>NC_036463.1:1089652-1460591 GCF_002775205.1 Xiphophorus maculatus
AAAAATGTCCAGAGCACAAAACGGAAGAGGGGGAGGGATAAAAATGTTGGAGAGACGAAGAATAGCTTTTCAAAGTGGTTGAAAGACAGTAGGCAAGTAATGTCAGTGTATCAACAAGAGAGTTGTAAATATTCAGGTTAGCTTAAGCTAGCCTAAAATGACAGGTGGTTGTTGTTGTCTCCGCCCCGTATTTAACCAATACGGGACACAATTTATTCTGTATTGCTATAAATGTCTGATAAACACACCTATCACACACATCCCAACATTAAGTGTAATAATAACGACCAAAACAAAACAAAGAAAATATTAAGGTCAGCTAAATTGTCATTGAGGGACCTAAATAGGATCCCCCTCCCCCACGAACTGACACTGTTGTCACGGTTGCCTACAGACGGTTGCTACGCAGCCGCGGTGAGCTGCTATCAACCCGCGACTTTTTAAAATGTCCACCCGATACTACACCATCCTTAGAAGCAAAACCTCTGGCAAAAATACAGATGTGAATGGGAAGATGCACATTCCAGGCTAACAATCACAGTGATGTTTAATAGGGACATTAAAAAATGTGTCGGTGATATTCAGTGGCGCACAGTGGGTTGTTTGATATCAGACAGAATGGGTCAAGAGAGGAACCGCAGACCAGTCAGAACCTTAAGAACCAGACATCAGTCTCTTCATCCCTCAATCATTTCCTGAGACTGAAAAACAATATAAATGGCAATTTAAAGAACAAATCATACTAATAGATTAATAGTAAATAAATAGATATTGTGAAGAGAACATTAAAAACATTTGTTAGGATTGTGGAGGAAAAATGTTGATATCTTTTATAAATAATAATTTCCCCATTTTATTAATGTGGTTGCCAGTTTGGATCAGACTTCCTATCAAGCTATAAGAATGATGGAAAACATGCTAACAAAATGCCTCAGACCTGCAGCTCATAGGCGGTTCTAACCAGATGCCCGAGCCACCTCAACAGGCTCCTCTCAACGTGAAGGAGCAGCTCTACTCTGAGTTCTTCCCGGATGAGCGAGCTTTTCACCTTATCTCTAAAGGAGAGCCCAGACACCCTACGGAGGAAACCCATTTCGGCTACTTGTATCCGTGACCTCGTTCTTTTGGTCATGACCATAGATGAGGGTTGGAACATAGATCGAGCAGCAATTCAAGAGCTTCGCTTTTAGACTCAGCTCTTTCTTCACCATGGACTGGTACAGCGCCCGCTTCACTGCAGATGTTGCGCCAATCCATCTGTCAGATTGGCGACGGTTTTCACCCTTTGTTGTGAAAACTGGTATAAAGTGGTGAACCATGCTTTGGAACCACAGGGAGGTGAAGACTCCGCACTGCTAGAAGGGGACAAGACCCATCGACCCTCAACCTTGGTTCCCGATTCGACCGCCGCTCTGCGCTCAACCCAAAGATCTGAAGGCTGCTGCAACAGACTTGGTGAATCGACAAAGGTCACTAAGTGATGAAGATCTGAGTATTTAGAGGTCAACAACCAGTCTACTTTGCTTCTTTTCAGAAGAGGATTTTGCCGTACAAGACAAGACTCTAACCAAGGACATCAAAACCTTCTGTTGCCGAGATCATCCATCATCTGGGTATGAATTGAACTGCACCCAAAGCTTCACTCAGTAAATTAGTGACACAATATAGGGAAAGAAATTAGGATAGGATGAAGGTGCTTTTAATTATTTTTATTTTTATAATTAATTTGTAATCATTGATAATTAACCAGTCTGTCATTTACCCCTGCTAAAAGCTTGCTTAATAAAGATGCATTAAAATTCTTATGAGATTTGTGGACAGTGAAATTAATTGAGTCATCTATTGTTTTTGGTTCTTCTAATTAGTATAAAACCTATGAACATGTTTCTAGAAAGTGGTGGCTTCAGACGTTCCTTTAGTGGTAGTAAATAATGACCTTCGGGCTTATGTTGAGCCACTAAAACTTGTCTAGTCTGTAACAAATGCTCGTTGTTGATTGGGAGAGAGCTACCATTAACAAGTGGTTATTGAAGTTATGCAGTTGCAGGTGTAACCCACATAAAGTGGGTATGCCACTTTAAGAGAAGAGGTTAAGGAAGCTGGGTGGTCTGCCTGGCCAATGAGAAGTTTGGTTTCCAGAGCGTCTGGACCAATCAGGGTGCAGGCTGCCGTTGTGGATCCCGCCCTTCTCCCCCGGGTCTGCAGTACCGTTGGTTTTGCTCTAGAGATCCGACGCGGTGAGACTGCTGAGCGGGGCAGCGCCAGAGTATGTATCCCGACAGTTAAAAGTATTTTTTACGTGCTGTATTAACTGTATTGTGGATAAACTCTTTTGTAAATAGATTTTATGTCAATTGTCCAGCTTTTGTGCTGGAAATTATTTATTAAATGAATACAAACTGAACTTCAGTTTTTTACCGTTAGAGCCGTTAGGAATCGTTGGCTCTTTCTGGCAGTTATTTCAGCTTGTTCTTCGTAGATAAAAGGTAAAATTTAGGCTTTAACATAATTTTATTTTATTAAAGTTTATATTATTTAGATCAAATATGCCTTGTTACATCGTTTAGTGCCCCACGCATCCGGATTGAGACCCACTATACGGTTGTCTGAAGTGTGTCGCACTGAGATCGGTGAGCATATTCGGAGCCTTTTATTTGTGTTTTTGTCGTTTGTTACATTGTTGTTAAAAAATATCCGTTGTTTTAGTAACTAGGTAATGTTTTGTTACTGTGTTGGAAAGAAGGATTAAAGCTAGAACGGCTTGGTAAAGTCCTGTATTTCTGCTGGTCCTGTCTGTTGACAGGTCAGGTTTTTTTTATACTGGATCATTCCTGAAGTGGATCCCTCCTTTGATATTGATGGCGAGCCTTCCCACCTGGACCTAAAGAGAGAACCAGATTTCGTCTATCCCATTTGGAGTCATGCTGCACCCTGCGGTGTGGTAGGAGAGCAACATACATCTTCACACACGGTTATGTGTGAAACCTACAACAGACATTCTCCATTATTATTGTTTTTTTTATTTATTGATTTTTGGACAATACTGTTTGGATTGTTTTATTTCGGACATTGTGACGCACAGCTGTGGTGGAAATTCTCCTGTGAATGAAGTTGAATCAAACCAAATTGGGATTAATTTGATTAATCTGCTGACTAATACAATTTGGAGTGCAGATTACCAGGGTGCACCCGAATTATTTGAAATTAAGAATTAGCACTTGGCCAAGTATTATTGTTATTTCTTTTTTTTTTCATTTTATTGTGTGTAATTTTATTTTCATAATTGTGTGTTTTGTGCAACTGTTAATTGTGTGTTTTCTGTCACTAAAACCAGTTCTTTAAATACACCCAACTGCCCTTGTGTGTCATTTAAACACTCCACTGTGCTCCGATAGCCGAACCTATTGGCCCATTTATCCAAAATATATGTAATACCCTTCTCTACTGTGTTACACAAGGGCTACTCAGATGATTGCTTCTTAACTGAAAAAGGTCACAACTTTTGGAATTAAGGTAGTTAAAGGCGAGATGAGTCTCTCTCGACATCAGCTTAGACCAGGGTTGTCAAACTCCAGTCCTCAAGAGCCGCTGTCCTGCAGTTTTTAGATGTGCCACAGGTACAAAACACTGGAATGAAATGGCTTAATTAATTCCTCCTTGTGTAGATCAGTTCTCCAGAGCCTTGCTAATGACTAATTATTCTATTCAGGTGTGGTGCAGCAGAGGCTCATCTAAAAGTTGCAGGACACCGGCCCTTGAGGACTGGAGTTTGACACCCCTGGCTTAGACAGATAATCTCTCCTAGACCTGTCTCAGGGTAAAACTTGAGGGTTTTAGAGATTTTCCGGACCCGTTAGAGGCTGAGCTGGTCAGAGGTCAGTCCATGTGAGGTTTAGGGCAGGGCTGGCTATAGAGCAATAAAACCTTCTTCCCTCATTCATGAACAAGATCTCGAGATACTTAAACTCCTCCACTTGGGGCAGGACCCCCAGACCCGGAGAAGGCACTCTACCTTTTTCCAGCTCAAGACCATGGCCTCGGATTTGGAGGCACTGATCCCCATCCTGGTTCACTCTCGCTCCAGCGAGAGCTGTAGATTACGACCTGATAAAGCCAACAGAACCACATCATCCACAAAAAGCAGAGATGCAATCTTAAGGCCACCAAAACAGATCCCCTCAAAACCTTGGCTGCACCTAGAAATTCTGTCCATGAAAGTAATGAACAGACTCGGTGACAAAGGGCAGCATTGGCGTAGTCCAACCCTCACCGGAAACGAGCCCGACTTACTGCCGGCATTGCCGGCAGTAAGGCAGACAAGACTCTGACACTGGTCATACAGGGACTTAACAGATTCATGTCAGCCAACACAACCCTACGACATCCAGAGCTTTAAGGAACTCCGGGCGAAACTCATCCACCCCCGGGGCCTTGCCACCAGGGAGCTTTTTAAACAACCTTGGCAACCTCGTTCCCAGAGAATGGAGAGCCCGACCCAAAAGCTTCCCCAATGGAAGGCATGTTGGTGGGATTGAAGAGGTCTTCGAAGTACTCTGCCCACCAACCCACAACATCCCAAGTCAAGGTCAGGAGCACACCATGCCCACTATAAACCGTGTTGGAGCTGCACTGCTTCTCCCTCCTGAGATGCCGGATGGTGGACCAGAATCATCTCAAAGCCATGCGGAAGTCTTTCTCCATGGCCTCTCCAAATTCCTCCCACGCCCAAGTTTTTACCTCAGCAACCACCCGAGCCACATGCCTCTTCGACTGCTGATACCCATCAGCTGCTTCAGGGGTCCCACAGGCCAAAATGGCCCTATAGGATTCCTTTTTCAGCCTGGCAGCATCCCTCACCGAAGGTAGGTTCAAGGATTGCAGCCACAACAGGCACCGACAATCTTGTGGCCACAGCTCCGATATGCCGCCTCAACAATGGAGGCACAGAACATGGTCCACTCAGACTCAATGTATCCCACCTTCACCGGAACGTGTTCAAAGTTCTGTGAATTACAGCTCTGTCTCACATGAGACTCTGCAAGACATTCCCAGCAGACCCTCACAACAAGTTTGAGCCTGCCAGGTCTGACCGGCATCCTCCCCCACCACCGGAGCCAACTCACCACCAGGTAGTGTTCAGTGGACAGCGCCTCACCTCTCTTCACCCAAGTGTCCAAGACATATGGCCGCAGAGCTGACGAAATGATGGCAAAGTCGATCATCGAACTGTGGCCGAGGGTGTCCTAGTGCGAAGTGCACATATGGACACCCTTATGCCTGAACATGGTGTTTGTTATGGACAGTCCATGATGAGGACAGAAGTTCAACAATAGAACACCACTCGAGTTCAGATCGGGGGGGACCGTTCCTCCCAACCATGCCCCCGCAGGTCTCACTGTCATTGCCCACATTAGCGTTGAAGTTCCCCAGCAGCACAACGGAGTCCCCAGGAGGGGCACTCTCCAGTACCCCCTCCAAGGACTCCAAAAAGGGTGGGTAATCTGAACTTCTGTTTAGCGCATAAGCACAAACAACAGTCAGAACCTGTCCCTCCCCCACCTGTAAGCGGAGGGAGGCTACCCTCTGATTCACTGGGGTAAACACCAACGTACAGGCACGGAGACGGGGGGCAACAAGTATGCCCATTCCTGCCCGGCGCCTCTCACCATGGTCAACTCCAGAGTGGAAGTATGTCCAGCCACTCTCAAGGAGACTGATTCCAGAACCAGAACGTCTGAACCTCACACACTAACTCAGGGTCCTTCCCCACCAAAGAGGTGACATTCCATGTCCCAAGAGCCAGCTTCTGCAACCAAGGATCAGATCACCAGGGACCCCCCCTCAGCCACCACCCATCCCAAACTGCAGGGGCCAACTCCTTTGGCCCCTCCCACAGGTGATGGGCCCAAGGGAAGGGAGAGCCATGTCTCTATGGGTAAAAGCCACCAGGCACTCACCAACTTGCCCCACCTCCAGGCCTAGCTCCAGGGTGAGGCCCTGGTTACCCACATCCGGGCAAGGGAACACCAAATTCAAAGTTGTTTTCCAACATAAGGGGTCTTCAGGCTGCACTTTGTCTGGTTCTTCACCTAGGACCTGTCTGCCTTGGGTGACCCTACTTTAAAGCCCCTGACAGCATAGCTCCTAGATCATTGGGACATTCAAACCCCACCATACGGTGGCAGCCCATGTGCTCTTCTTTTTATCCCACAGTGTGACGGCCCTGCGGTGCGGTCCTGTGTGTGTGCTGTGTAGTGTGAGCTGTTTATCAATTAGGTCCTTGATTGTGGGAGGTGCCTCCAGACACTGGGATGGTATATAAGGAGCGCCGTTCCATTAACCGGGATGGTGGCTGGCCAACGCCAGAACCAGGCGCAGACGAGATCCGGACTCCGAGGCGGCGCTGGCACAGCTGACATCTTGTGGGAGCTGAGACCTGTGGGGCCAAACTGGATCTACGACTAGGGAAGGACCAGGCTGAGGGAGCGCTGAACTGGCATGTCTTGGGCTCCCGCCCATTGCACTCCTATAAAATTGGTTGTTTCTAATAAATGTCTCTGAAGGGTTTAAAAACTGTTGCTGGTTGCCGTGTACTCCCTATTTTTTGTTGCGGCCATCCGAACCGGGCCAGAACACACAGGAAAAAAAAGAAGAGCACAGTTTGACAGTATATGGTAATCTGACAGAACACCGGAGCCCAAGGACCTACATTTGTGGTCTCAACAATTCTCTCCAGAAAACTTTGTCATTTGTAGGAGAAAAATGACAAAGGCTCCTACAGTTTTTATCCGCAACGTGCCTAAACCCCCCTGCCACCAGCTAGAGAGTGAACAATGCTGGGAGAAACATCAGACATATAGCCTGGAAGCTCCTCCGTTTGATCTTCATCTTTATTACCTCTTGTGATTTCTACATTCCTATAGATTTCAATGAGCTCTGGTTCAATCTGAAAAGGTGATTTGGCTGGACTTAGCAAGTTAATTATTTTGCCATGGGACCCAAAATTTCTGGTGGCACCCTTGTCCAGGGATAAAGTTTTTTAAAATTTCATTTGTCAAGTAAAGCATTATAGCAAAAACTGTACCCTTCCACTTGGAAAGTAAATATGTTGGGCTTCCTCTTGAAAAGAGCTCATCAAACCCCAAATAACACAAATTGAAATACAATACTTCCACTTGTAATGTAAATGTAATGTAAAAAGTACAACAAAATCAGATACTTTCAACAAGTATCATCCATGAAACGCCACCATTCTTCACTTATCTTTTTCACATATCACTTTACTTGTACGAAACAATTGATCAAGGAGCAGCAGCTGAAAACAAAAATAAGAGTCAGGAAGGCACCAGCTTGGACCCACTCGTTAGAAAGACAATAAAAACTATTTGAAAAGTTTTGAAACACATGAAACATTAAATAATGTACTTGTTATGGCACTGAGAACAAACACACAAACTGTATGGTTCAACTTGTACACTCAGTTACATTAATAAGGACACACCATGGAATATTTCTGAGTATTTATCTTAAAAGTTAGTTGACATATACTGTATAACCACACATTTACCTATCAAGCTGCAGCATAGGCACAAAACAATGCAGTTATTTGTCAAGAAACACAGTTAAGATAAAAGTAATATCACCAAACTTACTGGAAAAGTGCTCAGAGATATAGTAGAATTAAATTCCACCATACAGTCAGCAGCAGGCTGCAATCAAGCCAGCAGCAAAGGGGCTGTGTAGTTGGGATATACCACTCAAGTAAAAAGGGGGAGGTGGACCGCTCAACTACTTGTAGTGACTTGTATATGTTTTGGTGTCAACACATTATGCACAGTCTGTAATAATATTTACAGACAAGAGAAAGCTTAGCATTACTCAACGTTGTTTTGGCTGGACTAAGCTAGTGCAATCGGATCTAGCATACATAATTTACCCGGAATACATTGCACCGTAAACATGGTTACAGCCATGTTTTAACACTAACTCACACACTAACTCAGGGTCCTTCCCCACCAAAGAGGTGACATTCCATGTCCCAAGAGCCAGCTTCTGCAACCAAGGATCAGATCACCAGGGACCCCTCCCTCAGCCACCACCCATCCCAAACTGCAGGGGCCAACTCCTTTGGCCCCTCCCACAGGTGATGGGCCCAAGGGAAGGGAGAGCCATGTCTCTATGGGTAAAAGCCACCAGGCACTCACCAACTTGCCCCACCTCCAGGCGTAGTTGTGTAGTTGGGATATACCACTCAAGTAAAAAGGGGGAGGTGGACCGCTCAACTACTTGTAGTGACTTGTATATGTTTTGGTGTCAACACATTATGCACAGTCTGTAATAATATTTACAGACAAGAGAAAGCTTAGCATTACTCAACGTTGTTTTAGCTGGACTAAGCTAGTGCAATCGGATCTAGCATACATAATTTACCCGGAATACATTGCACCGTAAACATGGTTACAGCCATGTTTTAAGTTTATGAAAAACAAACCATACAGTATTACTGTATTATTTTATATATAAAATATTTCTCAAATAAATCTATAGTTGCAACTAAACATTGATCCCTTTTAGATGACAAATACTTCTACTTTTAGACTTTCAGTATATTTGGTCCTTGTTTTATGTGACAGTCTATAAATTCTACAAGTTTTCAAAGTTATTTACCTTGCCTTTTATTTCACTGAAAAGTGAGGTCAGCTCACCCCGATGAAGTCACTCGCCAAATATTAGAACATTATTTAAGGATTTACCTCTTTATATCCAGCCTCATGCTGCTGTTATTGCTCAGATTTATGCTCCTGCACTTTCATTTGGGTGAAAGGTTTTCTGGGGATTGGATTTGAATATTGCTGCTCACAGGTGGATAAATGGAGCTCAACCTTGTTAAGTCAGCCAATTAAAGTCTCGTCATAGATGTCTATCCAGGCTATTATACTGGGTGTGAAAGAAATACAAATGAACAGAAGAAACATAGCGCAGCAATGAAGATAAAATGTATTTCTTAAGTGTGTGTTTTCTAAAGATGAGTGGAAATACAATGTGACAGCAAATGTGGGTATATTTGGAAATACTGCTTCTCTATATGTTAAGATAAGTTAGAAATATTTTAATGGCTTAGCTCATTCTATTTAGTCTTTGTTAGAAACTAAATTCCTTTGTACTCAGATACCTGAAGTGTAAAACTTATTAGACCTGTAAAGCTTTGTGTAAATAAATGGTAATATTACAACTGAAGTTCACATACAAACAAGCCTATATATAGTAGCCAAAGTTGTATTATTAGCAAACTAAGCGCTGGGACAGCTTATAAACCCAATAATAGCATTTAAATAAATAAGAAAAATATCTTCCTTGATATTGGTCTTTAACATCTGAGGTATAAACAAACAGTGCAACTGCTTACTGCCCCTGGTTTCTCAGGGTTAAAAAAAATTAATTTCACCAAATGGTGTGTTGATGAAGGCATTTGTTGTACAGTAATATTGTTTACTAAAAAAAGCTTGAATGCATGTTAAAAGGGTCATCATTAACAACTTGTGTTTTAAACATTGCATGTTTTACACAATAAAACATAAGTCACTTCTAGCCTAATTTTAGAACTACACCAAGAAGGTCCAGGTTTAGAATCCCGGTCTAGGATCTTTCTGCATGGAGTTTGCATGTTTTTCCTCATGTGGTAGTCCAAGCGGTCTCCAACAGCCCAGAAAATGTGACTGTTTGGTATTTTTGGTGCAAAAATTCATCTTAGGAAAGGTGACAAGAATGGTGAAGAGCTTACTGGCAAGTGACATTTTGAACAGGAGGAAGTGAATGGAGTCCAGCGAGAAGTGGTCAGTGTGGAGATTTCAGATGTGAATGATAATGAATCAAAGAGCTTGGGAAGGGATGAGAAGTTGGGCAGGTCGCTCTGAGGGGGTGAACAAATGAGGAGTCCTGAGGTTGCCAACGGTAGTAGAACAATACAGAGAATCTGTAATTACAGGTGGTGTTGGCAGGAGACTCAGGAGCACAGAGTTGGTAAATTATTGGTTTGTAAAATCACACTATATTTTGTTTCCTTTTTTGTAATGTAAATTTGCAATAATTAAAGCTAATCTGATCTGAATACTACAAAACTGAAATGAAAGAAACAGGCAAACAACTAACTTTTTCTACACTTGGTCAATATTTGCAAGATCAGTACGTGGGCTGTTGTCTATCCACAGCAATAAATGGGTGAGGTAAAAGGAACACCTGGACAGGTCACCAGTCTGACGCAACCCCACATAGAAAAATGGGCAAATGGAGGAAAAAGGTTGAGAAAATTGCAAGCAGAGGGGAACATCATTAGAGCATGGTTAAAGCTGCACAGAGGACTGTGGGGAGCAGCCTTTCCTCCATCTCAGACCTCTAAACAATACAATGCAGGAGGAGGGCGCTCCTCATCATGAAGGACTCCACCCATCCTGCACACAGTCTGTTCAGCCCCTTCCTTCAGGCAGAAGGCTGAGAAGCATCCAGAGCAAGACCACCGGACTGAGAAACGGTTTCTACCCCTCAACCGTCAGACTCCTGAACTCAAGCTGCACCTAACACAGCTTCATCTCATAAATTATTTACACACACACATTATTTAACATAAAATACTTCATTATTTCTTTTTGTGTAGTATATTTCTTAATGTGGGACCTGAGTCCAAGTTTTATACCACAAACAAGCAAGGTGTTATGATGATGAACATTATGGAGAAATATTAAGGAAACATCTTCATAAAGACCTAGCTTTGGCAAAAATTTATATTTGAAATCAAGCGTGACCCTAAGACAAAGTGGCCTTAAGACAACAAAGTCAGTGTTCTGAAGTGACCATCAAAAAGCCACAGTCTCTATCCTATAGGAAATGTGTGGGCAGGAAACCGTTTTACCAACTTGAGTTTACAAGGCAATATGTAAAACAAATACTATGTAAACTGAATCTGAAGGAAGTAGTAAAACTTCCTTCAGTACAGTTCAACTTGGATATAGACATGATGAAAAGAATTGACTAACCAATAATGTGAGACCATCAAGCAACAAGTGACTGCTCCACAGCTTCTTATAACTCCAGTCTGTTGATTGTCAGAACCAGCCACAGGTGAGCCAGCCTGCTGGCTCTCAACAAAGATCCTGTCAGAGAAAAGAGCACTTACACGAACAAAAAACCCAGGATTCTGGGTCTAGGGTCTGACGTTAACTTAAGTCTAAAAATTTAAGCATCTTGAGTCAAATGTGCATGTAGATCTAAAACAGATTTGAATATTATGAGAGTCATATATATATATATATATATATATATATATATATATATACACTGCTCAAAAAAATAAAGGGAACACTCAAATAACACATCCTAGATCTGAATGAAAGAAATATTCTCATTGAATACTTTGTTCTGTACAAAGTTGAATGTGCTGACAACAAAATCACACAAAAATCATCAATGGAAATCAAATTTATTAACCAATGGAGGCCTGGATTTGGAGCCACACACAAAATTAAAGTGAAATAACACTACATGCTGATCCAACTTTAATGTAATGTCCTTTAAACAAGTCAAAATGAGGCTCAGTATTGTGTGTGGCCTCCATGTGCCTGTATGACCTCCCTACAACGCCTGGGCATGCTCCTGATGAGGTGGCGGATGGTCTCCTGAGGGATCTCCTCCCAGACCTGGACTAAAGCATCCGCCAACTCCTGGACAGTCTGTGGTGCAACGTGACGTTGGTGGATGGAGCGAGACATGATGTCCCAGATGTGCTCAATCGGATTCAGGTCTGGGGAACGGGCTGGCCAGTCCATAGCTTCAATGCCTTCATTTTGCAGGAACTGCTGACACACTCCAGCCACATGAGGTCTAGCATTGTCCTGCATTAGGAGGAACCCAGGGCCAACCGCACCAGCATATGGTCTCACAAGGGGTCTGAGGATCTCATCTCGGTACCTAATGGCAGTCAGGCTACCTCTGGTGAGCACATGGAGGGCTGTGCGGCCCTCCAAAGAAATGCCACCCCACACCATTACTGACCCACTGCCAAACCGGTCATGCTGAAGGATGTTGCAGGCAGCAGACCGCTCTCCACGGCGTCTCCAGACTCTGTCACATCTGTCACATGTGCTCAGTGTGAACCTGCTTTCATCTGTGAAGCGCGCAAGGCGCCAGTGGCGAATTTGCCAATCCTGGTGTTCTCTGGCAAATGCCAAGCGTCCTGCACGGTGTTGGGCTGTGAGCACAACCCCCATCTGTGGACGTCGGGCCCTCATACCATCCTCATGGAGTCGGTTTCTAACCGTTTGTGCAGACACATGCACATTTGTGGCCTGCTGGAGGTCATTTTGCAGGGCTCTGGCAGTGCTTCTCCTGTTCCTTCTTGCACAAAGGCGGAGGTAGCGGTCCTGCTGCTGGGTTGTTGCCCTCCTACGGCCTCCTCCACGTCTCCTGGTGTACTGGCCTGTCTCCTGGTAGCGCCTCCAGCCTCTGGACTAGTGATGTGCCGAGGCTTCGAGGCGTGTGTCGAGTAATGGAGGGGGCGTTTCCGTAAAGCGCGTATCGAGGCTTGCTTCATTTACGGGAGGGAGCCGAAAACGATGACGTCCGAAGCCTCGCTGCCTGGCTGTACCACGTGACTGCTTCGGGAAGTGGCTCAGATGTTGGCGCGGGGTTTGACAGATTTAGAAACCCCACAGACTCCATTCAAAATGTGGGTTGTTGTAGGCGAGTTGCGGTCAGTTGAGAGAGTGGATAGAGTTTTGGTAGTTTGGATAGCAGAGTTTGGATAATGGTTATTTAGTTTGAGACAGTTAGTTTGGTGTGTTTGGAGAGTTTAGGATAGATAGATAGATAGATAGATAGATAGATAGATAGATAGATAGATAGATAGATAGATAGATAGATAGATAGATAGATAGATAGATAGATAGATAGGAGATTTAGGAGCACAAGGACAGGATAGGAGAAGGATGGAGCCGGCGAGAAAGAGGAGGATTTCCCCTCCTCTTTCGATTTCGAATTGATAAGCCCTAACAAGGTAAGGTGAACTGAACATTTGCAGATGCATTAGGTTTGCTTATGAGGAACTGTATTTTTCACTGTTTCTTATTTTCTGTAAAGGTGAGGTGTTTATTGTGCTCCAAGGAGTTGGGGTACAATAATAACACCTCATCCATAGTGTCAAAAAAGAGAAATCGTTTGAAACCAAAAACTGTGGAGAAATTGTTGTTTCTTAATAAAAATGCATGAAATCATCCAAGTTACACAAGCATTAGCCTATTCACTACCCCCTCCCTAGTTCCACAAGCACTTTCACTGTCCTCTGCCTGATTAAGCCCAGGCCATTTTTCTAGAGTCACAGAAAAACTTTATTACACAACATGCCATATCACATGACACTACTATTTTGGGAATAATTACACACAGAGGATACATTCAAACAATATTTTATTATACACATATGTGTATACATAATTTATGTAGACAAATGATTTTGTCCTACATCTTTTGTGAAGTCATTCCCAAGAGCCATAATAGACAAAAATTCAATGCATCACACGTGTTAAGATACAGCTGGCTGTGATTATACACCTGGCCAGTAGGTGGTTTCGTGTGCACATGAAGCTTCAAGAAATTAACCCTTTCTCGAACCATTTGGCTCAAGTGGTTCAATGCCTCATGAGGCTTCATCTCACCATCACTACTCTGGACACTACGCTGACAGACACAGCAAATCTTCTTGCCACAGCTCACATTGATATGCCATCCTGGATGAGCTGCACTACCTGAGCCACTTGTGTGGGTTGTGGAGTCCGTCTCATGCTACCACGAGTGTGAAAGCACCACCAACATTCAAAACTGACCAAAACATCAGCCAGACAGCATAGGTACTGAGAAGTGGTCTGTGGTCCCAACTGCAGAACCACTCCTTTATTGAGTGTGTCTTGCTAATTGCCAATAATTTCCACCTGTTGTCTATTCCATTTGCACAACAGCAGGTGAAATTGATTGTCAATCAGTGTTGCTTCCTAAGTGGACAGTTTGATTTCACAGAAGTTTGATTTACTTGGAGTTATATTGTGTTGTTTAAGTGTTCCCTTTATATTTTTGAGCAGTGTATATACACAGTGAGGAAAATAAGTATTTGAACACCCTGCGACTTTGCAAATTCTCCCACTTAGAAATCATGGAGGAGTCTGAAATTTTCATCTTAGGCGCATGTCTAATTTGAGATAAAATAACTACAGATTCAGTTAACATTCATTTTTCAGCAAGATAATGACTCAAAGTAATGCCCCAAAGGGTTTGAAGACAACAAGGTCCAGCCAAAGCCCAGATTCAATCCAATATATTGCAGGTATATTCAGGTAAAGGTGCATCTACAAAATTCTACTAATAATTGATTGTATTTATATCTTGAGTTCTCAAAGGGTATATTCACACGCTGATGACAGCCAACACCAGCAGACAAAGCAGGTGATACACTTATTTTATATATTTTTATTTAACCCGATTCGGGCTACCAGATCGCCGGCGATCTGAGATGCATACATATTTTTCAAATGCCGGTAGAATTCGAACCACGTAAGGTAGAGCAATTTTTTTTTTTGCATATTAAACTGTAAGAATTGCGCTTCCTTTTCCGACCCTAAACATCCCCCCCGAGTTGCTGTGCGCGCGCAGACGAGTTCACAGATTTATAGTAAAAAGGATGGGTCCACAAACATGATGTGGCATCCATCCCTATATTTGTAGATCAGCTCGGGTCTGGCCAATCACTTCCTGTGTTGTTCTGACGTTGACAGAATGAAATACTACGAGATTTCATGAAATGTCACATGACTTCAGGTGAGATTTCATAAAAGTCATTTCCGTTTCCTGCACGTGCTATTTGGCTCTGCTCTTGCAAGGCAAACACCCAAAAAAAAAAAATTATGGAAAGACACGGAGTAAGAAGATTTTACTCTGCGTCCGAAGTCTTGGAGCTCGTCCAATGTGCAATGTATCTTCTGCACTTCTTTTTTCTGATTGCACTGATAAAAGCATTTTTTTTATTTTCCCTCGTTTTATTGTTTTTAGAAAATTGGCTGTAACTTTGAAACGAAGCTTTGAAAAAACTCCAAATAAATTGTGTTTGGTTTAGAAGGCTTGTGTGCAACTTTTTTGTATTGGGAACTTTGGTAAATAAAGTTAGGAAACTCTTCATATTTACAAAAATATGTCAAAAAAATTATAAACGGATGGAGTTCTTGTTATTGTTTTGCAAATTTTCTATTTTTAATCAGTTATTATTGATAAATGGCATACAAACTTGGAAAGGAGGACTTATAAGGATTTTATAGATGTAAAGAACATTGGAGTGCTCCTAATAATGACTCTGCAGCATCCAAAAATGTAAAAAGATGCTCATGCGGACTTTTATAATGGTAGTCCTAAAAGGGTTAATTGTCAATATTTTGTAGAAATATGATTCACTTTGACATTAAAGGGTAAAATATAATGGAAGTGAAAAACATTCCAGGATTTCAATAAGGCAAAAAGTCATGTTGGATGTTAGTCTGAAATCAAACTACTATGAAATTAGACAGTTAGTTTTCTAACCTTATATTTGTTTCATATGTGTTCTGAAGGTGCAATTTTTCCCACTAATTCTCATCCAAACAAACATGCTAGGCCCCAGTCTGTAGAGGAGCCTTGCACTGAGCTGGCTCTTTAGATGTGTCTTGATCAAGGCATCAGACTTGTGCTTTGATGTCCTACATGATTAGCTTTTAGGGAAATGCTGGATGTTTCATAAAAATGTGTTGGCAGACTCAGCAGGGAGCCATTTAGGGAGGAATCACTATCAGCACAGACCACAGTAGGGGAGAATGCAAGAGAATCTGACTGAAGCAAATGATGTGCAGAGCTTTGTTTGTTTACAAGGCTGAAGTGAGAAGAAAACTAAATCAATGGATGAAAAAGAAGCTTTAGATTTTTTTATTATTGTGGATGTTTGTGAGTCATGTTAGTAAGTAGTTTTTATGGAATACATAAAATAAGAAAACCTTTGTATTATCTTGGAAATCTACAATAAAAAGGTTAATAAATATAATATTAGATCACATGTTATTCTCAGCAGTAGAATTGCCTGCCTGTTATTTTCCAGAGAATCAAGGCGGGACATTTGGTCAGAATACACACCACGCTGGAAGGACATTTTGTACTAACAGGACAGGAGTGGTATCCTGCTAATTTTGAAAAAAAAAAAAAGTTGACCGTCAACAGATCAAGAAACTGACAGACTCCATGAGTGGAGGACTTATAACAGTTATTGAAAAGAAGGGTGGCTATATTGGTCACTGATTTATTTTTTAAATGTCAGAAATGTTTGTCAATTTTAAGTTGTATATTTATTATTCTCACTTTAACAGATGACAACAAGTGAGATAGGAAAAGTTTCAGTTTTAATTCAGTTGCATAATAATTCTGCACACTAATAGTTGCCCAATAATCATGCACACATAGATATTGTGCTAAAAAAGCCAAAATCTCACTTTTACTTTCTTAAATATTCAGGTTTGAGAGGTTAACATTTGGATTGACCAAGAGCACTGTTGTTGTTCAACAATAAAATTAATCCCCAAAACTACAACTTGTGCCATAACTGTGCACACAGTCTATGGGTCACTAGTAGAGGCCAAGCTTTTCCATTTCATGATTGCTGACTTTGCGCCACAGAGGCTGTTTGTTTTTGTAGCCTGGGCTTCATCCGACAAAGCCCTGTAGTGCTCATTCACCTGTAAATGGTCTGCTCCGTGACCAAGTGCTAGATCTACTGGACTGGAGTGCAGCAGCGTTAGAGAAGGTATTTGATAGTTGACAGTTTGAGACTGCTGCATGACTACAAGGTGAGCACGACATCCACGGGCTAAACCTCTGGCTCACTAACGCACTGGCCCGCTGAACACATACAAACTTTATCAAGTTCAGACACAGAGCCAAATGACCTGTTCAATGTGTACCAGGGCTTCAGACCCATCAGCAGCAGATGAAGCTGGAAAACAGCATGTAAATGAGCACATGGGAGATGCCATCTGTGTTATTCCAATTTCTATGTTTATTTATTGAACAAATCAGCTCATTTAACTGTCAATATAGCATAATTTATAGTTTAGTAATTTACTGTATATGTAGTCTATGTAGACATATTCCACCATAAACATCAACACTGGCTTTTCTTAAACCGGAAATAATCCCATCAACATCATATTTTTGTCACAATTCCATCAGGTAACATGTACCTTCAGTTCACTGCACTTTATATGCATATTTAATCACACATAGTGACATATTAAATGAGCATGTACAGTATGCAAGGGCGTAGGTTTGGTCTAAGTTTTGGTGGGACCTTACAACTTACTGACCCCCCACCCCCCACCGACCATTTCTGACCAGTGGGGGCGTGGGGGGGGGGCACCACATTGGCTTATAGCCCCCTCCCCCCAACCATAACCAGATCATACATCTTGTGTATACAACTAGATACAGTCATACTCAGCAGATCAGTTCAAGAACACTTTACTTTTTCCTTTTCAAAATTCAGCAAACATTACAAGTAAGATCAAAAGAAATATCCTCTGGATCTACTGATTATACAACAAACACAATTGCAGATAAGAACAAAAAATGACTTCTTGCACTTCAGGAAAAAGATCCAATTGTTGAGATATTATGCATTTAAGAGGAAAAAAGATTCATAAAATTGCTTGCTCTGCTGTCTGAGCATCCTATGTGAAAAAGTATTACATAATTAACAGACCTATTCTACCTCACATTCAGTGCTGACCTTACTGAACACCGGACTTTACCACAAATGCGTTGCGTGATAGATATCTAACTTATGGGTTAGATACACTGTACTTACAGCCGAGGTAGCGAAATAACTTCTAATGTCTGTCGTCCTTTTCTTTTTTGGTGGCGACATGGTCTTGGAGACTCATAATAAATGTCAAACTCAGAAGGAGACGCGTTCACTTTCAGCGCCATGGACCAAGCTTCCGTTCCGCCTTTTGCAGCTAATCAAAGAACGAAGATCCACGTTCTGTGAGCCAATGGCGGGTCGTCATAGTTCAGAACAGCGAATTTTAAAATGAATGCTACCACTGCGTAGTATATTGAAATATTAAACTAATCAATGTAGATTTTCGTTGATTTATTTTGTTCTTGTTAAAAAATACATATGTGTTTTTTTTTTTTTATTAATATGGCAAAAATTGGTCGGGACTATTTTATATCCCCTGAATATTGGTCGTGACATGTCACGACCGTCCATACCCAAACCTACGCCCATGACAGTATGTTACAGTTATTGTAAATGTCATGAGCTGTGGTGGTGGAAGCGGTGAGAGAAACGCAGCAGACGCAGATGAGATGAATGATGGAAGTTTAATAATGAAAATAGGCTCAAATAAATTCCAAAAGTCCAAAAACCTGGCAGCACAGTTGAGCAGAAGGCTAGGGCTCAGCACTGGTAGCAACAGGCTACACACATGGACAAGAACACATTGACAAGGACCCGACTGAGACACAGGTGACATTAAGTACACAGGAGGTAATCAGGAAACGAGACACACCTGGGAAACAACCAAGTGGAAGACAGGACAACACGGAGACTCAGAGACACAGAATAACTAAATAAACACACAGGAAAACACAGATCCTGACAGTAAACTGGTATAATTATCTTTGAATCCAAACTACTTTAATTAAGTGAATGCATCAAATCACAGTTTAACTTTCCAACACTATTTTTAGTACACAAATAAACCATGGAGCCTGATAACAGTATATTACTCTCATACCATGGAATATATATATCCCAACTTCCTTTACAAACAGTTACTGTTAGTTATTTGGTGGTTGCACCTACGTAACCCGCTCTTACCCGCCGCTACACTGTGCTAACCAACTAGCATCACCACATGTTGGCTACTTCCTCCAGCCAAGCTGGCTCCGAAACACAACAAAACTCTTTCAATATCTTTAACAGATTGACGCATTTCCCAAAAACATTCCTCGAAAAGTACCAAATGCTAAAAAGTACTTTGTTAAAATAAACTTGAGGGTTATTCTCAGCTGGAAAACAGGATGTAAATGAGCACATGGGAGACACAGACTGTGTGAATCCAATTTCTCTCAGTTTATGAAACTGCAGAACAGCCAACTCAAACCCCTTCATTTCCGGAGTGCAATGGCCCCACTTCCAAATAAGGTATGAGACTGCCAGTGGTCCGTTCCCCCCCCTTTCTGTTTGCTGCAGCGAGGTCCTCTGGTGAGGCAGGAGGGAAGGAGCTTCAGGGCGGGGATCCCCTCTGAGCACCAGCAGTGCTTGGAAGAACGGGACGGCTCCGAACTTTGTAAGGAGTCACCCCTGTCCTGCCCAACTTGTAATATAGAGATATTTTGTTTCAATATCCTTGTTCTTATCTTCTTTTAGTTTAATTTAATTGACGAGTCGTATTTGTTAACAGAAAAGTAAAAATGTAAAAAAAAAAAAAATGTATAACTTTGCAATGACATGTTTAAAATGTCCAAATTACCCTAAAACTATTTCTAAAGGAAAAAGGAAAAAAATTCTGTTTACACTGAATGTTTTTAAGCAGAATTTATTGTGATGTTTAATAAAAGTTATCAGATTAGAAATTTTTTTCATGCAATTTGAAACAAGAATTTAAATTGTTTTAAAGTAAAGTATGTAGTTATTTTAACTTGATATTGTGAGTAAAAATAATAGAGAAGCATGTGCTCTTTAACTAGATGAGGGAAGTTTTTTCTTGCATATTGTGAAATAGATATCGTGTTTAAATTGCAGCATTAAATTAAAATTCAATTAAAGATTAATGAACTTAAAAAACAATGTGTAGACAACTTGTCTCTTGCTAAATCAGCTGCATGAACTTTATTTTTTGAGTTAAAACAATGTCATTTTCTCGTTGACTTAAATTGCATTTTCAAGGCAGCAGGTGGACTTTTATTTAGGTTAAACCACTTTCAAATGTTTTACAGTGCAGCCAAATAATGAATAAGACCAGCTCTATCATCGATTCAGAAATGAGGCCACTGCCAGTCACCTCCTGTACATGACTGTATGCTAAGAGCCAGCGAGACATTAACTCACTGATCCACATCACCAGGATCTACAGCAAGAACACCAGAACGTCATTCAATGCGGAGAAATGGGACCATTGGATCAGGAACTGATGAGGAGTCTGCACGGTTTATGAGGCACTAAGTGAGCAGAGTTTCTGGGGGTTTAAAAGTAGACAGCACATCCATCCATCCATCCATCCATCCATCCATCCATCCATCCATCCATCCATCCATCCATCCATCCATCCTTTTCCGCTTATCCGGGGTCGGGTCGTGGGGGTAGCAGCTTCAGAAGGGAGGCCCAGACTTCCCTCTCCCCAGCCACTTCTTCTAGCTCTTCCGGGGGAATCCCGAGGCATTCCCAGGCCAGACAAGAGACATAGTCCCTCCAGCATGTCCTGGGTCTTCCCCGGGGCCTCCTCCCGGTGGGACGTGCCCGGAACACCTCACCAGGGAGGCGTCCAGGAGGCATCCTGACCAGATGCCCGAGCCACCTCAACTGGCTCCTCTCGATGTGAAAGAGCAGCAGCTCTACTCTGAGTCCCTCCTGGATGACTGAGCTTCTCACCCTATCTCTAAGGGAGAACCCAGCCACCCTACGGAGAAAACCCATTTCGGCCTCTTGTATCCGCGATCTCGTTCTTTCGGTCATGACCCAAAGCTCATGACCATAGATGAGGGTGGGAACGTAGATCGACCGGTAAATCGAGAGCTTCGCTTTTTGGCTCAGCTCTCTCTTCACCACGATGGACCGGTACAGCGCCCGCTTGACGGCAGACGCTGCGCCAATCCGCCTGTCGATCTCCCACTCCCTTCTTCCCCCATTCGTGAACAGGATCCCGAGATACTTGAACTCCTCCACTTGGGGCAGGACACCCCCCAGACCTGGAGAAGGCACTCTACCCTTTTCCGGCTCAAGACCATGGCCTCGGATTTGGAGGCACTGATCCCCATCCCGGCCGCTTCACACTTGGCTGCGAACCGTTCCAGCAAGAGCTGCAGATCACGACCCGATGAAGCCAAAAGGACCACATCGTCTGCAAAAAGCAGAGATGAGATCCTAAGGCCACCAAATCAGATCCCCTCAACACCTTGGCTGCGCCTAGAAATTCTGTCCATGAAAGTGATGAACAGAATCGGTGACAAAGGGCAGCCTGGCGGAGTCCAACTCTCACCAGAAACGAGCCCGACTTACTGCCGGCAATGCGGACCAGACTCTGACACCGGTCATACAGGGACCTGACAGCCCATATCAAAGGTCCCGGTACCCCATACTCCCGGAGAACCCCCCCTAAGGCTCCCCGAGGGACACGGTCGAACGCCTTCTCCAAGTCCACAAAACACATGTAGACTGGTTGGGCGAACTCCCATGCACCCTGCAGGACCCTGCCGAGGGTGTAGAGCTGGTCCAGTGTTCCACGACCAGGACAAAAACCACACTGCTCTTCCTGAATCCGAGGTTCGACTATCCGATGGACCCTCCTCTCCAGGACCCCTGAATAGACCTTGCCAGGCAGCTTAAGAGTGTGACCCCTCTATAATTGGAGCACACCCTCCGGTCCCCCTTTTTGAACGGGGGACCACCACCCCAGTCTGCCAATCCAGGGGAACTGCCCCCGATGTCCATGCAATATTGCAGAGTCGCGTCAACCAACACAACCCTACAACATCCAGAGCCTTAAGGAACTCCGGGCGGATCTCATCTACCCCCTGGGCCTTGCCACAGAGGAGCTTCTTAACCACCTCGGCGACCTCGTCCCCAGAGATTGGAGAGCCCAACCCAGAGTCCCCAGGCTCAGCTTCTTCAATGGAAGGCATGTTGGTGGGATTGAGAAGGTCTGCCCACCGGCCCACAACGTCCCGAGTAGAGGTCAGCAGCACACCATCCCCACTATAAACAGTGTTGGTGCTGTACTGCCCCCCCCCCCCGAGACGCCGGATGGTGGACCAGAATCGCCTCGAAGCCGTACGGAAGTCTTTCTCCATGGCCTCTCCAAACTCCTCCCATGCCCGAGTTTTTGCCTCAGCAACCACCCGAGCCGCATGCCGCTTCGCCTGCTGGTACCTATCAGCTGCTTCCGGAGTTCCACAGGCCAAAAAGGCCCGGTAGGACTCCTTCTTCAGCCTGACAGCATCCCTCACTGAAGGTGTCCACCAACGGGTTCGAGGGTTGCCGCCGCGACAGGCACCAACAACCTTGCGGCCACAGCTCCGATCGGCCGCCTCGACAATGGAGGCATGGAACATGGTCTACTCAGACTCCATGTCCCCCACCTCCCCCGGGACGTGTTCAAAGTTTTGCCGGAGATGGGAGTTAAAGCTGGGATTAAAACCTGTGTCAACTCCATATCTGACAATTTACAACATTTTGACAAAATGTTGTGAAATAAATGCTTAATTTTGATATACTGTAAAAATTTCATGGACCTGATGAGCTACAATATGGCCTCCTTCAGAATAACATCATATAAATTGAGGTAGTTTGACATTTTGGACCAGAACACTGGACCAGCTCTACACCCTCGGCAGGGTCCTGGAGGGTGCATGGGAGTTCGCCCAACCAGTCTACATGTGTTTTGTGGACTTGGAGAAGGCGTTCGACCGTGTCCCTCGGGGAGCCCTGTGGGGGGTTCTCCGGGAGTATGGGGTACCGGGCCCTTTGATACGGGCTGTCAGGTCCCTGTATGACCGGTGTCAGAGTCTGGTCCGCATTGCCGGCAGTAAGTCGGGCTCGTTTCCGGTGAGAGTTGGACTCCGCCAGGGCTGCCCTTTGTCACCGATTCTGTTCATCACTTTCATGGACAGAATTTCTAGGCGCAGCCAAGGTGTTGAGGGGGTCCGATTTGGTGGCCTTAGGATCTCATCTCTGCTTTTCGCAGACGATGTGGTCCTTTTGGCTTCATCAGATCGTGATCTGCAGCTCTCGCTGGAGCGGTTCGCAGCCGAGTGTGAAGCGGCCGGGATGGGGATCAGTGCCTCCAAATCCGAGGCCATGGTCTTGAGCCGGAAAAGGGTAGAGTGCCTTCTCCGGGTCAGGGGGGGTGTCCTGCCCCAAGTGGAGGAGTTTAAGTATCTCGGGATCTTGTTCACGAATGGGGGAAGAAGGGAGCAGGAGATCGACAGGCAGATTGGCGCAGCGTCTGCTGTCAAGCGGGCGCTGTACCGGTCCGTCGTGGTGAAGAGAGAGCTGAGCCAAAAAGCGAAGCTCTCGATTTACCGGTCGATCTACGTTCCCACCCTCATCTATGGTCATGAGCTTTGGGTCATGACCGAAAGAACGAGATCGCGGATACAAGCGGCCGAAATGGGTTTTCTCCGTAGGGTGGCTGGGCTCTCCCTTAGAGATAGGGTGAGAAGCTCAGTCATCCGGGAGGGACTCAGAGTAGAGCCGCTGCTCCTTCACATCGAGAGGAGCCAGTTGAGGTGGCTCAGGCATCTGGTCAGGATGCCTCCTGGACGCCTCCCTGGTGAGGTGTTCCGGGCACGTCCCACCGGGAGGAGGCCCCGGGGAAGACCCAGGACACGCTGGAGGGACTATGTCTCTCGGCTGGCCTGGGAACGCCTCGGGATTCCCCCGGAGGAGCTAGAAGAAGTGGCTGGGGAGAGGGAAGTCTGGGCCTCCCTTCTGAAGCTGCTACCCCCGCGACCCGACCTCGGATAAGCGGAAGAAGATGGATGGATGGATGGATGGATGGATGGATGGATGACATTTTGTCAACTCCGTCAGAAGTCAACACAATCAGAGTTTTAACTCTGAGGGTGTGATTCTGTCAGTGATAGTGTTGACAAATCTCACTTAAATGTGCAGTTAAGAAACAAAAGGTTTATTATTTAAAACAAAAAACAACAAAGTCCGTCTGGCAGAGTTGACAGTGCAAGACAGAGTTGACAAAGAACTGAAGGGGTTGACAAACTAGTGAGTAAAAACAAATACTTGATGCATGTGAAGTAATGCCATTTATGTAAAATACATTAAAATGAATGGAGAAGCATTTGTCTGTAAAACTATCACTAATAGGGTCATTAAAAAATAATTTTATATTTATTTTTGTCAGATGGTGTTGACAAAGTTCTGGGTCAGGTCCAATAAAAATGTAATTTTCAAAAAAAATTGCAACTGGGAGCCTGCACCTTAGCAGCTTTACATTCCGAAAACATTATTTGTCTTATTTGAATACATAAGCTTGAGGAATAATAAATTTTTTTGGGGGAAAATTTAAACCCATTTTGTCCCTCTTCTCAAGAATCCCAACAGGGTACGTGGTGTAATTCGATACAATGCAACTCATAATGCTGAAAGCATTCAACATTTGTAAGCGCAGTCTGCAGACTTTTTCTTTTTTGTTTTGGTTTTGATTTGTTTATGTGTACAGTTTGCAGCACCACTGACTTTTTCCCATTTTACATAATAATCAAGGATGCCTGCCAATTCTCATAGATCTAATCTTATTCTCCTGATTGCAGTCAACATAGATGTCTTGGATTTAAAATTGAATTTACACAATGTTACTTATATTCTCTGTTTTGCTTCTACCGTCCCTACTATCCTAATGACATGGAAATTGATCATTATTCTGCCACACACACAGCAGACCAGCATTTATTGAATATCTCAGAACAACGTGGATATCTTTCAGAAACAATTTGCCAAATATTTCTTTTTCTCTACTCAGGTTATTTGTGATGGTCAAAGGCACAATTAAATTGAAATGTTGCAGTATTAGGTTTGCAAAAAGCTGAAAGCATTGAGCACACATTGAGGGTTAATGTTGTGGCTGAATGTTGAATCATACCAATGTGAGCTTATCACATGGGACAAAGGTGAATCGGTTCACCTTTAGCTTTCCAATATTTTGGAATATGGAAGATGCTGTTATTTTTACCTTCTTGTAATTGTGATGCCCCTGAGCAACAGATCACACACAAACACAAATATTACTATGCAAATTTAAGATGTTCCATGGATTAATTTATACTGCAGGCATGGATAGTTGATTAACTTATAAAATGCATTTTCGATCCATTCAGCATAGTGAGTTATAATTAACTTGGTAACACACAAAAGCATATATATAATAAAAAAATACAAATAATTTTAAAGTTAGCTAACTTAAAGTAAATGCAAATTAATCCAATAGAACCTAAATTAATGTTATCAAATTCAGATTTAAATTCAATTCTGTCCCCTTCAATACAATACTGGCAAGTTGGGCATATCAAACAATCATAATTAGTAAACGTTGGCTATCAAAAGACAATAGCATTGTTTTTTCTCTTCTATAGCTACCCCCCTCGACATAAAGAACAAGACAACTGTGGAATCGAAAAACCTCAATTTAACAGGAAAAAAAAACACCCAAAAAAAGTGTCACTGACCCAATAAAACCACTCACATGATTTAAAAAAAATTAACTTCTAAGTTTCATTATGTGTACACAAAATCGTTTAATAATAAATATTTCACACAGAACACTATACAGTAAAAGCAGAAGGTTGCTGTTTTGTCTGTTGTAACTCCAAATGCCGAAGCCATCTTGTGACCTACTGAGGGTAAATCTGAATGTAAACAACTGAGTACATAGAAGTGGAAGAGCATTCAAAAAATGGAAATGTCACTGTTGTTTATTATAAAACAAAGCACTATGCTTAAATTACTCAAAAACCATGAGTTATTTGTGTCAGGTTTACTTGACTGTGTTAAGTTTCATCAACTCAACTCTGTAAAGTAAAACTGTAAAATGGAAAGCACTTACTGTATTTTTCGGACTATAAGCCGCTACCTTCCCCCCCACGCTTTGAACCTTATAGCCCAGCGTGGCTTTTCTGTGGATTCTTCTTCAACCACCAGGGGGTTCTTTAGCAGGAAATGAACCATTGGAAGTCAAAATTGGAAATAAAGGAAGAAAGTGATTATTTTCATTTAGAAAAAGCACATGCTAGCAGCAGGCACGATGAAGAAATTTCTTCAAACTCATTTTGATTAGAAATATCGGAAATACTACTGATACGAGTTGGTGTGGCTACCTCTATGAAGACTGATAGCCTACAATACTGCTGCTAGCTCTGTTAACCCTGTTGGGTCTATTTTAGTTCCTAACCTGCAAGGGATCAACCAGAGACACAAATTACTTTTCTGCAGAAGAGGGGAGCAGAGCCAGACGCGGAGAACCGCCGTCAAACACTGTCTGTGATCAACTCCGCCGGCTCTTTGTCCCCAACTGCTTTTTATTATGATTACAAAAAAGGAGGTTGGGCTTTTTCACACAGTCACACAAAGAATTGACCAATGACCTTTACTACAGGATGTTCTGGAACCTTCTGTGGACATGCCCTTACAAGGGCACGAGGCTGACCGTTACCAATCAGTTTCACAGAAAGCTGATAACACAGGAATGTGTTAACGTTTCTAGCCTCCAGGCAAACATCAGTTTAAACAGTTAATAGTGTGTCACGGAAGAAAAGAAGTCAACAACACACAAAATAATAATATGAAAACATAACCTTTCAAATAAACTCACAAGTAAATGAACTTAGATAGTTTTTCTAACAAACCCCATTAGTACAGTTAGCTACATTAACACATTGATCTTTACCATTGTGTATCTATATGTTATAAAGCTGTGTAAAACTGTAAACCACTCCTGTAAACATTAGAATTTCAGACTTCCTGCCTTTTGGCAGCGGTCCTCTCCATTGGATGGTGATAGCGGTAGTCTTTGTGACTTGGCTGTTGTTACTGATTTAAAGGTTCATTAAACTTTGTCCCTGGTTGAGATATTGATTGCTGAATAGTGGAAAATATCTCTTCCTATTAGTTTTGTATATATTTGTGTACTTTGTTTTAATTATTTATTGGTTCTTAATAAAGGCTTAAGCCTTTAACTGGTGGTGCCATCATGGCACCACCAGTTAAAGGTGGTGCCTCCGCATGCTGGCGGAGGCACCAAAGTGTTTGCTTTTTATTTAAGGAACAAGGTAAGTCAACAGGAATGTTGAGATTAGAAAATTGATTCAGCAAACACTGAGGTTTCAGCCAGATGACTTGAATTGTATCCTCACTCTGCCTTTCAACAGAGGATATGACGTAAGTTTTTGTTCCGGTGCGTTATTGAAAGAATTTCAGACATGATTTGAAAATGTAAATATCCAGTTTTCAGCCTTTGACGTTGAGAAACTGACTGACAACTTCCTAAAAACAGTGATTGTCACGATGTTCAATGAGACTGTCAGTGCTGAAGACATCTGTATGTGGCTGGGTAGATACTGCACTGTGAAAAGCCAAGCTATGAAGGTGTGGGATGCGGACGGCATCTGGAACTGTGCTTGGCGGGTCCCCATTAAGCAGTGGGAAGACCCCAGCATCTCCCATCCATGATAGTCCTGGGGGAGAACAGAGGCTACATTCACTATCAGGGCCAACCGAAAAAAAATGTTCCACAAATGCGGTGAACCTGGTCTGGTTGAAGCATGCGATAAAAATTTTTTGTGGTAAATGTAGGGAGGTGGGACACATGTTTGATGAATGTACTAACGGGCAAAAATGTAATCTGTGTGGCAAACAGGACCACCTGTTCAGAGACTGTCCAAAATCCTTTGCAAATAAACTGAAATGACGAAAAGAAATGGAACGGAACTGCAGCCCCACATGCTAGGAAGAAAACCACTGATAATTGGGGGGGATTTTAACTGTATTTTAATCAGAAAAGACAGGAAAAGAACCAGACAGGATTTTAAGGTAGACAAGACATCGCTTTTATTACAGAGAATAGATTGGGATTTTAAACTAGTGGACTGTTTTAGAACCATGCATCATGGAGAGGTGGGCTACACCTGGGTCAGTGATGATGGCTCTAAGCCGCTTGCATTGATTACTTCTTCATAGGGGACTGCACCCTAACCGATGCTAGATTGTCACCGGCTTTCTTTTCCGATCACCTCCTTCTGTCCTGCACGCTTTCACTTCCTTCAGGTGTGACGATCGGGAGGCGTCTGTGGAAACTCAACCGTTCCCTGCTGGAGGACCAGGCACTGGTCAGTCAGTACCGGGAGTGGTACCACGAGTGGTAGACCCTCCAAGACCTGTAAGAAACACGAGCACAGTGGTGGGAGATGGTGAAAGAACCAGACTTTCTTTCAACAAGCAGGAAAAAAATAAAAAGACAAAAGAACAGAGATGCATGATGGGGCTGCAGAAAAGGTTACTGAGGTATCACATTGTAAACCAGCAGGGCATGGATTTTAATAAAGAAATAAGAAAAGTAAACAAAGAAATGCGCATTTTAGCAGAAATAAAGAGTAAAGGAGTGATTTTAAGAACCAGAGAGAGAGAAATAGAAGGAGAAAAATGTACAAGACACTTTTTAAGAAAATAGTAAATAATCCAAGTTTTATTTCTGAACTAAAGACAGAAAATGGAAACATTGTATCAAACACAAGAAATTTAAAAAGTGATCAAACAGTTTTATATCGAATTATATACAGAAAAAACAGTCAACAAAGAAAATATAAAAGAAACCTTTTTTGGGGGGAACCCATTTTTTTCCTCTTTTGTGGGGGTTTTCTGTTGTCTGCTGCTTCCCTCTCCTGCCACTAGATGGTGCCAAAAGGCTGCTTCCACTGGTGGGCGTGACTGGGTCCTACACACCTGTGATTCATCATCTAATCATCTAGGAGTATATTAGGAGCAGGCTACCAGTACTTTGATGCCTGAGTGTTTGCTATTAATGGTACTGAGCTTGCTCTCAGTGTTTTTTCTGAAGTTGCTTCTAGTAATATATTCTTGTTGCCTCTCTCTCAGGTGTTTCCTTGTCACTCTCTGGAGATACCTCTGTGAAGCCCGAGTTCCTGACTTCCCGGATTTCTCCCCTTGTGACGCCATGGATCGTTACCCACTGGTTGCCCGAGACCCTTCTTCACCTCTGCAGATAAACCATATATCAATCCTGGATTCCCAGCTGACAGTTGGTTCGCTTCTCGTTCCTCCTAACCTGAACTTACCTGTCCGCTTTCCACCATCTACCAAAGAACTTATCCTGTCAAAACTCCACTCTGGAACCTGGACCATTTTGCAGACCTCCACAAGGAGAACAAAAAGAAAATACTAGAAAATTCCTGAAGAAATTTAACTGGGGCCTGCCAAAGTGTGCCCGTCGGTTTGGATCCAGTGTTCTGACGCTAAATATTAGCATCAATGGTAAAGAAAGCTGTAATGTAATCAATAGCTGGAGAATAAAAAGAATGTTAACTAACCTGGACATACATCATTCAGTATGTTAAAATTAATGAATCAGCTAAACGTAGCCAAAATGCTAACGTGTGAATGCTGTCAGTAGCATGTGGGGCATCATTAGCATGTTGTCTTTAATTGTCTGTTAAAGACAATTAAATTCAGAAACATTGTTTTTATGACTTTGATATGCAATTTGCTTGGAAACCTTGATGTTTGGGTACTTTTGTTTTTGTAAAAATTATTTAATTCATTGTATTCAATGTAATATCACCATGAGGGTGAATGTATCGGTTATGTTTTTATATCGGAGTATTTTTCACTTTGGTTGCAATACTTTGACTTCTATGTAACAACCAAATATTGCTGTTGCAAAAAACTACTATGTTTTGCTACAGTTTGTCAAATTTAAATTGACAATAAAATAAAGTGATTTAAAAATACATATGTATATTTTTTTAATTAGAAAAAAACTTTTTTTGAGAGTTTGGTAAAGTAAGTTCTAAGTTCACATTTACACTTTTAAAAACTAGCAAAGTATGCAGTTTCACGAACTATTGTAAAATGACAACTTTTGTAATTCTACAGTACTACTGTAATTTGTTATGATAGAATTGTGATGAAATCACAGTAACCATGTTGTATAATTACGGTGCTATTTTAAAGAAATTACAGTAAGATTGTAATAAAAATTACAGTAAAACTAATAAAATTACAGTAAGGCTACTGTAAAAAAAAATGCAGTAAGGTTACTGTAATTTCTTTACTGTAAAAATTACAGTAACTGGCTGGCAACCCTGCTGCCAGTAAGTTACTGTAAATTCTACAGTGACTTTTTTTACAGTACACAGCTAATACTGTACAGGGTGAGCAACTGAAAACTAGCGGAAGAACTTCGCTCACCCTAGCCACCTTTAAAGATTCTATACAGCAGTGTTGTATAAAGTACTGAAATCTCAGAGTCAAGTAAAAGTATAAGTACCTCTCCAAAATATGACTTTGGTAAAAGTCCAAGTCACTGACTGAAATGTTACTTGAGTTAAAGTCTTAAAGTATCTGAAACTTCTTGTACTTAAGTATGGAAATTACTGTAAAAATGGATGTACTCAAGTAATGTAATGAAAAGTACAAGTAAAAAGTAAAACAAGGCAAATGCAGTTTGAATGACATTTTTTATATTTTGGTAAACTTGTCAAATACACTTAAAATAATGTACACAACCAAGTGCAGGCAAAATTAAACCTGCTAATAGATATACCTGCAGGCATCATTTAGTTAAGAAAATTAGGTGCTTTACCTATAGCACAAGGTTAACTTAACCTGCTTTACAACTGAACCAGCTTCTTAGTAAACCCTCCAGGACAGAAAATACAAAGTTTTTGTAAACCTTAAGTTTTCCCTTCAAGTAAGGTCAGTGCTGAAAATGAGAAAAATAAATAGTACTGAAAATGCGGCCAACAACTGTGATGATCTGGACATGAAAACTATTAAAATAGTAATTAAAGGAATCTCTAAACCACTAACTTATATTTGCAATTTATCATTTCAAACGGGATCATTTCCCAACAAAATGAAAATAGCTAAGGTCAAACCAATGTATAAAACTGGCAACAAACACCTCTTCACCAACTACAGGCCTGTCTCTCTTCTCCCACAATTTTCTAAAATCCTGGAAAAACTCTTTAAGAAAAGAGTGGAACAATTCATGGAAAAACATTCGCTACTTATCAGCAGTCAATATGGATTCAGAGCAAACCGGTCAACATCGCTGGCTGTAACTGACTTAATAGAAGAAATAACCAACGCAACAGATAGTAAGAAACTGGCAGTAGGGATATTTATAGATCTAAAGAAAGCTTTTGATACAATAAATCATGAAATCTTACTTAAAAAATTAGAACGCTATGGAATTAGGGGAGTAGTTTCTGACTGGATGAGGAGTTATTTAAAGAGCCGAAAACAATTTGTGAAATTGGGAGATGTGGAATCTGACTGGCAGGAGACTGTCTGTGGAGTACCACAAGGATCAGTATTGGGACCAGTTTTATTTAATCTTTATATAAATGAAATCAGTAAAGTGTCCAATGTATTAAAATTTATTTTATTCGCTGATGACACAAATATTCTAGCCTCTGGCGACAATTTAGAGCAGGGGTGTCAAACTCCAGTCCTTGAGGGCCACTGTCCTGCAACTTTTAGATGTGCCTCTGCTGCACCACACCTGAATAGAATGATTAGGTCGTTAGCAAGGCTGGGAGAACTGATCTACACAAGGAGGAGGTAATTAAGACGTTTCATTTCAGTGTTTTGTAGCTGTGGCACATCTAAAAACTGCAGGACTGTGGCCCTCGAGGACTGGAGTTTGACACCTGTGATTTAGAGCATCTTCTCTCAACAGTCACCTCAGAGATTAGTAAGTTAAAGATATGGTTTGACCATAATAAATTATCCCTAAATTTGGACAAGACGAAAATCATGGTCTTTGGGAATTGTTATAAAAATACTGAAATCCAAGTTCAAATAGAGGACGTAATTCTAGAAAGGGTTTTTGCTAATAAGTTCCTCGGTTTAATAATAGATGACAAAATCAGTTGGAAACCTCATATTAAACATTTACAGAGTAAACTCAGTAGAAGTATATCCATATTGGCTAGAGCAATACATGTATTGAATGCTGAATCACTTCATATTCTATATAACTCTCTGATTTTACCATATCTATCATATTGTTGTGAAGTGCGGGGAGTTAATTACAAGAGCTCTTTACATCCGGTAACCGTCCTACAGAAACGAGCCATTAGAATCATCCATAATGTCGGTTATTATGAGCATACAAACCCGCTCTTCATAATATCCAGAATTCTCAAATTTGAGGAGCTTGTAGAATTTGAAATGGCTCAATTTATGTTCAAAGTATCTAAAAAGTTGTTACCTGAGCACATACAGAGCACGTTTTCTGAAAGAGAAGGGGGGTATAACTTAAGTCTTAAGGGGTCACTCAAACTTCAAGATCCGCAATTTTAGAACAACAAGAAAAAGCTTCTGTATTTCAATTAAAGGTGTAAAGTTATGGAACAAGTTACATGAAGATTTAAAACAAAGCAATAGCTTAACACAATTCAAAAGAAAGTACAAGGAGGTAATTTTCAATAGATACACATATGGGTGACAGAAAGCAATAAGGTGTGTATTGCAGATAACAACTTGGTGTAAGGGTTTAGAAAGACAAACCAGCATAAAATGGGAAATGTATAGGTAAATATTAGTAACTGTTACTTCTGACTGCCACTTTGATTTTGATTTTTTTAATGACAGTAGGACTCTAAAGTTTCAAGTGTTTAGGGGGTAGGAGTTTATAAGTTCTCACTTCTTCCTACCCCATTTTGAGCATGATATATTAACTGAAACAAAAAATCAGTATTTTCTCTTCTTTTTTATGCACTTCTTGTTACTGTGCACTATTTTTATTTATATTTGTATCATGTTCGAATAAATTTCATTTCATTTCATTTAAAAAAAACATGAAGAAAAAGAGCTGTTACGATTACTCTACTTCACAAATCAGTGAATCAGTCAATGCTACAGTCAGTAGGTGGTGCACACAACTGATCATTATGCAAAAGAAAAAAAGAATTGGGAGGGAAATGCAGCTTATTGGCATCTGAAGAGAGAGATTTCACGGAGGTTTAGTCTAAAATGGAGCCTTGGCGAAAATTCAAACTGGGAGACTCGACCAGCTTCACCACATCATCTAATCACTACGCCCGACCGCAGCCAATCCGGACCGGAGCTTCACGCCGCTCCAGCCAATCGTTGTCCAAAGACACCTTCAAAAGTCCAAGCTACCCTGGGGTCTTCCTGCTCGTCAGCCGTGCTTCGAACCTACGTGAACGCTTCTCCTACCTCTCCGACATTCAGTCAACAAGTTTCAGCTGCCTTCCGTCCGCCCAGATCCAGGGAGTATCCCTCACCGGCCGGCCGCGCTCCTGTCGACTCCCCGCTACTCCTCACCAATCTAACCGCCCTCATCACGCCTTCCTTCGGCCTCCATCTGCGACGACGAGCGGAATTTTCCGTCCTCCCCTCTTGACGTCGCAGTCCTCCGCTATCTGCCCGGTTCCCCGCTCCGGCTCACCATAGGCTGCTGCGGCTCATTGGCGCTGTCCCCCGCAGCAAGCGCTGGTTGTCTCCACGATCCGCCATCGCTGCACCGACGCACGTCGGCTCTTCCTGCTCGTCCCACCATGGACTCGATCCGTTGCCCGATCGTCTCTCCCAGTTCACCTCCGAGAGGACGTCGCATCAGACCGCTGCGCTCACCTCCACCTATCTCGGCTCGCAGCTGGCTTGTCAGCCTCATCAACCCACAGCTTCATCTGCGCCCATTGGGCGTCGTCTAGGTAAGACGTACCTGCTCCTGACTCGTTCATTCTCCCTTCGCTTTAGTCTCTGTCAGCGCACCAGTGCCTTTAACTCACGTTTACCACGCCTCCTATCGCCGGTCAGTCTTGGCATTTCCAGGGTCGCGACTAGCTCGTTCCGTTAGTTCCCGCTCAGGCCGCCGTAGCCCTCTCTTCCCTCTGTTGCTAAGATCGCTCCAAATTCTGTCAGTAGTTCCGGTTTGCATTTCAGCTCATTCTGGCCTCCGCCCCAGCTGCCGCTGGTCTCCTAATCGCAGCACCATTTTCTTTAAGCTTTTCATGACTAGTAGAGGGGATCCGCCTAAAGTTCCATATAAAACGCACCTGAAAACAAACGGAGTTATGGGCAATCTTTTATTTACAATTTCTCTTTCTGTAAAAACAAAAAAAAAAAAAAAAAAGCCGTGCTGCCCCATTCTACTCCAGATCCATGCAAGCAGCCCATCCACACAGATGGCAGAGCGTCCGAGCGCTGCAGCTCCAAAATGGTGCAGTCATCAGGTATCTGAAAGAGAAAATACCTTAACTATGGACCCAGCAGGTAGATTACCCGAGAGCAGAGACGCAGCCTACCTAGATCCGCGCTTATCATCTGGTGAACCAGGTGGAAACGTAACAATGCTGCAGGAACACACGAATGGCTTCATTAGTAGGTCCAGCATCCACAACAACCGCAATCCCAGCCATTGACCGTAGATGGCTTGACGATCTCAGTCGAGCAATCAGGAACACAAGCCACCCAGGCAGCCGACATACACGGGGAGAAACAGTCACACGCACACACACCTTAGCAGCACCATCAATCACGGGGCCGCTCCTGGTGCACAATGCGGGGAGGATGGTTCTCCTTCCCCCTCAGTCGGGCCAATGTCGCACCCCGAGTAGTCTGATCATCAGAAGCCGCTCGTAGGCTCTCTAATTTTGCAGCTTCATTGCAGCCAGCAGACCGGATCTCATCTGCGTACTTTCCAGTCGTCAATCTTAACCTCCACCCTCGAACAGTTAGCTTCACCTGCACAGCGATACAAACTTCACGAGTCCTCTCTCAAGTGATTCATAGTTCACAACGCCGCTCGCTCTGACAGCTTTCTTTCCTCATCATCCATTGGTTCCGACCCATATCAAGGAGGCATACACACAGTTAGTACGCAGACATGCGCGCTAGGTGGTCAGCGTCATCTGTACAGCCGTCAGTTCGATTCACGCGACGGGATAAAACCAGCCAACGTTCTTCTGGTAAATGGATGGTCAGTAATTACTGCTGGAGCTAGTCGTAGCCGACCACAAAGCTCCCTCGTTTAAAACAAGCCTCCCGTTCCCCGATAATCCGACTGCTTACCACCAAGCCGGACCGTCGCTGGCAATACGGCTTACGAAGATCTAACTTCCCCGTTATGTGGCCGATTACCTAAAAGCGTCTCGGTAATCCCTTTCTGTCGGTCGCTACCAGCCGTTGGAGCAGGACGTATGGCGATCCTCATTGGCAGGAAACTAAACTCCGGCCCGACGTTGACTCTCGGTCTCGTGTACGTGCTCTAGTCTACCGCGCAGTAGGAATCCTGACTTGTTCTACCCTTTTCCTTGCGTTCTCTAAAGAGCTTTTGGGGGATTTACAGGCCCCTATTATTATTTAGCGATCCAACTTGGTCTCATTGCCCCCAGCATAAGATAAAAACAGTCCAGGATTTCGAGAATTACATCCATGCATTCATCCGTAGTTGCATTAATTAATCAATTAGTTAAGCAGGATTCGTATATCCGTACAACTTAATCATATTACAGCAGATCACAGGCAGCCAGTCTGCCCCTCCAGGTCCAGTTGTAACTCCCACATCTGCCTCCGTGCAAAGCATTCCTACAGCTTCCCTTCTTCAGTTCTTTCCTACATCCGCAGTCTGCTCGCTGGAAGCAACTTTCACGCTAAGCTTTAGCAACCTACCACATCATCTAGTCTAGTCTGGTCGTCTAGTCTAGTCGAACCCCGCTGTGAATTTCTTCTCAAGGGATTTCTAAGCATAGCTCCTCTAATCCTGATAGCTGGAAACCCATCTCATTCCCATCACTTGGGAATCTCATCACTGCACACCAATCCGGCGCCTTCGTCCCCTACATCAGAGCTCCACTCATGCGCTTTCCTCCTAGCCTTCTATGGATTTCAGTTACGGAGTGAGTTCACACTGCATCTAAAGTATTCAATCAGTTAGAGACTATCTAACTCGATACTAAATTCTTCCCTGACCACTACAACCGCTGCCCGTTTCATCTGCCACCTCAGACTGATCTCAGCTGAGATCCTCCCCCTTGCCACTTCTCGGGCCATTCTTTTAGAATAGGCGTTGCCTCATCGCCATCGTCAGGCGTCCCTTCAGCTTCTCTCCTTCAGCTCGGCCGCTGGTCATCCCCGGCCTTCTCATCCTATATCCTACCAAATCTTTCAGCTGTGCTCGAAGCTCCACATGCAATGTCTGCAGGTGAGCATCTCTCCAAATAACTGGTGGTGGAGCCCTAGTCACCGTAAATAGCTACTAAATGGTGAAATTCTTCTTTTTGTTCATTGGTCCCACAGTGACACTTAGTGGTTGATTTGTGCTTTATTTTGAAGAGCGGTAGATTTCTTCTTTGCGTATTTTGTGTTAGGCACTTCCTGTTTCGCTAACCACGCAGAGTCAGCGTTAGAGCCTGAAGAAAAAGAAAATTTGTAAAATAGCGCTCTTGGAAAGCAGAATGAGGTAGGAATGTGCGCAATTGTGTTTTGTGAACATTTATGTTTATTTATACATTATGTATCCTTTATTTATGCTACAGTTTTCACGGTGCCTGACAAGAAAGGTCAAGATTAAGCTGCACCCGTTCGGAACTCCCTGCATCTGGCTGTCCATTCCGAGAGGCCGCTACAGTCACCTCTAACATTTATTTCACACCTAGGGAAGCTAGCAGGGCCCAACAGGCCCTCAGCCCTGCCGGCTTGGCCTCGCAGTCCATCACGCTGCTTCGCCATCAGTCCCGCCAGCGTGCAGGCCCTATCGCCTATCAGTCTCGTCAGACTGCAGGCCCTGACTGACGCCTATCAGTTCGGCAGACTGCAGGCCCCGACCCACGCCTATCAGTCTCGTCAGGCTGCAGGCCCGACTGACGCCTATCAGTTTCGGCAGACTGCAGGCCCTACCGACGCCTATCAGTCCCGTCAGACTGCAGGCCCTACCGACGCCTATCAGTCCCGTCAGACTGCAGGCCCTACCGACGCCTATCAGTCCCGTCAGACTGCAGGCCCTACCGACGCCTATCAGTCCCGTCAGACTGCAGGCCCTACCGACGCCTATCAGTCCCGTCAGACTGCAGGCCCTACCGTCGCCTATCAGTCTCGTCGACTGCAGGACCCGACCGACGCCTATCAGTCTCGTCAGACTGCAGGCCCAACCGACGCCTATCAGTCTCGTCAGACTGCAGGCCCAACCGACGCCTATCAGTCTCGTCAGACTGCAGGCCCAACCGACGCCTATCAGTCTCGTCAGACTGCAGGCCCCAACCAACGTGGTGCGCCTATCAGTCATCCGACTGCAGGCCAGCCAGGCCTCGGCCCGGCTCCCTCTTTTGGGGGGAAGACTATCCCGAGCTTGCCGAGCAGACCGCCTGCTCACGGCGATCCTCGGCTCACGGTCTTCTGCCGGGTCCGAGCGCCAAAGAAATTGTACCATTAAATCTTTTTAACTGCTATTTTCTTCTCTGTGTGAGTCTCTCCAGATTGAAATGGAGCCTTGGCGAAAATTCAAACTGGGAGACTCGACCAGCTTCACCACATCATCTAATCACTACGCCCGACCGCAGCCAATCCGGACCGGAGCTTCACGCCGCTCCAGCCAATCGTCGTCCAAAGACACCTTCAAAAGTCCAAGCTACCCTGGGGTCTTCCTGCTCGTCAGCCGTGCTTCGACCCACCTCCTCCCCTTCTCCACCTTCACCATGAGGATCGTCCTCCAGGATCCCTTGTGCTCTTCCTCTCCAAGCTCCGCTCCACCACCAGTTTCGGTCCCGGGGGGAAGACTATCCCGAGCTCGCCGAGCAGACTGCCTGCTCACGGCGATCCTCGGCTCACGGTCTTCTGCCGGGTCCGAGCGCCAAAGAAATTGTACCATTAAATCTTTTTAACTGCTATTTTCTTCTCTGTGTGAGTCTCTCCAGATTGAATTGCTATCGCTATGGCTTCTGTCCCCCCTTGAACAGAGGAGTCTAGGTAGCCTGATACAGTCAACATTAGGCCTAAGCTAAATACACCACATGTGGAACTGAAACAATGCCAAACAAAGTTCATTTATACAGGTAATGTTATGCTCAAGATTTCACAATAGTGCCTAGTGACCAAGCTATAGTTACTGAAACAGGAGGATTATAACCATTTCATAAGACGTTACCTCGATGTGTTTCTTCAAGTTGGACGGGGAGTTTTTGTAAGATAGAATTTCCACATCTTCGGGCAGGAATAACATAAACTGCATGCGGTACGACGAATCTTTAACACCCACGAAAGAGTATATTGTGTTTAAATAAGGCTATGGGCTCTCATCACCAGCTGGTGGTTCCCCTGGAGCCGTGTCCGACGTAGTTGCAGTCGTTGTGGTCTCCGTCTCCTCCTCCATGTGACTGCTGCTGATTGTGAGACTTGCTTTGGGTTTAATGGGAGAAGCGAAACAGGTGTATCCTATTGGTGGTGACGAACCAGCCTAGGCAAGCAGGCTACCGACTTTGTTCGGTAGCCTACTTGCTACTTGCTAATCAGTAGGTGGGTCAAAACACTTGCGTTTCTCTCTCTCGCTTTTTTGTAACGAGTAACTAAACCACACATTGAAAATATATCGGAGTAAAAGTACGCAATTAAGTTCGAAAATATAGTGAAGTAAAAGTGAAAGTTATCAAAAATTTTCATACTCGAGGAAATGAAGTACTCCAAAATATACTTAAGTAAAGTAGTAAAGTGTTTTTACTTCGTTACTATACAACACTGCTATACAGGGGCGTGCCGTGGAGGCGTACAGGATAGCGCGACCCATGTTTGGAGGCCTTGAGTCCTCGATGCGGCCGTCGTGGGTTCGATTCTTGGACCCGATGATATTTGCCGCATGTCTTCCCCCTTCTCCTTCCCCCTTTCCTGTCAGCCTACTTTCATATAAGGGACATTGCTGGACATTGCTGGGACTAGAACTCACAAAAGACACCCTGGAGGGGTAAAAAAAAAAAAAGATGCTACACGGATCTAAAGAAACTTGCAGGTAAGCAAGCGCATGCAGATTCTCCCGTACCGTGGCTGTGATCTGGATGGCGGCAACAGGAAGGACAACAACAGCTGCAGGTGGCACGCCTAGGACACAGCCACAAAGAAGAATTGCCTCTGAGCCCATTTGGAGGAAGGAGCTGGCGGTCCACAAACTGAGGTTCCAACAAAGGCGCCCTGGCTCTCCTTGTAAGACCGGTGGGAAGGAGTGTCAGGGTGGGGGCCCCTCCTGAGCACCAACGCTGTTTGGAAGAATGGGACGGCTCTGAACTTTGCAGGAAGTGACCCCGGTCATGCACAACATTTAATATACAGAAACTTTTAATTTCATTTTCTTATCTTCTTTTAGTTTAACTTGACAATATTGCTTTACTGAAGGAAAAAGTGACAATGCAAAAAATTTTTTTAACAATGTCATGATTTTAATGTCTGAGTATCAATAAATCCTTTCGAAAGAAAAGAAAATCACTGCTTTCAATATTTTCTGTTTAAACTTGAGCAGAAAAATAAATAAAAAGTAGGAGGCAGGAACAGTTTCAGTCAAGTATTTTCTTTTTATTTAAGTAGTTTCTAGTTTAAGAAAAAAAACTTTCTCGATTGGTTGTCAATAAAATAATTACAAAATACTCAGATTTGAGTAAAATTAAAATTTTACAGTACTTGCAAATTTCATTTACTACATTAAAAAAGTTTAGTAATTTATACAAACTTCATTTTGTTTGATCTACTGGACAAAATTAAGTTCACTTTACTTGAATGTTCTCTTTCATGTAACAAAATAAGTACTTTGAATAAAGAAGAGTCTTGCTTGATAAACATAAAGAAAAGTAAGGCAACTATTTGCATAATTTATTTAAGTAGATTGAGCAGAATATTTTTATCAGTATAGTAACAGCCTGTAAAATGTGAATGAAACCTTGTTACTCCCGGAGTGTAAGTATACATTATATACTGTACACTTTTTTTTAATCTCAGTTTTAGCTAAGTCAAAGTCAGATTTTCTTCTGATGTCTTAAGACCTACATTACAATATTTTAACCAAAAGTCCAAGTCTTTAACTTGGGCTGCATCGTCATTGAAAAGTAAAAATAAGGCTCTAATGTTAGCCTGAAAGCAATAATTCAATAAATCTACTTTATAAGTATATGAAGTTGATTTCATATAGTTGATTTCATTGTTATTTATAACCTAATGCTTTCCATAGTTTTTCTGTTCTATTAAACAAGTTCCTTTCTAATGTCCTTTATTTGGCCATTGTCTTTATGGAACAACATTAATTAGCAAACAAACTAAGTCGACAAGCCTTGTCAGATTAGGCAGAATTAGTGGTTACCCATCAGAGGAAAAACAGATTAAAGACCAAGCCAAAAGCAAACATGAAAAGGTCAGTTTATCACTCTTTTATTTTGTGGGTGGGGGAATAAAGTGTGTGCTAGTACAAAGGTGTGAGAGGTCTTTCATTTCTCAACTAATGAGAAAAGAACAAGTAACAGACAATTAGCTTTGTATGCTAGCATGATTATGGAAAGGTCTGTTTGACAGAGGTGGAATGAGAGCTTTGTGTTCTACTAAATGATAATGAATCTTTATTTTGAACATGATAAAAGTGTAAAATCACACACATGAACATACAATATATAGAAACACTCTTCCAAGTTCCTTACAAACTAATAGAGGCCACTTTTCTCAACCATTTGTACATACTGTACACTTATGGATAACTAATGGGACTAAAATTCTTTAGGACTTTTAAATGATTTGTTTGATCTGTTCTACATTTAACAAAAATAGCAGCTTAGTTGAAGAGGAAGACTAGTGAGCTGAGTAAGAATCAGAGCCCACCTGAACCAGAGCACAAACAGACCTTGTGACCAAATCGAAGGCCAAACACAAAAAAATCTACCATGAAAATAGAAAAACAGAACTTCAAAACCCAACAGTTTATTATTAGGGAAGAACAAAATGACAATAACAGTGCAAAAATTGATGGAAAAACAAGCAAGTACCAAAATCATAAACATTGGTGGACCGTGACACATTTACCAATAAACCTAAGGGCTTCTAGTGTCCAGCAGGTAAGTTGGCAGGATGTCAGACTTCTATGTGGGAGGCCTAATGGGGCATACTTTATATCCCTTTACCATAAGACAGTGTTGATCATGTTAGGCAAGATCATTACATACTTGTACCATAAGAGCAAATAAATGGTCAAGATCCCGGGTTGCTATGTTGTTTTGTTGTTTAATTTAATTTCATTATTTTGTGTTAGTTTCTTATTTTGATTACATCTGTCTTACTCCAGTTTTTCTTTGGTTCATTCTTCTTAGTGCTTCTAGTTATGTTTATTTCTTGTTTACAGTTATTCTTTGTTAGTTTAGTTTTATCAGGTTTCTTTAGTCTGATTATTCTTTATTGTACTCTCCCTAATTTTCTGTGCCACCTTCTCTCTTCCTCTCCTCAGTCTGCCTCCTGTACCTGTAATCAGTTAGCTCATCAACCCAGGTCTTTTGTTCAGCATTTAACCTTTACAGTATTAAAGCTTTTCATTTTCAGTCACTACTCGCCATATCCTTTTGTCTACTCCTGTCACTTCTTCGTTCTATCCCGTGTTCTCCTCATTCCTCCTCCTGCATTCAGTGTGGAAGAACCAGAGTACTGTGACAAGAAAAGGTTACTGAAACACAACAGCAATGAACGCAGGAAGAGAACAAGGCACTGATGGAATACTACTACTAGTAACCCTAGGCAGTGGGGCTACCTATAAAGATTGTGGGAAACATGGATGCTGTGATACCCACAGTCTAAACTAACACAGAAACATGTAGTAGCTCAATGTTCTAATATCCAAAAACATCAGTTGCTTTTACCTTTCGTAACTTGAGACCCAAGAGATTTAAGACATTAATGATATGGCAAGGGGGAGCAAGGACACAAGGGCATTGACATCAACACCCCCAGAGATTGGGTCCATATAACACAAGATTAACTAACGTCCTGCCTAACTAAAGAAACACATAAAGAGATACAGCAAGCCAGCTGAATAAAAAGACTGTTATCCTGTGAACAGCTGAAATGTACTCCCAATGGGAGGGAAATAACATACAAGCCAACCCACCAAAATTCAATACTGAACAATACTGGAAAGCTATATGGAAGAAAGAAGTGAAGAAATCAATCTAAGAACTAATCTTAGATCCTAAGATCTAAGAGCTAAATAGGACCTAAAACCTGAACAAAACTTGGTGACTATCACAATTACAGACATCCAAAAGAATTGTACAAAAATTGCACAATTCTTGTACAATTCTTTGTAAATTTGACACTGGACATGATCCACACCTAGAACAATCCAACTACAAATCAAGAACACGTCTCTCCACAACATAGAAGCTCCGGCCAGGCGTCATAAAATAAGCAGACACATGGATCAACACCTGACAGAGGCATAAAAAATGCATGCAAAATGACAATAAAGTCAGTCTAAGTCTAAGTCATAAAAAGGAACTGGTGAAAAAGAACAGATGAGCCAAAAAAACACACCAGATGATAATTGACAATCTATTTTTTTTAAAAGAAAGCTTACACCTCATTAACAAACACGTATATCTTGGAATGCCTAAAACTCTACAAGTTTATGAACACTCTGAAAGCCTTGATTGAAAACTCCAATTTCAACCAATTGTTCAAGTCTACATCTCCAAATGTGACATATACCAAGAAGCCTGTCTGACCCACTGCTCTCTTCCCTTAACCAAATAATCAACAAAGGGCATCAAAAAAGGTATGTATAATATACATATATATAATTCTCCCACCTGGGAATGCATGAAAATAAAGTATAGAATTAATACATCTTCATGAGGCCATGGCCTTAGATAAAGTGTGCTGTTGCTGTCTCGTGTGTATTGAGTCAGTTTTGGAGGCTTAACACAGTCATCGGTTGATAATGTGGGTTACATTTGATGAATATCAATAAACTGCAGGAATCGGTGACAATAGATTTCCTTGACCTTTGAATGATTAACAATAAAAATGCTATTTAATGAAAGCAGAGTTTTATTTCAAATGAAAAGAATTCCAGATCATTAGTGTATTTGTAAAAGCTGTAAGCTTGTTCTGTGCTTGGTTCTAATAACAACTGCATATTATTTAGAGCCACCATGGGTCCCCACTAATAAGCACCCATAAACCCCCTCATTATAATGCAAGTGGAAGCGCAGTCCAATCCTTACTGAAAATGAACAAGAATACGATGAGGGATTCAGAGGCCTAATTCATCCCTTCAGTGGCAACAGGCGAGTCTCAACCAGCTAGCATCATTTATGCTAACAGGAACTGTGGAGACTAACGGGGCTTGTGGAGGGGAAATATCATTAACATAATGCTTCATTTACATAGCAATCCAAGCAGGCACACAAAGACACAACGTTAAACACACGCCGACACACAAACACTTCCTTTTTGTTATTTGAGAGGAGGAAACATTTTGTTTTGACAGTTATGTGAATTTCCCTTTCTACCTGACATATTTAATGCCATCTGTCTTCATAAATTTAAAAACTATGCTGTTCACACCATTTTGCAAATGTATAAATGCATTCACACTCACATCCAGAGTCATTGTAAGTATGTCAGACAGTGTTGGGGGTGGAACCAGGCTCGGTCCCAGCTCTTTGTTTGATGCCTGTATGGCCTTGGTTCCATTTAATGAGCTATAATGGCAGTCCAGAAGGATTCTAATTAATCTGCACACACATAAAAGGTCTGTCTCTTCCTCACTTTTTCTCTACCTCTTTTCTTGTCATTACTGACCTCTCTCTTTCTCTTTTAATCCCCCTTCTACCTTCATAAGGTATATTTTTGCTTCCAAAGGTCTCGCCTTCCTACCTTTCTTATTTCCTTCAATTTTTTCGTCCTCCTCCCTCCAGTCTGAGGTGGCTTCTTAATTGCACCAACTCACAAGCCAACCCACGAAAGCTCTGGCTGTTATTAAGATTACATAGCTATTTACAACAGCATCGGCAGCCAGAAGTCATCCTGGACCCTGTTAGCCACCCACCCTATCCCCTAACTGTAAGTGCCCAATATTCAGCTCGCACTGTTGTCATCAGCCCCAAATGAAGACACTAATGAATGGTTTGATGCTTGCTCTTTTGCCTACTAGCACCGTGAAATTACACCTTTTAAAGAAAATAAAATTATCACTCTTTCTTATGTGTTCACATTTGAGTTGAGCTCTTGATTAGTCAAGACACTGAGCTCAACTTTATCACACCCGTTGAAGAACCAGATTAACGTTCTGTGGCAAAACAGATGACAACTGTTTGTTTGCAGTACATGAACAGCAAAGTGAGACTGAGTGGAGGATATTACATCATTCATAAATTGTATGGAGGGTTCCTAAACATTGTTTACAATTTCATAAATGCCACACTTTCCAGAGTTCTGAGTTTCTTTTGCCCTCTTTAAAAAAAATGAAGCGCAAACATTTGCAATGAAACTATGGCAGATATTTCTACATCAGAAAGTTATGCACATATCAGAGTTGGGATTTGGTTGCCAATTCTTTGAAATATAAATAAGGGACACCTCATGGTAACTCTGGCTGATCCCATTACCTTCATCCCAAGGGCATTTTTTTCTTGCTTGCTTTGAAATCAACCGGAATTTAATTGGATGCATGTTTTTGAGTGATAAAAATATGCTTGGAAAACAAATTAATTCATTGCTAAATTATTTATTTATGGTTATTAATGGTTAGTTGATGATTATTTCAATATTTGATTCATCACTATTAATCTAATTAAATGCTTCAGCACTAAGCAGGACATGTCATAATTCAGAGAAACGACATGTTCATTTCTAGTTAAGTCAGGAGAATAAATGTCTCCAACATCAACCCTCTTATTAAAAAATTATTTCCTCAAACTCAGAGGAAGATTGGATGCTGAGGACAAAGGATACAACAACCAGGATGTCTCACATTCACCTTAAAGCTCATCCATATACACGTTTAACCTGCCAAAAGGGGATCAAGGTTTTATGAGGGGTCATTAGTGCCATATAGGTCATGTGCAGTGGAACAGTTTACCCATGCATCTCCGTTTTGCTGAGTGTGTGGAGGTTTTCAAAAAGCAACTAAAAACATTTTTATTTTCCCAGGTTTCTTATGTTAGTTTTATGTTTTGTATGGTTTTAAGATTGATTTCTATTGTACAGTACTTTACGATTTTATGTCTGTGAAAAGCACTTTATAAATAAACTTGCCGTTGATTGTAGATGTACTCCTGCAAAAGAAACCAGAAAACTAATTGCAGAATCTTTCATACCCAGAGAATTCAGATCATTACTAATCAGTTTTAAAGTTCAGACAGGACTCAATAAAAATGTCATAACACATAATATATAGTTACTTTAACCGTCTAGATGGGCCTTCAACATCTGAGCTGCTGCTACATCAAGGATTTCTTGAAAAACAGGTAATAACATTCTTCAGTAATAAGGGCATCATCATTGATAATAATAGTATTGAAGCTTGTCATCTTCTTCCACAGAAAAACAAAGGTGTAAAACCGTCCATTTTAATGCGGTTTATCAATAGGAAACATAAAAATGCACTCCAAAAAAAAAAAAAAACAAGGGAGAAAAGTAAAAGGATCCAATGTCTATGTAAATGAACATCTTACAAAAATTAACGCAGATATAGCAAGATGAGCACGTTTTCTCAGAAAACAAAAGAAAATACAGTCAATATGGGCCTCAAACTGCAAGGTTTATATCAAATTAAACGGATCACCAGAGGAAGCCAAGGTCCTGCCCATGAGACAAATGGAAGAGCTGGATAAATATCAGAGTCCTATACATATGATATACATATAGATATATACATATGAATATAGACACAGATATTGATCCAGACAACAGTTTCCTTCATTATTTGAATGACAACTGCCATTACTACACTGACGATAACTATAGCCAAAGCTTTGATTCAGATCAAGAAATGTCAGTTATTCATTTCTGATGATTGTCAATATGGCTTTAGAGAAAACAGATCAACTTCAATGGAACTGATGGCGTTAACAGAAGAAATCACAGACTGTATGGACAAAAGGACATTTGCAATTGGTGTATTTCTAGACCTCAAAAAAAGCCTTCGATACCATCAATCGGGACATTTTACTAAAAAACCTGGAAAAGTATGGAATTAATTGGGTAGCATTAAACTGGCTTATAAGCTACATCGGACAAAGGAAACAATTTGTAGAATTAGATAATCAGAAATCAGATTTACAAATGTCCCATATGAGTCCCATATTTCTTATATAAAAGATTTTTAATGTGTACAGTCTGCAGGACCAATAATGACTGTAAGTGGCAATGTACATAAAGCACAGGTGTTGTTTCCTCAATAAATAGAAGTCAAACTAAAATGTAAATGTTGCTGTGCTATGAGTTTGGAGTCACTGATCTAATCTCTGCTACAACACCTGTAAAAAAATATTAGGCTCTAAATTAAAAGTTTTTATGAGTAACCCTGCTTAATAAAATTATGCATAAACATCAATTTATTATAGTGTCTCTGAATACACGTTATGCTTTATTTAAATTATAACTGAGGTTGCTTTAGTTTGAAACCTGTTTTGGTTCTGCCATGTCCTGGATGGCTGAGGTCCTATAAATAGAAAAATATTCAGATTAAGTATTTAGATTTTATTTTGTGATTTACAGGCTGTACATTGAAGATGATAAGAAATGGCATACCTCCCCTTTTTTATCTATTGTCATCTGCTCTGCTTTGTCTCCTCGACTCTACGCTCCAGCACACCGAGCGGTCAGTCACTGGCGACGCTCAGCCGGCGGACAAACATTCAGTCCCATATAACCACACAACATTCCTGACCTGAAGGCGGCGCTATTTCCCAAATTATCCACAGTTTAATTTTTTTTTCTTTTGAAATGTTTTTGGAGACCAGTGATAATTAAAAAATGGTTATAAAACACAATATATTTGTAAATATAGTACTTTGCTGGTTTTACTCACTGCATAAAACTTTACTTTTGAGAAGTGTGGAACCACTTCAAATTTTGTAAATTTAGACAAGATTTGGAACATTGTTGAGAAAAATATAATGAAAAACAATCTCATTATGTTTTTCTCAACAACGTTCCAAATCTTGTCTTGACACAAAATAAAAAATAAGTATAGTATGGTGTATTATTTTTATTGTGTTTTAAGAATTACCAGAATTAATAATAATAATAATAATAATAATAATAATAATAATAATAATAATAATAGAAATGTTAGATATTGCAGCTCTGACAGAAAATAGAAAATATCATCCCCCTCAGTTCTGGAGTGCAATGGTGTTATTATTATTATTATTTTTTTAAATAAAATGTTGTTAACACTCTAAATACAGAATGCATTATAAATGCCTATACATTTCCAGGAGGAAAGGAGGAATAAAAGAAATAGGGAGACATGAAAAGCAATATGATCAATAATAATAAAAAAAAACATTTACAATGTACACATATCAAAATATCAATGAGTCCATATATGAGCTATTATTGTTTTGCTTTTTTCAAAGAAACTTAACTGAGCAAAAGGCTGAAAACAAACAAATACATGATGTTCACAGAAGAATGCAACACTTGCATGAACAAACGACCAGAGTTGTCAAACAAATACAATCAAATATTCACACACACACCTACATGCTTCCTCATGCCACCCATTTACACAAAGCTCCGTCTTGGAGCAAGAGTCTCCATTCTGTTTGATGGAAACAGGCAGAAGATCTCAGCCTCCTTTTGACTCTTCTTCTGTTTTGCCTTCACAACGTCACTCCTCCTCCTCTCTCTGGCTGTTGACTCTATCCAAATCCTTGTCCTGTAACACTGTAACATTGTGTTGTACCACCATGCACACCTTCAACCTATTTCAGAAAACTGGTTGATCATTGGTTGAGCTAATGCTTCACACGTTTACCTGTTGGAGAAACTCAGGATTCACTTTTTAGCAATTTACCAATTCATGACAGGTTTAGAAAAAAAAGTCTAACAGAAATAAATAAAAATATGTTTGACTTTATGACAACTTGTTCAAGCTTTTTGCATATTAAGACTTGTATGATGAACTTAAAATGTTGTGGAGGTTTAGATAATTCAACAGAGACCTGTTTAATACATTTTGATCAACATGATAAAAGCAATTGAAAATGTGGAAAATATCAGAGAAGTGCACCAAATGTACAAAAGCATTTGCAACTTGTTCAAATAAATGAGAAACTACTTTTTTGATGTGCAGAAGTGACGCAGTGATTTGAAGACTGAACAAGTAGTTTTGATATTTTAAATTCTGTTCTGTTAAATGCACCAAAGCATCTGAGAAAAATGTAAAACAGTGAAATATTTAATATTTAAGTTTCCTTATCTTAAAACCCCTGTCATGAGGACGCCAGTGTCCTCATGGACTCAGTGACCTACATGTAAGTATTATGAAGTGACAGTCAAGAGGTTTAAGGAAAATGTTAAAGATTAGCACTGATACCAAGCTTTCAATTTACTCCCACGTATGACTAAAGCACTGAAATAAAAGCTTCACAGTTTTAACATGAATGAGTGAACATTTCACACTCAAAATAATTCAAATGGACGAATGAAGCAAACTTGAAAAAGTTGCTTCTACCATTAACAATAACTCTGAGCATATGAAGTCTAAAGTAGACCTCAAATAATATTTGAAGCATCTAAATATATATGTATTAAATACCTGCTAATTATTTGAATACTTAGGCTTTGCAGTCGTTCCTACAGGAAAAATTAGCAAGCTACATGTAGATAAATTTCACAAAAATTTGAGATGCAGAAAAGTGTTGTGGAGAAATAGTGGAAACTTTATTTCAAGGACCTTACCTTCTAAGCATTATTTGGGGCTATTAGTTAACCCTAAATTAATTTAGGGTCAATAATACTATTATAGAATCATATTCTGCAAAAAGAAATTACAGTATTTTTCTATGAATTTTGCAACTTCTAAGATAATAATAATTCTGTGTTTTCTACATTTTATAACTGTAAAAAATTATGTTAAATTCATGTTTTTTGAGTTATGGTAAATTTATGTATTTTCTATGGAAATATTATGCTTTGGATGCTACAGTCTGTAGCTATTGGTATTTTAAATGTTTTTACTGTAAATGCTAAGGTTTTATGAATGTTTTCACAGTGTAGATTTAATATGTTCAAGTGTGAACATATTTTTGTGAATGAAAGGTTTGCAATGCATTCATTTCAAACTCAGGCTCTGAAGCGAATGCGGCCTGGTGTATCCACTTCAGTCAATGGCACCCTCTGGCTTCTCAGCTGGCTATCAACAGCAGGATGCAGGTAATCAGCTCCACGTGTTAACCCATCTACAAACTGAACAGCAACATGAAACCTGCTCTATGCTACGTACCACAGTATATATGCTTGTGTTGTTTGTGCATGGGTGTGTATTTTAAATCTTTTAATGGGCAATATCATGTAAAATTGACTTTATTTAGCTGTACATTATGTTATAATGTCATTTCCACATCTAAAACAAACCTGGGGTGTTGTCTTTCACGAAACACCCCAGGTTTTTTTCTCAAAAATCCTTTAATCTCCATGGCAACCATTCGGCTGTGCAAAACTCCTGGGTGGACTGAGTGCCTCTTTCAAGGCATAGCTCCTCCTATGAACTGCAGTTTGATGCTTACACCTCACAGAGCAGCTCTCCACCCTAAGCCCTCTGCCCTCCCCCTCCCCTTTGACTCTCCCACTCAACTCCTTCAGACTAACCAGCAGCAATTAGCAAACACCTGGTGGAACTGCGCATCTGCTGAGCTCATTATTGGAGCTACTTCTTAGTGCAACGCTGATAAAACTGTCGTTTAAGGGTTAATAGGGGAGCCATGTTGAGATGACTTCATGAAGAAGAAGTTATAGTAAAAGCAGGAGTTTTTCAAGAGACAGAGGCCCAATTTCAAGGTGTTAAATTGCAAAGTAAAATTTCTTTTAAGCCATATTGGATATAAATAGCATTTGAACTGAAAGTAACATAGTTACTAAGGAGGTCCGGGGCCTCTTGAAAGCCAGGAACGCTGCTTTCAGGTCTGGGGACAAAGCACTCTACAGTTCTGCCAGAGCCAACCTGAGAAGAGGCATCTGCCAAGCTAAGGCATCATACAGAGGGAGAATAGAGAAGCAGCTCAGGAGCAACAACACCAGGCAGGTGGGGCAGGGTGTTCAGCACATCACAAACTACAGATCCAGCAACCAGCCATGCACAGAGGGAACCACTTCCCTGGCAGAGGAGATGAATATCTTCTTTGCCCACTTTGAGGCGACACTTACCACAGCTCCATCACAGCTGCCTGTCCACAGCAGCTCTGCTCTCACAGTAGAGGAGTGTGAGGTGAGGCAGGTGATGAGGAAGGTGACCTGACGGTGTGTCGGGACGGGTGCTTAAAGACTGTGCAGACCAACTGGCTGGAATCTTCACAAAGATTTCTAACCAGTCCCTGTCTCAAGCCACTGTCCCTTCCTGCCTAAAGTCCTCTACCATTGTTCCCCTGCCGAAAAGAACCAACATCAACACCCTGAACGACTACCGTCCAGTGGCACTCACACCGATCATCATGAAGTGCTTCGAGAGACTGGTCACATCCTCGCTGGCCTGCTTGCTGAGCTGGACCCTCTCCAATTTGCCTACAAAGCAAAGTGGTCCACAGAGGACGCTGTATCCACAGCACTTCATGCTGCCCTGACCCACTTAGAGAAGCAGGGGAGCTACGTCAGAATGCTCTTCGTGGACTTCAGCTCAGTATTTAATAATATACTTCCCCAACGTCTGGTGTCCAAGCTAGCAAACCTTGGGCTCCCATCAGCCACCTGCAGTTGGATCCTGGACTTCCTAACAGGTCGCTCCCAGAGGGTCAGACTGGGCCTCCACTGCTCTGAGCCTGAACACCGGATCGCCACAGGGTTGCGTGCTCAGCCAACCACCTCAGCAACAAGATCATAAAGTTTGCAGATGACACAACTGTTGTTGGTCTCATCTCAGGTGGGAAGGGGGAGCTGGAGTACAGGGATGAGGTGAAGCGGCTGTCAGAGTGGTGCAAAGTCAATAACCTGCTCCTCAACACCTCCAAAACAAAGGAGCTGGTGATCGACTTCAGGAAGAACAAAACGGACATCCAGCCTCTCACCATCAGTGGGACCTGTGTGGAGAGGGTCCCATTGTTCAGGTTTCTGGGCATGGAGTTGGAGGACAAGCTAACCTGGAGCACCAACACCAAGGAGCTGTTGAAGAAGGCACAGCAGAGACTGTACTTTCTGAGAATACTCAAGAAGAACCGTCTCCCCTCAGACCTGCTGCAGGCCTTCTATCACTGCTCCATAGAGAGTGTGCTCATGTACGGTCTGTGTGTCTGGTACGGCAGCAGCACATCCGCGGGCAAGAAGGCGCTCCAGAGGGTTGTTAGGGCAGCAGAGAGAACCATAGGCTGCCCCCTCCCCACTATGGAACAGATTTACACTTCCAGGCTCCACAAAAAAGTTTTGGACATGTTTGTAACATAACCACTATGTTTGTTTTTTTTCTGAATAAATACATTAAAAAGTAAATGTATCAACCTGTCGTGTAGAACAGTTGCTGTGATTTCATTGTTAAAAAGTATTCCAATTTCCACTGTTTATAACTGATTTGAGTAAATCCTGATGTTTTCAGGTGTGTGTGAAACAAATTAGTAATTAAAAAGGGGCGTGTGCGTCTGCGCAGGAGGCGCAAGCGGGGAGGAAGACGCTCACCGTGAGATCTGTGTAGCGGGAGTTTTGACTTGTCTGAACGTTTAAAACTAGTAAAAATCAAAGGAAAGACATAAAAAACAGCGATCAAAGTTCGCCCCGTGCCACAGATAGTATTTTAGGAACTGGATCGGAGTTTGCACCCAGGAAACGGCGCCCGGTGCAAGTGGAGCCGCCAGTGCGAGAGGACGCCACCGAGGGGAAAGAAAAACGCTCCCGGTGAGATCTGGACGGTACTTTTCTTTTTGGTGATTTTTGGTGGTACCACTCTTTTTCTGTATCTTTTTTGGGAGGGGTTTTGACGTTAGGATTTTTCTTTTTGGATCGGGACTTTGGATCAAAACGGGAAAATACTTCCAGGACTTTGTTTATTTTTCGAGGATATGGAACTGCTTTGTGGACAATAATCTCTTTGAAAAAAGGATGGGGAAATTTTGGACATTTAATTAATGGGCTCTTTGCACCTCAGCTTCCGCGTTCGGGGAAAAGCGGCTCATTTTTGTCCGGTCTATTAAAGATGTCATTTTACAGTCGGTGTTTGCAGGGCTTGCCAAAGCTAACAAATAACGATGTACATCGTATTTGTAAGGCGGGATCTAAAGCCCCATCAAGAAAACTGGAAAAAGTTTTTAAGATGTACATATCGTCATACATTCATGGATATGAAGGTGAGTCTTACTTTAAAGTTCTTTAAACTTCATGGCTAACATTAGCTTTAGCTTATGCTAATAGGCAATATTCTCGGACATTTTACTAATACAATTGTACTATTTAAATATCTAAACATTCTTATTCTTTCTAATGGACAATGTTCTTACGTTATTCTGTATTCATTTTTAAGTTTATTGCTTTAATGTGTGTTTTTTGTCGTTAGTGTCAAACAGAGACCAAGTAACGGGGAGATTACGGTTCGGGCTTTTTGCTTCCGAAGCATGAGGAAGCACGAGAAGCCCCATAATTTTTGTTTACTGTATTTTTGAGTTCAGACATATTTAATTAAGAAACCAGAGGTGGGGCGAGTAACACAAATTTTAAAAAGAAAAAGGTTTGTTGCGGTGTGGATGCTTACCTCGTGTAAAATCGGATGTCATCATCAGACGCTGCGAACCTTTGTAATCCGAAGGTTCAATGGATTTTCAGTTCTTCGATCTGGCTTGTTAGGGCTTTTATTTCTTCTTTTAATTTCTGGTTTTCATTTATTACCATGTCCAGGCCAGCTGGTTCTGGGACAGAGCAATAATCGTGATCTGCATACGTGCATTCCACAGGCGGATCAGTTGCGCCGCTGTCCGGCTCTGGTCTGCTCACTCTTTCCCATACACTGGCTCTTCCAGGCTGAACACAGAAGTTGTTCCATTGAAATAGCACAGGGACGGCTCCTTTTTTTACCATTCTTCTCCCGCCAGGAGTTTTAGGCTGATGAAACTGATCCGGAGGGAAGTGAAGGCTGCAAACTTTGCTATGCGATGTTAGCTTGAAGTTGTCGCGACAAATATTGACAAGCCCTGGTCTTTGTAAGTCAGGATCACTTGGAAATCCATGAAAACTGAAACGACTGTTATATTTAGAAGACGCTGTGCACCGTGGAACACAACAGTGTTCATGGTATTGCTTAAATTGCCTTTGAAATACGAGTTTATCTTTCCTTGCGGTCATGGTCACTCAAAAGGAAAAAAATGAGCCGTATTTGCGCATGCAGATGTGACGTCAGAGCGGCAGGTGCAAAGAGCCCATTAGGTCTTTTGCTGATTCAAACCGAGTGACCATAATTATTTTTGAGGGAATGTGGTTATCGATCTATCTATCAAGATAACTATAATTATTATATTATATTGAAATTCTTTTTGAATAAATCATTGTTGCTAAGGATCAACTTATTTCTTATTGAGTGATTGGGTATTTATTTATTTTACAAATTAATGGTGTAGCATACCTTACCTGATTCCTGGGACAGATCTCCCTTGTGTGTATTGTAAGTTCTGCTTTAAGCCGAATGTAACATGTTCCTCTCCTTGGGCTGCCACCTTATCGTGGTGGAGGGGTTTGAGTGCTCCAATGATCCTAGGAGCTATGCTGTCTGGGGCTTCATGCCCCTGGTAGGGTCACCCAAGGCAGACAGGTCCTAGGTGAGGGACCAGACAAAGCGCAGCCCGAAGACCCCAATGATGGATAAAAACATTGGACTTGGTGTTCCCTCGCCCGGACGCGGGTCACCGGGGCCCCACTCTGGAGCCAGGCCTGGAGGGGGGGCACGATGGCGAGCGTCTGGTGGCCGGGCTTTAACCCATGGAGCCCGGCCGGGCTCAGCCCGAAGAGGAAACATGGGTCCCCCCTCCCATGGGCCCACCACCTGTGAGAGGGGCCAAAGGGGTCGGGTGCAGTGTGGGATGGGTGGCGGCAGAGGGAGGGGACCCTGGCGATCCGATCCTCGGTTGCAGAAGCTGGCTCTTGGGACGTGGAATGTCACCTCTCTGGTGGGGAAGGAGCCGGAGCTAGTGTGTGAGGTCGAGAGGTTCCGGCTAGAAATAGTCGGTCTCACCTCGACGCACGGCTCTGGTTCTGGAACCAGCCTCCTTGAGAGGGGCTGGACATACTTCCACTCTGGAGTTGCCCAAGGTGAAAGGCGTCGGGCAGGAGTGGGCATACTTGTTGCTCCCCATCTCGGCGCCTGTACGTTGGGGTTTACTCCGGTGAACGAGAGGGTAGCCTCCCTCCGCCTACAGGTGGGGGGACGGGTCCTGACTGTAGTTTGTGCTTACGGGCCGAACGACAGTTCAGATTACCCACCCTTTTTGGAGTCCTTAGAGGGGGTACTGGAGAGTGCTCCTCCGGGGGACTCCCTTGTTCTACTGGGGGACTTCAACGCTCACGTGGGCAATGACAGTGAGACCTGGAGGGGCGTGGTTGGGAGGAACGGCCCCCCCGATCTGAACTCGAATGGTGTTCTGTTGTTGGACTTCTGTGCTCGTCATGGATTGTCCATATCGAACACCATGTTCAGGCTTAAGGGTGTTCATATGTGCACTTGGCACCAGGACACCCTAGGCCACAGTTCGATGATAGACTTTGTCGTCGTTTCATCGGATCTGCGGCTGTATGTCTTGGACACTCGGGTGAAGAGAGGTGCGGAGCTGTCCACTGACCACTACCTGGTGGTGAGTTGGCTCCGGTGGTGGGGGAGAAAGCCGGTCAGACCTGGCAGGCCCAAACGTGTTGTGAGGGTTTGCTGGGAACGTCTGACAGAATCCCCTGTGAGACGGAGCTTTAACTCCCATCTCCGGCAAAACTTCGAACACGTCCCGGGGGAGGTGGGGGACATGGAGTATGAGTGGACTGTGTTCCTTGCCTCCATTGTCGAGACGGCCAATCGGAGCTGTGGCCGCAAGGTTGTTGGTGCCTGTCGCGGCGGCAACCCTCGTACCCGTTGGTGGACACCTTCGGTGAGGGATGCCGTCAGGCTGAAGAAAGAGTCCTACCGGGCCTTTCTGGCCTGTGGGACTCCGGAAGCAGCTGATGGGTACCAGCAGGCGAAGCGGCATGCGGCGCGGGTGGTTGCTGAGGCAAAAACTCGGGCGTGGGAGGAGTTTGGAGAGGCCATGGAGAAAGACTTCCATACGGCTTCGAAGCGATTCTGGTCCACCATCCGGCGTCTCGGGGGGGGGAAGCAGTACGGCACCAACACTGTTTATAGTGGGGATGGTGTGCTGCTGACTTCTACTCGGGACGTTGTGGGCCGGTTGGCAGAGTACTTCGAAGACCTCCTCAATCCCACCAACATGCCTTCTATTGAAGAAGCTGAGCCTGGGGACTCTGGGTTGGGCTCTCCAATCTCTGGGGACGAGGTCGCCGAGGTGGTTGAGAAGCTCCTCGGTGGCAAGGCTCCGGGGGTGGATGAGATCCGCCCGGAGTTCCTTAAGGCTCTGGATGTTGTAGGGTTGTGTTGGCTGACGCGACTCTGCAATATCGCATTGACATCGGGGGCAGTTCCCCTGGACTGGCAGACCGGGGTGGTGGTCCCCCTGTTCAAAAAGGGGGACCAGAGGGTGTGCTCCAATTATAGAGGGGTCACACTCTTAAGCCTCCCTGGCAAGGTCTATTCAGGGGTCCTGGAGAGGAGGGTCCGTCGGATAGTCGAACCTCGGATCCAGGAAGAGCAGTGTGGTTTTCGTCCTGGTCGTGGAACACTGGACCAGCTCTACACACTCGGCAGGGTCCTGGAGGGTGCATGGGAGTTCGCCCAACCAGTCTACATGTGTTTTGTGGACTTGGAGAAGGCGTTCGACCGTGTCCCTCGGGGAGCCATGTGGGGGGTTCTCCGGGAGTATGGGGTACCGGGCCCTTTGAAATGGGCTGTCAGGTCCCTGTATGACCGATGTCAGAGTCTGGTCCGCATTGCCAGCAGTAAGTCGGGCTCGTTTCCGGTGAGAGTTGGACTCCGCCAGGGCTGCCCTTTGTCACCGATTCTGTTCATTACTTTCATGGACAGAATTTCTAGGCGCAGCCAAGGTGTTGAGGGGATCCGATTTGGTGGCCTTAGGATCTCATCTCTGCTTTTTGCAGATGATGTGGTCCTTTTGGCTTCATCAGATCGTGATCTGCAGCTCTCGCTGGAGCGGTTCGCAGCCGAGTGTGAAGCGGCCGGGATGGGGATCAGTGCCTCCAAATCCGAGGCCATGGTCTTGAGCCGGAAAAGGGTAGAGTGCCTTCTCCGGGTCAAGGGGGGTGTCCTGCCCCAGGTGGAGGAGTTCAAGTATCTCGGGATCTTGTTCACGAATGAGGGATGAAGGGAGCGGGAGATCGACAGGCGGATTGGCGCAGCGTCTGCTGTCAAGCGGGCACTGTACCGGTCCGTCGTGGTGAAGAGAGAGCTGAGCCAAAAAGCAAAGCTTTCGATTTACCGGTCGATCTACGTTCCCACCCTCATCTATGGTCATGAGCTTTGGGTCATGACCGAAAGAACGAGATCGCGGATACAAGCGGCCGAAATAGGTTTTCTCCGTAGGGTGGCTGGGCTCTCCCTTAGAGATAGGGTGAGAAGCTCAGTCATCCGGGAGGGACTCAGAGTAGAGCCGCTGCTTCTTCACATCGAGAGGAGCCAGTTGAGGTGGCTCGGGCATCTGGTCAGGATGTCTCCTGGACGCCTCCCTGGTGAGGTGTTCCGGGCACGTCCCACCGGGAGGAGGCCCCGGGGAAGACCCAGGACACGCTGGAGGGACTATGTCTCTCGGCTGGCCTGGGAACGCCTCGGGATTCCCCCGGAAGAGCTAGAAGAAGTGGCTGGGGAGAGGGAAGTCTGGGCCTCCCTTCTGAAGTTGCTACCCCCGCGACCCGACCTCGGATAAGCGGAAGAAGATGGATGGATGGATGGATGTCTGGAAAACACATAATACTGCCCCTTTAAGATGGATTATGATGGTGACTTTTATAGAATTCAGCCAAATTTCATTAAATGACAAGAGTACATTCACTATTATGACATGTATATAGGATTATACACTGGAATGTGAGAATGATACTGACATTAAAATCACCATGCAGAAAATACGTATAAGGACACACACACACACACACACACACACACACACCCACACACACACACAAATGCCCTATTTACAGAACAAAAGCACCTGCTAGATAAAATTCTTCAGGTCATTTGGCCTATCTCTAGACTGCATAGGTAGAAATGCTCAATGGACTAACTCCAGTACTTCTAGTGGTCACGTTCTGAACTGTTTGGCAGTGAACTGTCTAAAGAACACATTGCCTTTGTCTGGGCTTCAAGCAATTCTTTTTACTAAATAAATGTGAATCTGTGGACATCAACAGACAGTGTACTGTATATTGGTACATGAATATTTATGATGCAGTATGAAGTGAAGCTGTAATAATTTTTGTTCTATTTCTGTATCATACCAAACATTAAGTCATCTTAAGCTCGGTGGAAAGCTAGCATGCTATTGGAGGTACATTTAATGATTAATCTGTCATATATGACGTGTATGATGTAAATGCAAAACTACAGGATTAGTTTTGCATTTACAAAACTAATCTACAGTTTGATGCTATAGAAATGTTTCTTCTACAGCATCAAACATAAATGGGAAAAGTAGCAAGCAGGTGTGTCAGAATGAGTTTACTAAACACAATTCTTATCGATCAATACAGAGACTCTGAAGATGGGGTATCATGAGATCTTTAGCAAACAAAACGAGCAACCTTTGGTCTCGAACAAGGACCCAGACAGAGTTTCCTAAAGGAATATTCTGTATTTCACAGAAAGAGGGATTTCTTTCATTTTTTTTTTGGACAAAAGCAAAGGAGTTGGATTAGCCGTGACTGTTTACAACAGATGGTATATTTGTCTTTGAAATTCAGCTAACAGCTTAGACACTAAGCTGTTAGCTGTAAGTTTTTATCCATATGATTCTTCCAATAGAGTTCACTATTTAAGCTGTTGCTTGCTCTGCCAGCTCAATTGTTGCTAAGCAACAGACACAAGTAATGTGAAACCACAGTAACTCTTACTAATTTGTTACAAAAAGTAGCTTTAAGATGTTAGTACACCTCAAACCTTCATCTATGCAGTCGGTTCAGGAATGAGCCTAATTTTAAATATGCTTGTCAGGATTCATTTATTCGTTTTTGTATAGATATATTTATTGAGAATACACAACAAAATAAAATTCAAAAATGTACAATTAGTGTACAACACATTCAGTATATTCTATGTTTATTTAAAAAGCAAGCTGCAGAAATAAAACCCACCCACTCTCTTTTTATGCAACAATACAAGTAGTCTCTTAGGTCCAATCTTGTTAAAATGTCTAGGAAGCCAGCATTTAATTTACATAAAAACATCCCAAAGCAGAATGGTGCTGGCCTGGACTTGAACCTGAGACCTACTTTCTCCAAGTTTACAAGATTAACAACTGTGAAACAAACACATACAGTACTGATTACCTGTTGCTCAAATCTAATACTAAACAAAAATGAATTTCCTCCTTTTGCTGAGGAGGAAATCTGCTTTATATTCTGTCCACAGGATCACACACAAAAAGACTTTGAATCTCTTGAGGCCTCTGGTGGACGATGATAACAAGGAAAGCTTATCTATTATATATCCTCAAATCCCACATCACATCTTAATTATAACCACCTTTCCGTTACACACACAATACCAGGGTTTTGTTATGAAAGCTCTAGCCAGGCTTATGAAAAATCTCACCCTCACTGTATCATCTTTCAAGGAACTGGGCCTCTGGCAAAAGATTTAACAAGATTAGCTATCTAACCAGTTTAACAAAGGCCCTATAATTGTTTAATGAAGATATTGAATATGCACACCACATTGTGTTCCATGATCTAAGACTTAATAACTGTCTGCAGTCTAATGAAAGCTATCTTTTATAATCTCTAAATAGGGTACTATAGGGGAAAAACAGGGCTGCTAATAGCATTGAATTTTTTATCGGCTCATTTTAACAACATATAAGAAGCAACAGGATGTCAACCAGAGAATGAATAAAGCAAACATTCCTTCTTCGTCCACCTCTGTCATTGTGTCCCTTGGCAAGACATTTCATTAATATTCCACCCACTTGCTGAGCTCATAATAGGAGTTTCTTTTCAGTGCAACACTGGTAAAAATGTTGAAAGAGTTAATAGAAGAGCAACTTTGTGATGACTTCCTCAAGGTGGAGATTCAGAAAGAGAAGGAGTTTTTAAAGAGGCAGAAGCCCAATTTGAAGTTATTAAATAACAATGTCAAATTTCTTCCAAGTCATATATGACATATACGGCATTATAACAACTCAAGTCAACATAAGGTGCTTTTCCTCTGGCAAGTCCCACACTAACCGGTTAATGTGCAGTTTGGTTCTGTAGTGAGTTTCTCCTAGGGTAGAACACGGATCTGTTTCTCAGTTCTGTGGGACATGAATAAGCTGTGAACGACTTTCCACAGCATATTCACAAAGCACTCTCTCTAACCACTGATCAGCAAATATTGACACTTTAGTTGTACATGTTGGAGCCAATGATCTGGCAAAGCAAAAATCTGAGATTCTGAAAAAGGACTTTAATATTCTTCTGAACACTATGGGAAAGTTAAAAATTAAATTATTTCTCAGTGGTCCAATTCCATCACTTCAATGGGGAGACAAAAACACTCCAGTTTATCATATCAATGGACATGATAAACAAATGGCTGATTAAAACCTGCTCTGCCAGCTCAGTGACCTTCATCGATAACCTCTGGATCTATTGGCAGCACTTTCACCTTTTATGAAGAAGCAGACGCAATCTTAATAAACATGGGATAAAGCTACTCACTGCAAACCTTTTCCATTTTATCAACAAGGACAATAATGTGATCATCGCTTCAGAAGAACAGGCTCAAGGATGTCTAGGATGGAACCCTCCGCGTATCAGGAGCAAACTATTCCAAAGGGTATATTTCCAATGTCTCTGTAACTGATGTCGCCCTGTCGGATCACTTCGCTGTTATATTTAAAAGTTCTTTATCTTTTAACCCACTTGGACAAACAGCAACCATCACAAAACGTTCTCTCACAGAAAACACAGCAGAAACATTTAATAAAATCTACTCTTCTTCCTCGCCCTTAAGCTGTAATGACGTAGATAAGTTGGTAGATGATTATCAGTCTAAAGTTTCAGATATTATTGATTCCGTTGCCCGCATTAAAATGAAGGTTGTGTCTGATAGGAAGAAATCTCCATGGAGAAATGCACAAACAGTTAGATCTGCAAGACAACTCTGCCGTAGGGCAGAATGAAAATGGCGTAAAACTCAACTTCACGTTCACTATGACATCTATAAAGAAAGACTACGTAACTATCATTTAACACTAAAACATGCAAGAGAGGCTTTCTTTGCAGATGTCATAAACATAAACAAAAACATTAACAATGCTCGAGCTTTATTTGCAACAGTTGACAGGCTCACAAACCCTCCTATGACGTTATTGCCTGAATTTCAATATATTGCTGCCTGCAACCAGTTTTCCAGCTTCTTTTCAGAGAAAATTTAAAAAAAAAAAATCAGATGATTAATCTGTATATCCACTATAAAGTCAGTACCAATGCTGAACCGAAACAAAACAAATACAGGAAAAATGACCCAATTTCAACTACTTAATTATAAAACCCTAGAGGAAATTATAAGTCCACTAAGCTCAAGTTCCTGCTGTCTGGATGTTTTACCCTCACATTTCTTTAAGAAAGTCCTGCTACTATTATTGATCTGATCCAAATAGTAAACTTATCGCTCTCATCAGGCGTTTTTCCCCAGGCTTTGAAAACAGCAGTAATCAAACCACTGATAAAAAAGAACAATCTGGACAAATCACTACTGCAGAACTACAGGTCGATCTCCAACCTCCCATTCATCAGCAAAGTTATTGAAAAAGCTGCGTGTAAACAATTAACTAGCTTCCTAACGGTAACCAACCGCTTTGACTCCTTTCAATCTGGTTTCTGATCTCACCACAGCACAGAGATCGCCCTCGTAAAAATGTTCAATGACATCCATATAAATACAAACTGTGGGAGAACCACAGTGCTGGTTCTGCTGGACCTCAGTGCAGCTTTTGACACTGTTGACCATGACATATTACTGAATCGACTGGAGAGTTGGGTCAGACTCTCTGGTCCAGTGCTTAACTGGTTTGAATCTTACATAAAGAACAGGGATTTCTTTGTTTCAATTGGAAACTTCTCATCAAAGAGGTCAGAGGTCACATGTGGGGTACCCCAAGGTTCAATCCTAGGACCCCTCTTATTCAATATTTATATGCTCCCACTAGCTCAGGTTATAACAGAAAATAATATTAGCTACCATAACTATGCAGATGATTTACAGCTCTACATTACGATGTCACCGGGTGACTCTGAACTCATCCAATCACTGAACAGATGCTTAGAACAGATAAATGTGTGGATGTGCCAAAACTTTCTCCAGCTGAACAGAAACAAAACTGAAGTTATCATCTTTGGACCTAAAGAGGAACGATTTAGAGTCAATGCACAGCTTCAGTTATTACAGGTACTCCAGTTTCCTCCCCCAGTCCAAAAATATGACTGTCAGGTTAATTGGGTTCTCTAAATTCTCCTTAGGTGTGTGTGTGCATGGTTATTTGTCCTGTCTGTCTCTGTGTTGTGCTACGACAGACTGGCGAACTATCCAGGGTGACCCCGACTCTTGCCTGAAACATCTGCCTGGAAATAGGCACCAGCACCCCTCCCAACCCCACTAGGGACAAGGGTGTATGGAAAATGGATGGATATTTGAAACAGCCAGAGGTTTATCCTAAAACCTGTCACATTATATGAGATTGTTTGAAGTATTTTCATTTGTACATAGATGGCTATCGTAAAGTAAAAATCATGAAAGAAACAAAATCTTTTTTTTGCATTATTAATGACAAGTTCAACCTATCTATCCCATCTTCACATTGTCCACTGGCTATAAATGTTGCGTGATTGGCAGTAATACCAGGTGCAATTTGCTAATATTTTTGAACCAATTATATGTTTAGATTTTCACTATGATGGATTTTAGTATATTTGGTGGGCTTTAGGGGCATGTTAGCGTCTCCAATAAGGCAGCTCACCTGGCATGAAACAGAAAAATGATCAACACTCCATTGTTTATTGGCCTTCACAGCATTCCATACTGGAGCTTGATAAAGGAATAAAGGTTTTATTCAAAAGTCAATTTAAAAATTCAAACCTTTCTGTTACCCTTATGGTTCTCTTGGAACTGTATTTTATTTGTGTTTCACCAAATAAAATAATAATTTAAGTTAAAAACTAATTTGCATAATTGCTTGCACTGCTTTTGCATACAGTGTATCAGATGATGCCTCTTGGCCAGGACACCCTTGAAAAAGAGGTTTTTAATCTCAATAGGTTGTGTGTGTGTGTGTGTGTGTGTGTGTGTGTGTGTGTGTGTGTGTGTGTGTGTGTGTGTGTGTGTGCGTGTGTGTGTGTGTGTGCGTGTGTGTGTGTGTGTGTGTGTGTGTGTGGTACATCTCTTACAGAGAGGATCTCATTTGAATAGTCTGGGCAGTCAGTGCAGGTGGCTCATCTATGGAGTGAAATAGTCTCAAAATATACTCATCAGTCTTAGTTGTTTACATTTTGATGTACCCTCAGTGTCTAAAGACGGTGCAGGTGTTTAACCCAGTTACTACAGACGAAAGCAGATACACTCTGCATTTTTAGCATTCTGTGAGAAATACAGTTTGTATTATTAAAAGCTTTTGTGCACATTAAATGAAAGCAGAGTAGTTCAACAAGTTGTCTTAGATTTTTCTTTTTTGGTATATAAACATTATTTGAATTGACTGAAAAAATTAGAAAGTGGACCCTTAAATTATGAACAGGGAAGGCATTATTTAAATAGACATGGATAAAAAATAAAATATAGGAAAGCAATAAAACTGTATGGAATTATTTTCAGAAAATGGTCTCACTATTGATGGCCCAATATTCCAACTTGGCAGCCTGTGGTTTGAAATAAGTTTCCTGGTAGAAGCTGTCTTGCTTATTCTCTCAGGGTCTTCTAGTAGTTGCTTATGGTTTACCAAGTAGATCACCAATACAGCAGTCATATCTCTTCTCATCAGCCCATTCTTTATCTATGTTAAGAGGTTTACTTTTGACCTTCCTGCACTTTTAAAACTCTGGCTATAGACATTGGTCCATAGCCGATATTCATAGCCATAATATTGGGTGACCAGGGCAAATGCTACAGGCAATGAAGCATCCAGGGTCATGATGAAACAAAAGCTGCTACACCAGACTAAGGTGGAAAAGATGAGGATTCTCAGAAGGGAATGTAGATCAGCTTGACTATTTGACAGCCTAAGGCTGTTGCAATCCATTTGCAGTGCAGAATCCTGCATTCCAGCAGGAATGTGTGTGAATAATGATATTAATGTTGAAATTTTGGGTGAATAGTAATGACAGCCTGCAACAGTAAAAAAAAAACTTTATCAATGCCTATATTTTACTGCAAGATCTCCCCCTACAGTACCCTAAAATGAATCTATGTTCTGATATGATTTTAATGTTTTATTTATTCTTTTTTGGCCACTGAAAATATTTTTAAATTTCATCCCCATATACAGCTTGCTAAAACATCATATTTTTCTACCTTCTCTATTCTAACTATAATAAACTACTGAACATTCTATGATGTTACACACTTGAATATCCATAATCTAAGTAATAAATTTGCAAAGATGAGCAATATGTAATGTAATGGAACTATTTTATGTGTAAGGTCACATTGGAGTAGAACAAGGAAGTGACGTAGAACAAGGAAGTGATGTAGAACAAGGAAGTGACGTATACAGGAGAGACGTTAAAGCCGACAACACACTGTTCAGCAGCCCGAGAATGTGTTAGTGTTATGTTCATTATTAAAGACGTTCAAACGCAATACCAGTGAGCTTACTTCTGAGCTTCCTGACCAACCAACAACAGAGAGTTAGGGTGGGAAAACATACATCCACTGCCCTCAGCCTTAGTACTGGCTCTCCACAGGGCTGTGTGCTGAGCCCCCTGCTCTATTGTCTGTACACATACGACTGCACCTCTGCCCACCACAGCAACACCATCATCAAGTTTGCTGATGACACCACAGTGGTGGAGCTCATCTCAAGAGGCGACGAGTCCGCCTACAGGGGTGAGGTGGAGCGGCTGTTGCAGTGGTGCAGGGAGAACAATCTGCTCCTCAACAACTGAAAGACAAAAGAACTCATAATAGATTACAGGAGGAATAAAACGGACATTACACCACTAACCATTGGGGGAAAATGTGTGGAGAGGGTAGCTGATTTCCGTTTCCTGGGGGTCCACATTGAGCAGGGCCTCACATGGAACATGAACACCTTCGAGCTGATAAAAAAAGGCCCAGCAAAGACTGTACTTCCTGAGGGTTCTCAGGAGGAACAACATCAAGGAGAAGCTGCTGGTGTCCTTCTACAAGTGCTCCATAGAGAGCATACTGACCTACTGTATCTGCGTCTGGTATAACAGCAGCACTACGGCTCAAAGGAAAGCTCTCCAAAGGGTTGTGAATACAGCCCAAAAAATCATTGGCTGCCCTCTCCCCTCACTGGAGGACCTGCACAGCGACCGCTGACTAAGAAAAGCACAACACATCACAAAGGACACTTCTCACCCCGGACATTCTCTGTTCACACTGCTACCTTCAGGCAGAAGATACAGAGCAACCAGAACAAGAACCAACCGTCTCAGAGACAGTTTTTACCCGATAGCAATAACAAAACTAAATGCAATCAAAAACAACCATTAATCATCATAAATGATGTATGTGAGAATGTGGCTATTCTTATTTAGTGATTTTTTTGGGGGGGTTTGCCAGTTTGTTGATTCTTGCGTTGTGTGTGAATTGTGAGACAGTTATTTTTTGTTTTTGGGCATGTGCACTGACTGATGGCACCTTTTGAATTTCGTTGTTCTTGTGACAATGATAATAAAGATTTATCTTATCTTATCTTACATCCTTGACTCGGCATAACACTATATGGTGTCAGAAGACGTCGGAAGATGGCAAAGTTCCCACCTCCAGAAGCCTTCAATTTTTCAGGGCCGGAGCAGTGGCCTGAGTGGCGGCAGCGATTTCAGCGCTACCGGGTAGCCACAAAGCTAAACCTAGAAGACGGCGAGGTCCAGGTCTGTACGTTGCTTTATTCTCTCGGGAGGGAAGCGGAACAAGTGTTCAAGACGTTCACGTTCGACGAAGGGGAAGACGAAGAGGAGTGTGGGATAGTTTTAAACAAACTAGACAATTACTTCGTCCCCAAAGTGAACACGATACAGAAAGAGCTCGTTTTCATCAGCGCGCTCAGAGGTCGGGGGAGACCGCGGAGGAATACATAAGAACTCTCCATGAGTTAGCAGACACCTGTGATTTTGGCAGCGTTAAAGAGGAAAATATCCGAGACAGATTGGTCATAGGAATACTTGACAAAGAAATGTCTGAGAAGCTGCAAATGATGCCTGACTTAACCGTCAGTAAAGCGGTAGAGCTCGTGAGACAGTCAGAGCAAGTAAAACAGCACGTATGCGAGCAAGGAGCTAATGCTTGTGCTAACCTGAGTGAAGTGGCTTACAAGCGCCAACCACACCGAGAGAGGCTGACACACAGCGAAAACAAAGCACAGAACATAGGAGGAGTAAAACCAAAACAATACCAAAATGTTAATTAAGGTCGTAAGTGCACGAGATGTGGTCGAGTACATGCAAAGAATGATAAATGTCCAGCTAGGAATGCCGAATGCCGAGTGCAGAAGCTGTAAAAAGCTGGATCATTTTGCGGTCGTGTGTCGCTCCCGTGTGGTCAGTGAAGTTACTGCACCTGAAAGGAACGTTGAAAGAAATGCGACATATTTTCTGGGAGGAGTCACAGACGTAGAAGATTCTTCAAAAGCTTGGACTGTTAACCTGCCAATACAAGGTTCTCACATCGTCTTCAAAATTGACTCAGGGGCTGATACTAGTGTTATACCATCAGAGACATTTGAAAAGCTTGCCTTTAAGCCAAAACTAAGAAAACCAACAAACAAACTAGACAGCCCTGGAGGCAAACTGAGTTGTATGGGTTATTTTATAGCCACCACAATGAGGAAAGGCAAAAGATTCAGATTTAAAGTCAATGTGATTAAAGGACCCCAATGTAGCCACCTCCTGAGTCGCAATGTTGCAGTTGCCATGGGCCTGATAAAACGCATGGAGGAAATAAGGGCTCCAGCACAAATCGGTGAATCCTGTCCTGATGAAATAGGAAGGCTGAAAATCAAACCTGTTAAGATCACTCTAAGAGAGGGTGCAGCTCCCTATAGTGTGACAACAACAAGGAGAGTGTCAGTTCCCATGTTACCAAAAGTGAAGAAAGAGTTGGATCGTATGGTAAGCGGTGGAGTGATTCAACCAATCTCAGATCCAACAGAGTGGTGTGCTCCAATGGTGCCAATGCCAAAGAAAAACAAAGAACAAATTAGAATCTGCGTCGATCTGAAATAGCTAAATAAAGCAGTCAAAAGGGAAAAGTATGTCCTACCAACGGTGGATGACATCTTGCCTAAACTGGCAGGCGCCAAAGTGTTTTCACTGTTGGATGCTGAAAGCGGATTTTGGCAAATACCACTTGATCCAGAGAGCGCCAAATTAACAACCTTTATAACCCCATTTGATAGATACTACTTCAACAGGCTACCATTTGGTATTACCAGTGCCCCAGAAATCTTTCAGCGTGAGATGACGGAACTCTTGGGGGGACAAGAAGGAGTAGCAACATGAAGCGAGACTAAAAAAAACATTGGACACACTTAAGGAAGCAGGGTTAAGGTTAAACCATGAGAAATGCCTCCTACGTCAGAAACAACTCCATTATCTGGGACACTGTATCGATGAACATGGCATAAGGCCAGATAAAGCCAAAGTCAATGCAATCACAGAACTTGAACCACCAAAGAATGTTTCCGATCTGAAGAGGATTCTTGGAATGATTCACTACTTGGGCAGATTCCTACCAAATCTTTCTGAGGTCACTAAACTTCTCAATGATCTGCTTAAAAGTGATGTGACTTGGGACACCGCTCAAGAAGAAGCATTCAGTAAAGTGAAGGAACTTGTCACAAAGTCACCAGTCCTCGCATTCTATGACGTAACCAAGCCGACTGTTGTTAGTGCTGACGCTAGCAGTTATGGTTTGGGGGGGGGGGGTTACTTCAAGACCATAATGGACAGTTGAAACCAGTGAGTTTTTGTTCCAGAACACTCACTGATGCAGAGCAACGATATGCACAAATTGAAAAGGAATGTCTTGCAGCAGTCAGGGCATGTGAGAAATTCAGCAGATACCTTTATGGACTGAACTCTTTTACCCTACAGAGCGACCACAAGCCACTGATACCTCTCATAAACAGCAAAGATCTTGATTCAGTGCCGCTTAGATGTCAGAGACTTTTGCTGAGAATGATGCGGTACAACCCCACAGCTGTGTATGTTCCAGGGAAAGAACTTTTAGTAGCAGATACCCTTTCACTCCACCCACAGGCGTCCACGTCTCATGACATAGCAGAACTGCTGGAGGAGATGGAAGCATATGAAGACGCAACACAACGCTCTTGGCCTATTCTCCCACCAAGCTGGATTTGATCAAATAACACACACAGCAGGATGTGACCCTTCAAGCAGTGCAAGTTTTTTTGCAGGCAGGTTGGCCAAAACACTCAAATAAAGTGCCGGAAGGGGTGAAGCCATATTATGCTAACAGACCATGTCAAAAGGCCTGCTACTGTATAACGACAGAATTGTTTTACCACAACAGCTAAGGCCTGAGATTCTGCAGCGCATTCACGATGGACATCAAGGCATTGTGAAATGCAGAGCGAGAGCCAAATGTAGTGTTTGGTGGCCAGGATTAAGCAGTGAGATAAGACAAATGGTTACTGCTTGTGCACACTGCCAAGAGTCAAAACCCACTCAGCGGAGAGAACCATTGGTTACTACCACACTGCCTAGTCGACCATGGGAGAGGATAGCTGCAGACATTTGTGAGCTTAACAAACTGAACTACTTAGTTGTAGTCGACTACGTCTCCCGTTATATTGAGTTAGCCCACCTCAAAAACATGTCAAGTGAGTCCACAGTTGCTAACCTGAAAAACATTTGTGCAAGATGGGGTTGCCCAAATGAACTGTTTACCGACAATGGTCCTCAATTCTCAGGAAGAATCTTTGAACAGTTTGTGAAGGACTATGACATCAAGCACATTACCACAAGTCCTCACTACCCACAGGCAAACGGTGAGGCCGAGAGGGCAGTCCAGACAGCTGAAAGGATTCTGAGACAGACTGACCCGTTTTTGGCCCTGATGACTTACAGACCAACTCCCATTCAAGCAACTGGCGTGAGCCCAGCTTATGCTAGGTAGACAGATCAGAACCACGATACCGATGTTGGAAATGAAGTTGCAGCTTGCATGGCCGGATCTACAGCTCATCAGATCAACTGATGTGAAGACAAAAGAAAACTATGTGCGGAACTACAACAGCAGACATGATGCCAAACCACTACCAGAACTCCAACCAGGACACCGTGTTTCAGTGAAACTGGACAATAAAAAGGGATGGACAGAACCAGCTACTGTTATACAAAAGTGTGATTCACCTCGATCATACCTTGTCCAGACAGAGTCAGGAGTCTTGAGGAGGAACCGCCGACACCTGAGACCCATCCTCAGTAACCCACCTACTCCTACAACAGATGGACTGCCACAGGTTCAGAGTGAAAATGAGCTACACCCATCTTTTCCACCTGTAGAACCAGGGTGTGACTCTCCAGACCTGGTTAATCTTAGCTTACCTGAGACTCCAGTTCGTACAACTTCTAGTAGCAGGGTTGTTAAATTACCTAAAAGATACGCTGACTACACCAACTGAAGAGGTTGTTCAGCTATTTTGACCTATGCATTTATGGGCATGATTGTGAAGTTTATTCTGAGAAGGTCCTGTTGGGATTGAGTTGAATATTTTATTTCAGCTAATGCTGATAACACAAAAAAAAGAAAAGAAGAAACACACAAACAGAAAACCCACTGTTGATCTGTTGCTTTGTCTTAAAAGACTCAAAGAAAGGGTGATGTAATGTAATGGAACTATTTTATGTGTAAAGTCACGTTGGAGTAGAACAAGGAAGTGACATAGAACAAGGAAGTGACGTATACAGGAGAGACGTTAAAGCCAACAACACACTGTTCAGCAGCCCGAGAATGTGTTAGTGTTATGTTCATTATTAAAGACGTTCAAACGCAATACCGGTGACATCCTTGACTCGGCATACCACTACACAATACAGCAATAAATTTGTAGTCGCTATAAGGAAAAAGTTGTACAATGGAAGATTTTACATTTGCATTGAGTTGTGAACATATGGTTGCCATTGAATGTAATATATATTTTTCTGCGAAGTGTACCTTACTTAGAGACGCCTCGCTGTCGCAGTCATTACAGATGCAACATGCCACTCAGCAGCACTCATCATGTACATAAAGGTACTACCACAGATATTTGAAATGTGAAAACAGTTTCTTCACAGTTGTCAGTTGATCTATAAATTCTTCGAGTAATTATCCACTAGAATATTATAAATATTATTTGCAGCATAAATGTCATATATTTAACCAGTCGTGTAAAATGAGAACACCTCAAAAAAATTTAAATTGCCTTGCAATTTAAAAAACAATTGCTCACCTATTAATGTTCTGAATACATCACAACATTCCACAGTAAACAGATTTCCAAAGGACATTAAGGTATCACCAGGTATTGGTAACAACCCAAGTCCCATTCAGGATTTATCATGATGCCCCAAAAGTGGACATATAAAAGAAAATTTCTTCTGGGTGAAGAGTATAGTATTCTCTCAGAGTATCATTCTTTTAAATCAGATCTATCTTCTCACATGTAAATCATTCACTTCTTGTTCTATGAAGGGTACACCTGCAAGGCTTTGATCTGAATTCAAGGTTATTGTAGTTCCACAAATCCTCTTTTACCTCTATTCTGAGGCTTGTTTTAGAGCAACTCATTTTACTGCTTTTTTTAATGTGAATGAAATGTCTGATTTTCATGCCACAGGTCACAGAGCATTTCATTCCACCCCGTTTGGCCATTTTTGTATCTTAGCAGTGATACATTATCTACCAGAAGATAAACTTTTTTCCTCAAGTTTATCAAATATGTCAACAATGAAAGACTTGTCCATCCAATCTTACATGTTGGAGCCAGAGTCTGACCCAGAGCAGGAGAATGAAGATGATGAATGCAATGGTTACTGTATTTACACTCTCTCCAGCCATAAAAATTACCCATAATATGGAGCATACACAGTAAATTTTGTAGTGTTAAATAAAAACTTAAATAGTTAAATTAACACTGTGTCCGAGTCTTTTGTGGGTCTGAATGGTAAAGGCACATATTTTAAGGACTGAGAGTAGGCAATGAAGACACAAATGGTTGTGATGTCAAAAGACAGAAAATGGAGTACATGAGCTGTATGGAAAGATTTCAAGCAATTCCAGACCACAGGCTGATGGAGTGTGAGGAGTCAGGCTGTTAAGGATGGAATCCAGAGAAGTATTGAGGAAGTAGAATAAGCGGGAAGTTTTTTGAATATTGTTGGATGAGTTTCTGAAGCTGGAGCCAAGAGTCTGAATTTCTGAAAAGAAAAGTGAGATAGAGCATCAGCATTGTTGTTCTAAGTTCCTGTAGTATGAGCTGCTCAAGACAGGAACTGGTGTTGGCCAGAAACCATATTAAGTCTGTGAATAAACTGCACAATTTCTGCAGAGCAATATTGGCCTTTGTTGATGATTTCTATAATTAACCTGTAGAGTTGAATGTCATTGGGAGGAGTGAAAAAGTTGTTGTAAAAGAAAGATGTGCCATTTTATGAGGAAACAAAATGGTGCCAGAGATGCATTTCCATCTTTCAGGAGCGACTGAAGATAAGCATACCATGAGGAGAAGGGATGCTGACTGCTTTTGACAAAAGACTAGAAATGAAAGCTTTCATTTCTAGCTTTCATTTATGATTCGAAATGAACTCATAAACTGAGTAATGATTTGAATGACATTGTTCAGATGGCTGAGAAGTGTAAGCAACTGTTGCTTGGAACATTTGTCAGTGAGTGAAAAATTTGACAGAAGTAAAGAAATTCGATTACTCTTTTGAGGACGTAAAAATTCTTAGAGGGGCAAGAAGTTGAGAGTAATGCCCAAGAACTCTAAAGACATGGATGGGCTGATCATTTTTTCTTGAGAAAGAGGGTCGCCCAGCTCTGAGAAGGCCTTGATTACAGCACTGAGTCTGTAACAAGGAGAAGATGAGGAGGTCACTATCAGGAAGTCATCGAGAGGGTAGGTCACGTAAGGAAACTTGTAGTCATTGAGAATCCAGCATGGAGCTTCTGACAGGGAGTCAAATATTTTTGACAGCTGAAAGTGAGGCAAACTGCAAAGTAAAAAGTTGCTCTCTAAAACACACAGAAAATTACACCAGAAATCTTTGAATGCAGTACTGATGTCTACTTCACAGAGCCAAACAAATGAGTTTCATGGGATGAGTGATAGTTGCATATTGCATTGAAAAATAAGGAAATTGAATGATACTGTTGCTACTGGAAACATGAGAACCATGAGGAGCTGAAAGATTTATGATCAACCTTTTCTTGCCAGAGTATTGTCGTGTAACGATAATGGGGCAGAAGGATGGCTGACCAAATGGTCCTATCATAAACCCTTCTTTGACTAGAAGAGGGTAAATTGTGTCAGGATCTGAAAGAGCAGACTGAAGATTGTGACAGTGGTAGGTGGAATCTTTAGTGATAGCTATGCTTGGGTGAGAACTATGTGTGAAGCCATTAACAAGAAAGCTAACAAACTCTCTGTCAGGATGATATTTAAGGGAGAAATGAGAGTGTTCACCTTGATTGGAGTGGAGGGATGTCTTCTTTGTCAATCTGATGTGGAAGCAGGATTGTGAGGGCAGGGAGTCCTTGTGTGGGTGCCACCACAGAAAAAGCCGGCAGAGACTGAATAACCAAGATTGTTGAAATTATTGCAGATCATCCTTCCTCCGTGGTATTGGATGGCACAGTTCTGACTGTCAACATCCTTAGGACTTGATATATTGACTAAGGGATGTATATCTATCAGACAGGGCTGATAGATATACAAGCAGTGGCTGGTTGGGATGGAGCGCCACAAAGACTACAAGAAAGAGATGTGCGGGCAGCAAAAATGTGGCAGAACAATTTGAATCAAAGGGAACCCCAGTATGTCCACTGATTGAATTGTAATTGCTGCCTGGGTAGCAAAAATAATGCAATCCTGATGGAAGCGATCCATGATAAACTCTTAAAGGTGACAATTTCAATAATCACATTTCTACTGTAAGATTTGTATCGCTTCAATTTGCAGAGCTTACCAGGTACAGAACACAGTAAGAAACAGAAGTACAGAAGTTGCAAAAATCACCAAATCATGTTTCATTATCTTACCCTATAACTGTGGCTGAGTGAACTTTTTGAATGTAATAAATTTGCAAGGAGACAGAGAGAGTTGCTCTCTTACCATATGGAAAACTCTTTCCTGGGTTGATCCATTTGTTCTTTGTGTTGAAAACCAATTTTTCCTGATGGGCAGATGTAGCACCAAAAATTTAATTAAAAATTCTTCAACTCGTTCTTGTGGAAACCTGTGAAAATTCTTGGGTCCAACAAAAAGAAAAAACCTAGCATGACGTAACAGTCTTGAGAGTAAATTCAAATTCTGAAACTTCAACCTTTGGCTCATGGGTTGGCCTCATGAGAGATGCAGTTCTTCGGTCTGGTAAAGGTCTTCATGACCTCTTCTTCCGATAAACACACAAAGTCCCTGAGACACAATATTAGCAAGTGCTTCTGCTTTATACTATTTTGGGCAATGCCTACATAACGTGTGCATGAAGCATAAAAATCATCCCTCTGTATAGGAAAATTTCTCTTTTTGCCATTGAAACTCCTGTGAAAGTGTCCCTCTCTTGTCCTCTGTATTCTGTCTGAAACAATGTCCCCTTTTTTCACACCACATCTGAGTCATTTTATGTCCCTTATCTTACATATTAATACATTTTATAGATTTGCAATCAAAACATAATGTAAATACCAAAGGTATTGGCGGTGACTTGTGAATGCGCCGTTGGGTGGAGTGCAGGAGTGCCGTTGGACCGGGATTGGTGGCAGTGTGTGGAGGATATGCTGGAAGTGCCCCGGCCAATGGTTCCTCTGACTCGAGCAGGAATAATACGAGGCATCAGTGTTTCAGAGAGTTAGTTCCAGTAACAAACCATAGAACCAACAAACATAGGAAGCACGGGTGAACTTAAATACACTTGTGGGGATAATCAAGTAACAGAAAGCAGCTGTGACCAGTAACGGGTAACACAAGGACTAAATTAACCAAAGATAAACTTAAGCCATGATAATCAGATAATGTCGGAATCCACAAACCTACTCTGTGGGGAACCTCAGGGCTAAGTATTAGGACATACTGTATTATCTTTCTTTTGTATCTTTACCACCTCGGTTCAATACTGATGCAGTTTTCATGTGTTTTATCATTTCTATGCTGATGATATTCAACTATAGTGTTCCTTCAAACCTTCTGAATATTACAAATTGTTTGGTATTAGCAATATCAAATAGTGTCTCTCAGGTATCTTTTTGAAGGTTAATTGATATAACTCTGAAACATTGAACCTGAGAAACAAATAGCAGAATCAAGCAGCACTCTTCCGCTAAACCAAGCCTCAGAAGCCCTGGTATTATTTTTGACATGTCATTGCAGTTTCATTCTCAAGAATACTGCTGCAACACATAGTGCTCTAAAACAGTAGTCCCCAAACACCAGTACGGGTCCATGGCCCGCAAGAAATAATTAAATATTTATCTTTTATTTATTATTTGAGTCTGGAGGATCTTTTATTTTAAAATCCTTTAACTGGATTCTCTCGGTTACATCTTGCGCGCCAACATTGAGCCTACAAGCAGCAAAATGAGTAAGAAACAGATCAGTTGCCTTTGGAAAGTTTATTTGCGAAGGGGAAAAGGCCCAGAGAAGAGACAGGAAAATTTATTTATCCCAGTACGTTATTCCCACATTCCAAGCTTGCTCTGCATAATATGCGGGGACCGGCTCGCTAATGAAGGAATGAAGCCTTCAAACTGCTTTGCCATGTGGAGAACAAGTACCCTGAGCATAAGCAACACTTTGGGTGTCATTGTCTCTCATCACTCCCAGATGGACTGTCTCGTTGCAGAAAAACAAACTTAGGGCTCCCATTAGTTATCGTGAGTAAAAAATTTTCACGAAAGTAAAATATTTGTTTTTGTGGCAGATCTGTATCTTATTTTGAAGGGATATGTAAACGTTACCATAGTGACCAGAGTTAGAGAGCGTTAGGGCAGTGTTCCAGACAAGATGAGAGGAGTTGAGCTTGTGAGACATGACATGACTCCGGCTCCGCCCCCTTGCGAAAGTATAGAAGAAAATTGGCGCCGGTTTAGCTGGCTGCCTGCAGACACAGCTCCCGTCGTGTGTATTAATCTGTGTATATTTGCTGTAACCGATTAAGGATCCGTTCTTAAAGAACCCATAGATCATCAGTTAAGCTTCCACAATGGCTGGATGTGGTTCTGTCGGTTCTGTCGCTGTTCTTTACGGAGTAGAGGCATGATTGTTACGGAGAACCTCGCTGAACGGAGCAGGGGCATTGTTTACATGCGTGAACAGCTGATTGTGCTGTGTAAGCCTCTGCTGCGGCCCAGAGACAGGCCGGTGGTCCCAAAGGAGCTACGGAGGAGACGACGGGGCTGCAGGTCTGGAGCTAAACGGAGGGGGAAGAGGAGACAGCACAAACCGGCGATATCGACGATAATTGTGGGGACCGTGAGGTCTTTGGGGAATAAGACAGATGAAATCACGGTGCTGGTTAGGACCCAGAAGGATTACAGGGAGTACAGTATCTTCTGCTTCACAGAAACCTGGCTACACTCGCTTATTCCAGACTGCAGAGTGGAGGTTCCTGGATTTTCCTTGGTGCGAGGGGATAGGGACCTTTCCAAGAGTCGGAAGAAGAAGGGCGGCGGGATTGCACTTTATGTGAGTGAGAGGTGGTGTAATCCCGGTCATGTTAACGTGAAGGAACAGATTTGTAGCCCGGACATTGAACTTCTGGCTGTGGGAATGCAGCTATATTATTTACCGAGGGAGTTTACGTCCGCCACTTTGATCGCTGTTTATATTCCCCCATCAGCTGATGCAGCGGTGGCCTGTGACGTCATCAGCGCTACTGCAGCCAAACTACAGACTAAAAACCCAGACGCCTTCATGGTCATCACAGGTGACATGACACAGGTGACATGAGGCATGGTTAACCATGCCTCATTGGACAAAACTCTACACAACTTCCAGCAGTATGTTGACTGTCCCACCAGGGAAAACCAAATGCTGGATCTCCTGTATGCTAATGCCAAAGATGCATGCAGCGCCACAGCCTTGCCCCCCCTTGGCAAGTCGGACCACATCTTGGTAAGGATGACTCCCAAGTATGTCCCCTTAGTGAGCAGGCAGCCTGTGCGCATCAGGACGGTGAGGAGGTGGACACAGGAGGCAGCTGAGGCACTGCAGGACTGCTTTGGGTCGACAGACTGGGATGTGCTCTGTGGGCCTCATTGGGAGGACATCAACAACATGTCTGACTGCATCACTGAATACATCAGATTCTGTGAGGACACTGTCATGCCAGCCCGGACCGTGCGCTGCTTCTCCAACAATAAACCCTGGATTACTAGCGACCTGAAGGCACTTCTAAACAAAAAGAAGATGGCTTTCAGGTCTGGACATAAGGAGGAGCAGAGGAGAGTCCAGCGTGAACTCAGAGAGACACTGAGGACATGCAAGGACAACTACAGGAGGAAGCTTGAGTCCAAACTCGAGCAGAACAGTGTGAGAGATGTGTGGAAGGAATGAAGAACATCGCTGGAATGAAGGGGAAGGACACACAGATATCTAGGGGCCGGGATAGAGCAAACCAGTTCAACCAGTTTTTCAACAGGTTCAGCTCACCTCCTGCTACTCCCATACCACCACCAGCCCCCCACACATCCACACTGCCCCAAGTCGTTCAATCCACCTACCAGCATTCTCCAGCACACCACCTCTCCTTCAGCCCACCATCCCACCCCCTTCTCCCCCACCTCCACTGCAGACAACAACACCTACCCCCAGCTAACGGTGACTACAGGCCAGGTTGAGAGACAGTTAGAGCGATTACACCAGGGGTAGACTGCAGGACCTGATGGCATTACACCACGGATCTTGAAGACCTGCTCCATCCAGCTGGCCCCTGTACTGGCACACATGTACAACCTGAACTTGAGGCTGGAGAGAGTCCCGCTGCGGTGGAAGACATCACATGTGGTTCCTGTTCCCAAGAAGCCAAGGCCAGCCGACCCAGAGGACTACAGACCAGTCGCTCTTACATCTCATGTGATGAAGGTCATGGAGAGACTGGTCCTGGCCCTGCTGAGGCCTCAGATGAGGACGTTTCTAGACCCCCTGCAATTTGCCTACCAGCCCCACTTAGGAGTTGACGATGCCGTCATCTTCCTGCTGCAACGAGCACTGTCGCACCTGGATGGTGGAGGAGACACTGTGAGAATCACATTCTTTGATTTCTCCAGTGCCTTCAACACCATCCAGCCTCTGCTGCTGGGTGAGAAGCTGCAGAGGATGGGTGTCAATGACTCAGTGATCTCCTGGGTGACTGACTACTTGACAGGCAGGCCACAGTTTGTCCGTCTGGGCAGTGTCCTGTCTGATGTGGTGGTCAGTGACGTAGGAGCTCCACAGGGAATTGTGCTTTCTCCCTTTCTCTTCACCTTGTACACCATTGATTTCCAGTACAACTTTGAGTCATGTCACCGACAGAAGGTTTCTGATGACTCAGCGGTTGTCAGGTGTATAGGGGATGGAGGGGAGTGGAAGTACAGGACACTGGTGGACAGCTTTGTGGAGTGGTCTGACCAGAATCACCTGAGGCTCAACATTAGAGATAGATAAGATAGGATAAATCTTTATTGTCATTGTCACAAGGACAACAAGATTCAAAGGGTGCTATCGGTCGGTGCACATGCCCAAAAACAAAAAAATAACTGTCTCACAATTCACACACAATGCAAGAATCAACCAACAACTGGCAAAAAAAAGTAAGAACAGCCACATTCTCACATACATCATTTATGATGCTTAATGGTTGTTTTTGACTGCATTGAGTTTTGTTATTGCTATCAGGTAGAAACTGTCTCTGAGACGGTTAGTTCTTGTTCTGGTTGCTCTGTATCTTCTGCCTGAAGGCAGCAGTGTGAACAGAGAATGTCTGGGGTGAGAAGTGTCCTTTGTGATGTGTTGTGCTTTTCTTAGACAACGGTCGCTGTGCAGGTAAGTAAGACCAGAGAGATGGTGATTGACTTCAGAAGGAAGAAGATACCTTCACGGCCACTAAAGATCAAAGGGGAAGTGGTGGAGGAGGTGGAGGATTACAAATACCTGGGAGTTGTAATCGGCAACAGACTGGACTGGGCATCTAACACTGGCGCTGTGTGCAGGAAGGGGATGAGCAGACTCTATTTTTTAAGGAAGCTGAGTTCCTTCAATGTGTGCAGCAAGATGTTGGAGACCTTAGTCCTCGATTTGACTACTGGACTGCAGGGTCACAACATCATTGTGACAATTTTTTAACTGATTATTTTGTTGCCTTCTTCTCTTAAGGTTCATTTGACCACTTTTTAGACATTGAAAACGAGGGGTATGCTGTTAAAATAAAGGCCCAGGGGGCCACAAAAAAATATTAAAACCAATCTTTTCATGGATGAGGGAGCCCAGCCAGCTAAACAAGAGTTAAGAAAAACATTGGATGATAAAAGATTGTTTTTAGGGTATTTTATGGCTGATTTAATACACGGGTCCAAAATGACCCGCTAACACTACAGATGGCAGCAGAAAGCTAACACCAGAGGAAGGCTAAGCTGCTTTTTATATTGACAGCATGTTATATTTTATTTATATTTTATCTTGTCTACAATTACTACTCAGTGGTGGTTGTTGTGTGTCTTGTCTCTATGCTGCTGTAACTGCGAAATAATTTCCCTGCTGGGATGAATAAAGTAATTCTATTCTATTCTATTCTATTCTATTCTATTCTATTCTATATAGCAGTCCTCCGACAACCACACTGTTATTAAGGCAGACTGGCGGACCTCAATGCGTTACCCTAGACATGTTTTGAGTCATTTTTGACCTATAAACCAACACTGAGGCAAAGACGGTAGGCAAGAAATTTCTGTAACTAGTCCTACGTTAGGTCTGTAACATTGTAAATTAGCGGGAAATAACGGAGAAATCAACGATAAACCCCAAGAGGTCAAATGAGGGACAAAAAAGTCTGATTGGATGTAAGTGCGAACGCTGCGGGACAAAATGGGTGTGTAATTACTTAAATAATACCGACTTGTGAAAATGTGTCTTCAGGAAAATGCTTAGAAATAAACAGTAGCATGAAACGGTGTTTAAATGCCAATATAACAGTTAGTGCAGTCTGTTTTCATGCTGCCATAATTGGAATCAACACTCATAAAATCCAGCATAACTACCTTCACTTATTGATCTGGAAATTATTAGATGTTTAGTATTGTTATTTTAATTTAACTGAGTTGTGAGTCATTAGCATGGAGCCTGAGCCGTCAGTCCTGAGTCTTTAAGTCTTAGCACTAGGAACCCTGAGTTGTTAGCACGGAGCTATCAGTAAGTATCGTTATGACAAAAGCTGGGATGTTTACTACCAATTAACTTCGTGGTGCTGACTAATGTGGTAGTTCCTGTCCATAAGTTTCATTCAACTGGACGTGAGGTGGGCTGCAGTCTGTGATCCATTTTTTGCGTTATTCCAGACTCCTTTTTGATTTTGGAAATGTAATAAATTGTATTATGCTCTCTGTATGTTCTGGGTGACGGCTGTCGGGATTGCATAATACCCACTGACAACTTGGACCGTGATTATCAATTATTTTCCTCAAAATTTCTGACTGCAGCATGTTTTCTATGATAGATACTGTGAATATTGTCGGAGTATTGTACTTGGAACGCTGATTGGTCAGTTCCTGACAAGTGCCCTGGAATGATTGGGGGAGGATTGCTCTATGTCAGCATGGGGGCGGAGCCGGCGTCATATCAATTATCGGCCAATTTTCCAAACCTCTGTGACCACACATGACACAAGCCGATAAAAGTACAACAGGGTCGATCGGTTAGTGCAGGGATGCCCAAAGTCGGTACTCGAGGGCCGGCATCCTGCATGTTTTAGTTCTCTCCCTGGTGGTAGTAACAACATTTTTAGCAAGTCAATGTTCTTCTTAGGCCTTCTAATGAGTAATCACTGGATTCAGGTGCATTATACCAGGGAGAGAAGTAAGACATGCTGGATGCCGGCCCTCAAGGACCGACTTTGGGCACCCCTGGGTTAGTGTGTCCAGCCACACGGCAGGAGCAGCACACCACACACGAACCGATTCCACTCACGAACATCCCAGTTCCAGAAGAAAATCCAGTAAAACCCCCCAACATACCATATGTGAATTTAGAATAATCAAACACGGATGACGATGTAGAAGTAGTTGTGATAGTTTGTGGCTCATTTTAAGTGATAAAAGACGTAACAGAAAGAAAAGGCCTTTGATAAAAGGCGGCGGGAGCAGCCGCTCTATTTGCTGCACTATGATTTGGAGGTGAGTTATGTTTTTTCGTAGTTAACAATTTAACTGAATAAACATAACCACATAAAATAAACATATATAAAAATGACCTTTACATATAGTAATAAACATTTTCACATATCACCTCCGATGTCCACCGGACTCTCAGTTGCCATGTCAACTGTTTGGGATTCCCCTCCATGCTTACGTCGCAGCGCTTTCTGATTGGCTACCTGTCACATTCAACAGGCTGCGTTCTCGCTCCCAGTCAGGAAAAACCCCACAAGCTGTGACAATCAGGCCAAGACAATGTTGAGATCTGGCATATTCAACACACCACCAAGTAACACACCACACACTGCGGGACGTTGTAAGATTGTCGTAAAGGGAAAATCGGGACAAAAAAAAAAAGGCTTTAGCTGGAACACCAACATGCAGAAGCCTTATCCAATGGTTCCTGCCTCCCTCCTGGGCCGCAGCAAAATTGCCAAGTCTTGACCGGTCCGCTGTAATAAAAAGGTTGGGGACCACTGTTCTAAAACACTCCACCACTCATGTTTTTTGGCCCCTTCTTTTTCCAACTTTACTGTGGACCAATGCAGAAAGTAAGGTCCATAAAGATATACACGAGCAAATCTAATTTGGCAAAACTCTCCTAATCACCTTACTGTTCTCAATCATATAAAAAAAGCATAGGGGTAAATTAAACTGGAGACTACAAGCCAGTCCTTTGCTACACAACAGTGTCTGAACTCAAATATATACTTTAGGAAAAATCATCTAAAATTCTTATCAACACATTCCTACACCTTCTGGACAGTGTTCCCAGCAGAGCTGAGGCTGTTAAACATTGGCTTCATATTTCTACACAGAATTGATCTAATACTTTTAGCAATGTACAAATGGTTAAACTGACGATTTTAGAATCTGAAGTTGCCTAGAAATGTCACAAAGGTCTTTTTTCTTTATTTGTAGACTTTTTATTTGATCTCTGTGGACTTTCTTATTGTCCTGAATATTGGTCTGAGAGTTGTCAAATGTCAGTCTTCGAACAAATCATATTCATACTGGTAAAGATAGACTACCTGCTGAACTGAAACATGATGTCTAAAACATAGTTAATTGGCCCTGTCTTTGTCAAGCTGAAAAAGTCTGATTGGTTCATGAGCTAAAAAGACTGATTCCTAAAAGCAAACGGCAGTAGAGTAGGAGACACAGCCTCTTAAAGATGATGAGAGTGCAGTGTGTTTTTATATGTGTGTACATGTACAACAGGAAGCAGAGCAATACAAGCCAGCATAAAATAAATTCAACAAAAAAGCTTACAGAGAATGTGGCTATTAGAAGTTACAAAAACTAACTGTATGACCCTTTAAGCTGTTTACCTGTGGTGTTAAAAAGTAACAAGAAGCAGATTTGACACCAGGTAGATAATGAACCTGTGATGGACAGACAGCGGAGGACATTTTGTCCAATCTACAGGTTGCAAGTTGCCAGCGAGGGACAGAAAACAGTAGGATGCCTCCGTGTCAGCTTTGACCTTTAAATTAGATAATGATGGTGAAAAACACATCTCCAGAATTAAAATATTGTAATCTTAACTGTAGAGCTCTGTTATTTTCTAGTTTGAAAATAACTAAATGTGGTTTTTTTTATTAATTTATTTCAGACAATTTTTACTTTTCCAAACTGAAGTCAAAAACACACACTATGCTGAAACAACAAATGCAGCCCTCCTCCACCTGTGTCAGGCCATGGCTTACAAACTTTGGCACATTCCCTACTTTAGATTACACAAGCTCCCTCTTGTGGTTGGTGAAATAAATGTTAACATCATTACATTCAAAAGGCTGGCTAATACTAATACCTTATGGCTGCTGTTTGTTTGCTGTGACCATAAACCAGTTAAAACCTTGCTGATCTTCTCATGACTGTTTTCATAATTTATTTGGATCAACTACACATATAATCATTCTCAGATGGTGAATGCCCAGATTGCAGTATTCTAAGCTGAACATAAAGTGTGTCTCTGGGAAACCTGGCAGACCTGAGGACACAGAGGAGGAAATTCCTTTCACACAGATCTCATGTTTGAGTGGATGTAGAAAGATGGCCGTCTAAAGAAGAAATGTGAAGTGTCATTTGTAGTGCCTTAAAATTATTCTAGTAACATACAGTATTGCACATGTTGTATTCTCTTTGGGACCTTTTTGTGTTTACAGTGAGCTACCTCCTTAAGACCTGCAGTCCATTATGGGGTCTAAAGCATGAATTGAAAATGATTTCTTTTAAACTAAGGCCTAGTAATTGTGTGTCAATCAAGGTGAGGGTTAGGCATGTCATGGTATAGAAAGGATAATTGTGCCTGCCTCCAAAATGAGAAAAGAGCTGCATGATCCTTCATTTAATTAATTCATTATCAGTGATAGAGACATGGGATAATTCCTCCATCTTTTCTGGTGCTGTACAACCTCCTGTAGGCAGATGCAAAATATTTCTTATAGTATTCGAATGTGATTTATATGGTTCTTGAAGACAAACAGGGAAAAAGTTGATAAATAAACCTTAGAAAGAACAAATAGTGTTTTTAGATATTAGAAAGTTGTTTTAAAGTAATATAATTTCATATTGGCACAGAATTTCAATTCATTTCCATTTAGACTACTGTTAGCACCAATTTTCAACCAAACTTAAGACACTTTAAAGGAGAAACATTTCCTTATCCAACCCAGTTTGTTAGAAATCCAGTTTCCTAAAAAGTATTCAGTTTAATTAAATGTATTCATATTTTACAGAGACCAAAGACCAACAATTATTACTTGTCAGTTATTATAAAATGAAAAATGCAATAACTTTTTTCCCTCCATATGTCTTCATAGAAATGTTAAAACAACTGCAAACATTGGTCAGATTCTAAAAATCAATTTGATAATTCTAAAGTACAAAGGTTTATCCATATTTCAACAGCTTGTAAAAATAATTAAGAAGAACTGATTTAATTTGTCATAGTTATAATCTTGTGTTGTATAAACTAGCCTTTTAAAAAATGTTGCAAAAAAGGTCCATAAATGTGGACTCTGTAATGCATAACAATCTGTGCATCAATATTTTTTATGAAACGTGATTAAACGTTTCACAGTTTTGTGCCATTTCATCCTCAACAAGAACTAATTCTAAATTCAGGTTACCCAGGTAAAAACATTAATACATGATCATATTTCACCACCTTAATATTTTGAACTAAATTCATAGCAAAACAACATTAGCCTATGGTTTATCCTGATGCGTAGTATCTGTTTTATTCTCCCTGGTTGTCTTTGACCTCATAAACAGTCAAAAGAAAATGCTGGAAGTTGAAGTTTTCACTGACATAAGCACTTACTCATTGCATTTTTAAAAAATAATTTTACACCCCTATAACTTGAATTAATTCACGTTTACTCTACATAGCCTTACATACAAAGTAAATAAAATTGTAGAGTTTAAAATAATCATCGACCTAAATCACCAATCAGACACTGAGCAGCTGCCTCCAGACAAAACGCTGCTACTGTTTCTTTAAGAAACATCCTCAGTTTATCCCTATAAAATACTGTGTGCATGTGTGGTTTGCCCCAATCGGGGTTCTGTTTAATGATATTAAGATGAGCTTCGTTCTCTTCATGTTCTCCACTTAAAAATGGGATGGTTCAGTTTTAAGGTTCTCAGAAATCTTAGCTCCTCTCATGAATTAGTTCTTGCACAACATTGGTAGAAATATTAGCTATTTTTCACAATTTCTCACAGTAACATATTGACTTTCTCATCAGCAAATATTGTTCAAAGTAGTATATACAGTTAAACACAAAATAATGTAAATTTCTGCCAAAATTCTGTGCAGTATTTTACTGCACTGGTGCATCTTCATCAAAAGTTTTTTCATTAATTCACATATGTGACAAGTGTCCTTTTTTAAGTGATGCCTAAATACACAAAGCACCAAACATTCAGACTGTTTTAGTTTTACAAGCAGAAAAGACACTTTAAGGTGATTTAAATTTTATTATATGTTTTATGGAGCTCATAATTGTCATGATGTTGGTAGTGGAGAGGTGGACCCAAATGTAGAGAGGTGGAGGCAGCAGCTGAATTTTTTGATGATTTAATGTAGAATGGTTGAAATGATGATGGGCACTTACAAAACATCCAAAATCCAAAGTAGCAACAAAAATAAATCCAAAAGAACATCAAACCAGGAGACAAAAAGAGAAAACAGGGTAGAACTGAGGTAAATGAACTTGAGGATCTGACGAGGAATGGAAACGACTGAGAGGCTTAAATACTGGGAGGTAGAGAGCTAGACAAAACCAGGGCTGATGAGCTTAATTGACTGCAGGTGGGAGTGGTTGGCACAGGGGCAGGTTGAGGGGCTGGGAGAAGGTGGCACAAGGAAGCTAAAAGGGGAAAAACAAAAGGGAGGAAACGGGGAACTGAAAAATACTTCTGATACAAAAGACACTAAGAGTAAAGAAAACCTGATGAACTAGGAGAGAAAGACATGAGGGAAACCATAACAGAACCTAAATAGAAACAAGGCTGATCTAACAACAATAAGAACTAAGGAACATAGAGCTAGAGAAACTAGAAGATCTAAACAAGGAAATAACCTAACTTGAATTACTAAAGAAAGACTAACTAAACCTAAAGAGACAAAATAAGAACTAGAAACTAGAAGGACTTAATAACTTAACTGGAACTACTAAAGAAAGGTATACCTGAACTCAGACATGTAAAAATAACTGAACCTAGGGTGATGAAGTAACTAAGAAATAAACATTACTAGAATCACTACCTGGAGGCTGATATACGGAATAACTACAAGATTAAATACAAAATAAATTATCACTAAACAAAGCTCGACATAGAATCAGACATAAAAGAATAACAGAACCTAAGGTAACTAAAGAATAAACCTAACTAGAAACACTGTGAAGGACTGACAATAAGGAAAGCAACAAGACAATTCCAATCAATTAATTAAACTAATTAATTAATTAATTAATTAATTAATTAATTAGTTTGATTAATTGGAGGTTAATCAAACTAACCTCCAATAATAAAACTGTAAATGACCATGAAGGGCTAACTAAAAGTGAACTAAAAACATAATGATAAAGATGACAAAGCAAAACCAAACCCAAAAACCCAGAGTCCTGACAACAATGCTGTATTGCGTTTCAGTTCATTTGCTGTATTGACTCAGAAAAAAAAGATTCAAATTCAATAATGATTCTAAGAACAGCAACCACACAGTTTTCAATACTTTAGAAAAAAATAAAGATATAAGTAAAAAAAAAGAAAAGAAATAATAATAAGAGGACAAAATATTGTACAACTTCTTGAAAATCAATAAGCAGTAGAGAAATTACCAATTTAGAAATGTTAATATCCATAATGAAGTTTCCACTTTAGCTGGAGTTGTTGAACAAGTCAATGAAATCTGGTTCTCCAATATTGAAAGGATTCTGGTCCAGACTGGAACTGCTTCAAACTGATAAAACTGGTCAATTGTTGCTGTTTATTAACACTGAAGTATACAGCAAATATAATGTCTACTTCTAAAAAATTAGATTAATGTTACATGTTTTATTATTAGCCATGGCTGCTAATTATTTTACTAATAACAAAGGAAATATTAGGGCTTTTGGTAAATTTCTTATCGTTCAACATCAACATCCTTAATCTAGCTTCTTCATTCCAGGTACATAGAAGGTCCATACTGATAATCATATTGATAAATAACCAGAGACATTCTGTCTGTCATGTTACTTTGCTGTTGCAGCTGTCGGAGCTTTACTGACCTTTTTAAATCCCTGGTGAAAATCACAGCCTCAGCCTTTAAGACAGTTTGCCCGGTTTGTGGTGACTGCTGTGTAGCTTTTCCTGTTCCTCAACTTCATTGTCACATACATATCCCTCTTTACACTTTCACCAAACACAGTCACAAAGGATCTTCTTTAGAAATGCTTAATGGTGTCAAACTTGGGCCGCAGCTCCCAGCTGTTGTGTGTGTACTGGGGAAGATGAGAACAGCAGTTTACACTGATTTAGATGCAAATCTAAAAACTGCTTTAAAAAGTATGTTTTTAAAGAAAAAATATATTTTGTTGTCAAAATGTTGATTCATTTGATGGTATGGTGTAAAACAAACACAAAAAACTGCTGCAGGAATCAAGGCTCAGCTTTAACCACACTCCAGCATATCTGACAAAACTGGTTAAATAGAGCTAACCATATGAGCCAGGCCATTTTTTAGATATCAAGATATCTATATCTGAAACTTAAAAGATTTCTCACTTGCATAAAGCACCAGGCAGATAGTGGCTGCTGAAAGCAGAAGTCATCCTGCTTGCATCTGCTGCAAAGTGAACATGAACTCTTTAAATATCTGCAGTTTTAGTACTATTCTAATGACAAATTAATTTGAAAACAAAACCAATACTTGTTTTTTGCATTTTATTTTCACAGCTAAAAACAGATCAGGTTCAGAATAAACACAATGGCTCCACTGAGACTCCTTTCTGGTTCAGCATGTTCTCTTTTCTTTTTTAAATCTGCTGTGAAAGCATCACTTTGCTTTTGCTTTTGACACTATTTATGTTGTTTTATCTGTTTTTATTGCACAGCTGGCCTTACCCAAGAATATTATCTTATTTGTATCTAATATCAGCTTTTAGGCTTTTATTTTCTCTGTTCTTCATTTATTCTTCTGTGCAGCACTTTAGTCCTGTGTGGTGTTTTAAAGTGCTTTCTAAATGAAGCTAGATTAGATTGGATTGGACCTAAGTATCTACATGGGACCCATCATGGGAGTTGTTCAGATTCAAGGAATTGAGATTAGTCTGTCATATTTTCCTTTGAAACATTTGAACATATTTTCTGTAGTTGCAGCAGGATGTCTCAAGTGCAGTTTGGGGCCTTCAGGGAAAGAGAAGTTTTCATCGATGGTTAACGCTGTTCTTTAATTGAATGAATTGTAAGCAGGAAATGCTTGTCATATTCCATTTTCCGTCTCTGTACAAACAGCCCACAGCAGAGTTGTTGGAGAGGATCTTAGAGATGAAAGAGGAGTGGAGGGGAGATGGAGAGGGTCGTCCGCTGAGGATCGGACTCCCCCATTCAATCTGTGCAATCTCCACAACAGCGAGAAATAGATTGCTTTTTAAATAGATTGCTTAGCTCCCTATCTTGGAGGCGCTGATGTGGATACATTTCATAGCAGCCTTTGTTTAAACGAGCATATTTGACAGCAGAGGCACTTATCCTGCTAATAATAAAGGTACAATACTGTTAGCATTGCCATCATCTTCCTATTTGGACATTAAAAACAAATCTAAAAGGAGATGAAAAATACGTGTTGGATTTATTAAGGTCAGCACCCACAGTACTCCTTAATAAATGGGAGGAATGAGCTGTAAGGTGGAAGCTGCCTTTTGGCCGACTGTTGTGTCATCAGGGAAGAAGGGATGAAAGCATAAGAAATCAAAAGACAAACAAGTAGAATGTTGATCTTCTCAAACATCAGAGCAGAAATGCAGCAGATTTCCAGCTGATTAATAGCACAGTCAAAGCACATCGTTGTGTGTTTGAGCAGTGGGCCGGGAGGTAAGGTGATGGCAGAAGGAAGCAGGGAGCCAGACTTCTAATCCTGCTTCAGAGAGGAGACGGGAGCAGTTTGGGTGCAGGGAAGCTTCCTCTCACTCTGCCTTTATTAAACCAACACACAGATGATTCAGCTGCACAACAGCAGTATAAAATATCTTTGAGTAACATTTTTGCATCAAGGAAAACTGTAAACAAAATCAGTTTTTTAATTAAAGGGAATTTAGCTTCTATGAAAGAAGATTGATTATCTCAGCCCTTGTTTGGACTTGATGAGTTCAGATGGTTCTTATCAAAATAAAAGCATAAAAGTATTTCAAAAATCACATCATGTTTAACTTGCCAAATACAAATATGACTTAAAATGATTTATGTCACAAATTAATCACAGCATTCTAACTCTTTTAAAAAATAAAATAAACTTTCACATTTCATCAGTATGAACAGAAATATTTGGCCTCTTTTTAATGTTGAATGATTTTTGTATAAATCATTTATTATTCGTTCATGCTAAATAAATTTGACTGGACTTAACATAGCTCACCTTACAAAGCAGAATGTGACTTTAACTGGGCCAGATGATTTAACCAGGACTGCGGTTGGAGTCTGGATCCAGGTCCCAGATTTTCAGCTCCATTTGCTTATATTGATTAAATTAAATTTAAAATCCTTTATGATAGTAATACGGTGTCATTTGGCTACAGTGAACAAGAAAAACTCAAGCCAGTTGTAAAAGGTATTTAATTATCTTGAAAATCATATAATTTTATGTCTCCATTATTATTTTAAAAATCAACATATTTAGAAACTGTTAACATATATGTTAACAGTTTCTAAATATGTTGAATGGAGACACCTATTTTTTTCTTACTGAAATAAAACATTAGAGTTAAGATGAGCTTATTCCAGGAACAAGAATGTTTGATTACAGTTTGAGTTGCTGTTTTCTGCTAAATAATTTTCCAGGTAAAACATGGAAAATTGCTTAGTTCTCTTCTTTTCTAGGAATTTAGTGTGTACTACTTTAATGTTAAAAACAATTCTTTAAACAACAATATTCTACAGTAATAATCAGTGAATATCATAGAAAAATGCATAGTAGATGTTTCACCTAATTTTATATGTGGATATAAAATGTATTTATTACAAAAATAAATCAGTAAAAAAAGTTTTGATTGAAGTAGCAATTTTTTAATCTGTGCTATATTCCAAACTGCTGAAGTATGAAATGAGAGTACATTCAAAACCAGATCAGAGGAAAATGTCAGAGTTTTATCTGGAACTTCAGACATTTTCACAACAGCTGGAAGCTGATTTAGTGATAAATCAAACACACAAGTGTTTTATTAAAACACAAAAAGTCAACTGAAGATGATGTGTTCATTGTCTTCAGAAGATATGTTCCTTATGTAATGAAGGAACATATCTTCCAACCTGCATGGAGCACTGATATGTTTTTAATGGTTCACAGAGAAAACAATGAAGCTCTGTGTCAGAGGAGGGAAATTTATTAGACCCTGAATCCCAGAAGCAGGTTAGAGAAAATACTTCCTTTCCTTTTGAGGCCTTCAGTATGACCATATTCAACAGAAAGCTAAATATGAACAGTTTTAAAAGCTCAACAAATTTTTTATATTCTAGCGTTTCCTCCTGACAGAAGCTTTTAGATAAAAAAAAATACATCAGTTAATAGTGTGAGATAACTCTCTCTCCTAAAACGAAGAAAAAGTCATTTACTTTTATACATTTGCATTCACTGTAAAATCAGATATTTTTGTAATTTCATATTAAAAATATTTGTTTTACTCCTCCTTCCTTATTTAAAAAAGTTTCTGGGTTTGTTCTTCTACAAAACAGCCGAGTCAGAAAACAAAGCAAAACGATACATAATTAATTAAGCTGAATATTTCCTGTGGCAGATTTGTCGAATGAGCCTAGGTTCTGTCCTTCCCATCATTACAGTCAATTTCTCTTAATAGTGTTCTTAATAAGTAATGAGTGGCCTGAAACTGGCTCCAAAGCCTCCGTCAGCCTTTAAACTCCATCTTTGTTACATTAATAATGAGAAAAAAAATTAGCTTTCAAAATCTATCAGAAGAATTTTATGACAGCATAAAGAACCATCAGTTTCCTACCTTTCTTTATTTTTTCTTCATACATGCTGTGGTACTTATTATAATTTTTAGATTAAACAAACATTTCCGAAATGTTATGACACACATAGTGAAATACAACCCCCAAAAAATCTTAGTGAATTGTTGTCAGTGCTGTCTGTTATGTTAATGAATGTGATTTTAACAGGATTATATGAGATAAAATGTATTAAGATGCTGCGGGTGTTTGGAGCCTCATTTCACCAGGATGTAATCTGAGGCTCCCTGATAACAGCCTCTGACATCAGATCTTCTATTGATTGGAAATTAAAAAACCCAGAGACAAATCTTTTTTTTTTCTGGCATTTTCAAATTAATATATTTAATACATCTGAGAAAATCATAATTGCCTTTTGAAAGAATAAATTCAGCAATTGTTTTAAATTCACAGGTGATTGTAATATCTGCTGGCAAAGCAGAAAAAGATTCTTAGTGTAATTTAAACTCAAATAATCTGAAAAGCTTACAAACATTTTAATTTCTTGGAGCAAGATTTATTTATATATGTTTAGATATGTTACAAATATTTAGCATAACTGAAATCTTTGAGAACCAGCCTGAAAGAAATCTTCAAAAAGTAACCAATGGGAACATCAGAAAAACGGGGAAAAATTCATTTAAATTTTATTGAGGATGTTCACACAAGACTTGAAAACTTTTCTAAATACAAATACAAAAATATATTTTTCAGATAACATCTGATATAAAAATTGTAATTATTCATAATTAATTTTAGCACATGTGAAGTTTGAAATCTTATCCCAGATTTCTTTTAAATGTATGAAATAACTGTAAGACTCTTTTGAACGTGTTAACAGATTAACCCTGATACTCGTCCTCTGTTTTTATCAATCAAACCTGGTGAAAAATGGAAACAGGGTTAGCTTTTGGTTTAAGGGGTTTTTGGTGATGGGCGCTACAGTCAGATCCAAAGGTTTTCTATGCGTAAATAAAGAGCAAATATTTGGCAGCGGCTTGAAGAGGTGACTGAGCTGTCATTTCTTTCCACTTAGCGATTGAAAGCTTCGCATTTCTAAAATAATTGTTCAGATTTTTTTTTTATTTACACCCATATGTTCTTGACATAGATACAGGGAATAAAAACATCCACATACGGTTGAAATTATTAGAATGCATGCAGCAGTCATCCTCGGTTATCTTTATAACAATCATCATAATCATTATCATCTCCAGCAGTATTTAAACACAACCACAGCAGCAAAGAACAGCACTGCCTCTATCAGCAACTCCTAACTTGCTGATTTATCAAAGCCTGGGAGAAATTGTCCATTGTGCTTGAAATGATGCATCAACGGAGAATTTTACAGTATGGCAGCACTTTACAACAGTTTGGCAACAAGCAGAGACGGCTCAAAAACAGCCTGGCACTCAGAGTGACACTAGCATAGCACTTCATAACACATCCATTTTAATCCAAAGCTTTTTGTGTGTGTGTGTTATTGTAAAACCCCACATGTTTTCAGTCATTCACAGTCCAGTTCTTATCAGTGTGTTAAAACCTCCTGCCTGAGTTATTATTGCAGTTTGACTTTAATGTGAATCCATCCCATCCCTGTGCGGTCAGCCCAGACCTGCTGCGGCTCAGGGAGTGAGAGCATGAATGCAGAAGACGTGGTTGTCGTAGCAGCAGTGACGTCAGTCAGCGGAGGCCTGTTAGCAGCAGCAGTAGAAAACAAACTCACAGCAACACAAACACACAGGAAACAGTGTGAAGATGTTCACGCCACATCAGTCCTCACAACACACACAACACAGGAAACATCTCTGCCGCCTTTTTATTTGATTCAATTTTTTTGTTTCGATTTATTCAATTGTTTCATTTTTATCACCTCCCACAGAAAGTTAAACACACCTCTGTTTTTTTTCCGCTTGAGGGGAAGAAAACTACAGTAATTATAAGCTAAGCTCAGAGCTAAACATGTAATTGTGCTGTTTGAATAATTTAAAGCTGTAATGACGGGGATGATTTATGTAATTAGAACCACAAGCATGTCAGACAGGCTTTGTTGTTAGTGGCATGACCGGTCCCTCTCTTGGAATTATTTCTGAAGGAAAAGATGCAGACTCATCCCATATTCCACAGCTTTATGGAATCTTTCCATGAAGTGATTTACACTAGAATACACGCTCCAGTATAGAAATCTGCTTTGCATGATCATGGGAGTTGACATATGTGAGGGAATGACTCTATGAGTCAAGTTGATCCTATTAGGTGTTTAAATGGATTTTACATGGGTGTTAGGGTTGAGAATGCACCGTGAGACAAGGAGAGGGGAATCCATATTCATGCTGCATCGTCCCGACAACACAGAAAAGGCTGCTTATAGACCATATGAGTCAGGCCCAATTGTTTATCTAGACACCTCTCTCCTCAATGCATAAATTGAGCTGTCGACTGCTCATGGTGGACATTTTGTTTTCTCGGCTGTAGGGGTGCGCGAGTGTGTGTGTGTGTGAGAGAGAGGGGCTGAGCAGCATTACATGGCGCTGTGCTAAATGGCATTTGAGCTGTCATTTGCATGATAAAGGGGTGAAAAGAGGGAAAGTAGGAGACAGCTTGGCTGAGCTCGGCCCCAAAACATTCACTACATGCTCTCAGATAAACGGAGGTTTCACTCTGAAACTAGAACGAACAGAATGTCACTCAGTAATATCTACATGTTATCAGTCTGCTCATTTGAACCCATGGAAGAGTGCCACTTTTTAATGTACACTTTAGTATTACTATCTGCATTATATAAAACTATCAGGAGATTCTTAAGCATGAAAACATATTTATTACTGTTAGTTATTACTGACTGATTGTTTTAAGCTTTTTTTCTTTAGCGTATTTTCACAAATCAGCTCAACCAACTTCAAATCTTTCTGTCCAAATGAAGTGAGGTTTTTCTAATTTACAGCATTTTAAATCAAGCTAAATCATTGTTCTGCACTAATCAGTCCAATTTTGCACAACTGCACTGTGGCACACTTGCTGTACATATATTTACATATACATACTGTATCTGCATTTTTTGAATCCTTGCAAGGACTGCTGTAAGCTGCTTTTTATATTGACAGCATGTTATATTTTATTTTTATTTTATCTACAATTGCTACTCAGTGGTGGTTGTTGTGTGTCTTGTCTCTATGCTGCTGTAACTGTGAAATAATTTCCCTGCTGGGATGAATAAAGTAATTCTATTCTATTCTATTCTATTCTATTCTATTCTATTCTATTCTATTCTATTTTAGTTCCTGAAATTAAACTGACTTATTTTAATCCAGATCTAGGATCTGGATTAAAATAACATTAACTAGACCTTCTAGTCACCTTCTAGTTTTGGAACTTTATTGGCTGCTGCTCATAAAATGGCACGATATGTATTTTAGAGCTGACCCTGTACATCAGGAGCCCATCTGAAGTCCTTCAGTCACTATTCTACTTTTCCAGTCCTTGCTCCAGCACACCTGAATCAAGTGAATACATTTCCTCACCAGCCTGCCAATCGGCTCTTCAGAGGCCCAGTAACAAGCCATTCATTTGATGGATTGAAGAAAGGATCATCTAAGGGCCCTAAACGTGTCTCTTATACTGTGTCCTGCAGTTGCTGTAGAACGTTATTAATCCAAACCGTCTTTTAACTGAACTATTTGACTGAAAAGATGAGGCTGATATTCTTGTTGCGTTTTCTTTCTCTTCTCTTTGCGGTTCTGTTCAGAATATGGGTGTAGTATGACTGAATGAAAGCACCAGACAAATCCATTCTTGTTGTAAGTAGTTCACTGCTGTAGAGTCTCCTCCCTATTAAAGTTGATATGAGCTTGTCTGATTTAAAAAATAAAAACTAATCCTAGAATTTAGTTTTTTTAATTGTCTTTTTCCGTATTTATATTTTAATGAACTGGATTAAAGTGGAACTCCAAACATAACCCTGCTGTAGTACCTACGAGTATAATAAAGTGTTAAAAATTGTGAAATGTCAGTTAATATGGATGTTGGTTCTTTATAAGGTTGTAGTAAAAACTAACCGCCTGTTGCATGGCAGACCAGAAAGCCACAATGAGAGCTTTATGATTGTTGTAGTTCCAGAATTTGACAAAGAGAGCCTCTCAGCATCAAAATCAGTAAGGAGAAAAATGTTTTTTCCCATTTTTTATGTGGCCAGGGCCAAGGTTACATGTTCTACTGTGTGGAAATCTGGACATGCAGATACATGCACAAGCTGCCATGCATTTTGGAAAGAGACCTTGCTCATGCAGACGGAGCTACACAACCATGATTTGCTCTAACGTGAATCAAAAAGCCGGTTTTTGCTTTGCGAGATTGATCTCAAGGCAACGGTTTTCACAGACTGACACACACAAAGCACATTATGCTGTCCATCACCATGGAGACACAGACACACTGACAAATGTATGGAGGACAGACCTAAGCACATTTTCAGCCTCATACGGAAACTAGCAGACAGGAAATGAAGGCGAAAAAAACATTGCAGTTTATTTTTCCTTTCTTTCTGAAAGGTGCTGTATGCGGTTGCAGCTCACCTAACCTGACAGACCTTGACGTCTTAGTGGGTTTGGAAGGTGAGGCAGAATGAGGTGGGGTGGGTGGGTATCTGGGGCTTTGGGGTGTTGCTGGTGTTTGGCGAAGAGAGGACTCTCCTCAACTACGCGTATTCTTAAGCAATAACAACGTGATCCGTATTATCCACCCAAGAATACCCGTCACCGAAGAGAGTCTTTCAGTAAACACAGGGAGATAAGCCAGAAACCATGTGAGCAGTGCCACTGCCTTTGCATCATCATCATCATCATCATCATCATCACCACCACCATGGTCACCGCCTCCACCATCAGCAGCCCCCCCTTCATGCTCCAGAGGCAAACAGACACATGTGGATATAGAAAAAGTGGGGCAGTTGCATTGATTGAAGACACCTTGCTGTTGTGTGAGGCAAGGCTCCATCAATGGCTCCTCTGCACAGGAGAAAATTCATAAAGGAGGCATTTACAGTCTGAGCCAGCGGCATGTTTCAAAGGAGAAACAGAAAAAGAACAAAACGATGTGTGCCTGAATGTTAAAGTTGACTAGATTTTTTTTCCTTCTGTGCGCAGACTTTAGGGGGGTGGGAGGAAGATGAAGAAAGTGTGGAGTAACCTGGAACTCCATGGCCAGCTTCCTACCTGGGCCATGGCCGTGCAGCTTGACCCCTGCTTCCTGGAAGGCCTGATCCAGCGGCGCCATCAGAGTTTGCTTCTGCTGCTCAGATCTGTCTGGAGTTATGAAATCTGATGAAAAGGATCGGCTTCATGGAGAAAGAATGTGGCGGTAGATGGTGTGGCTGTGGGGGTGGGCGTGCACATGCAGGGATGACGGAGGGATAGGGAGGTCAGATGAGAGCTGCTGTGGTGTGACAATAGCTCTGTACTCTCCATTAATAACACCAGCAACTCCAGCCTCCCTCCCCACCCTGCACCACAATGGAAAAAATCAACACAAAGATTATGCCACAGGAGGGAGGGCGAAGCGCGCACAGGGAACTAATTTGTTTGATTATACACTTTTTTCTTTGTTTGTGGCTCACCCATCTACACTCATGCTTCCCTCTGGCTAATTACTATTGAGTTGGAGGATTTTACAGAAAAGCACATTCTTCCTTATTTAAAATTCATGAACAATTGTTTTCTTTAATATTTCCAATGATAAAATGGCTATAAATTTTACAATAAATACTATCATTGCACTCTATCTTTATTTTGAAATTAAAACAATGAGTTTAAACGCCTCAGCAAGGTTATGAATAATGCATGAAAAGTTCAAGCAAATTTATTCTGTCCTATTTTAATTGAACCAACCAGCTGAATAGGAAGTGTATGCTCCAGCTGAGCTGATCCAAAATCATTCCATTGATTTGTTGTCCTAAATCAATATTTACAATTACTATACAGATGATTTAGTGGGAGGAATGAGCTTGTTGGTGTGTTTCCTCTGTCCCAAATTAGATTTTTTTTTTTACACTGAGGGATTCAGTTTGTAGAAATAATTAAAATTAGTGTTTTAAAAAAACACAGTTCAGAAATGTAACTTTTAAATAGCTTAAATAAGCTTTTCAAAATTCTCTGGCAGCAAAGGGGCTGAAGTGGAATGGATGGACAAACTATGAAACATAATCACTGACCCAGGATGAGGGGGCAGGTCGGGGTCGGGCGGGGCAAAGAGAAGGAAAAAACAGATAAAGTGAGAAAGGTTGAGAAAAGGTGACACAAAACAGCAAAATAACAAAAAAGCCAAATGAGAAAATGTTTGTTGTTTTTTTTGCCTTCTTCCTGCACTCAGCTGCCTGGCCCACTCCACCCCCAAAACACACATTCACACACATGAAGTACCCCCCGAGTTGCATAGTGCGGGGATTTACCACCCACAGTCAAACACACACACACACGCCTGCAGACCTTAGACAGTTAGCCTGGCCCAACCCAGGCCATCTGCAAGGTGGGGGGATGGAACCTGAGGGCTTCAGCTAGAGATCACTGCACACGCCTGCGCACACACACACACACACCCCTGCACACAGGCCAGCCCAAGTATCATTGATTGTTCAGAGGAAGCCCCCCTGAGACACATCACATTACTCTGTGAGCAAAGGCAACAGCTAAAATCAACACCTGGACTTTTCTCTTGCCTTCTCCTTCATTCAAGCTCACACACACACACACACAGGAAATAAACCACTACAGGTTGTTGTAAATATAAGCCAGAAAAAAATCCTTCTGTTTCTTTTGCACAACCCTCCATTTACTCATTTTACTAAATGTGTCTGAAGTAAAAACATTCAGAATAATGTATTTGACAAAGAAAAGTAATTCATTAGAGTAAAAGAAACTCTGTAATCCCCTAACAATCCTTCAAAGTCAGACTGAAGTGGTGGAGAAACAGAAAAAGAAAAGGTTTAGCCCCCTGTGTGCCGGCGTGGCCTCTTACCCTCTTCTCTGCTCCCATCTACCCGGGTGTTGCCTCCCCTCAGCTCCCCCAGCTCTCCAGATAGATCTCTTCTAAAATTCACTCCCCCTTCATTCCTTCTCCCCTCCTGCAGATGCCTTCCTGAGGGTCCACAGCTAACTGGGGGGTTGCGATCACCCTCCCCCTCCCATTTCCAGGAAGCTCTCCCGGAGGAGAAAGGAGTCGGAGGATCCAGCAGTGGAGCGGTGGTCCTGATGCTGGGGCTGCTGCTCACACAGAGGGATGAGCGGCTGCAAACGGATGCTGAACAAAAGATCTTCTCTTCTTTTACCTTCTCTCTCTCTCTCTTTTTCTCTCTCTCTTCTGTACCAACCACGGAAGAAGCCAGTTGTTGCTCCGCCACGGTAAAAGAACTGACAGCTGGCGAGGAGTTGGTGGAGCGAATGAGAGAGCAGAGAGCAGATGGATAGAAGAGAAGGAGAGAATGAAGGAGGGAGACTGTGTGGTGTGATGTAGCATCTGTGAGAGAGTGATAGAGAGGTGAGAGAGGGATACTGAGGTAGAGATGGCCAGGGGGCGGGAGGATGGACAAAGTGGGAAGAGGAGAGAGATGAGGATGGAAAGGTGGGGTGAGGCAGATGAAGGGAGAGATGAGAGAGAGAGGGAGAGGACAGGAGGAAATGAAAAAAGGAAAGATGGAGCTCTCCAAGATGCACCTCTGTTGAAAGCCGTCAGCCACCAGCAGTCTGATGGAGCCGTCCCCATGCTGAGGAAATTCACACAATAATTACATCTGAGCCTCTAACACACACACACACACACACACACACACATGCACACCCACACACACACCCCAGCACACATACACCGACACACAAGCACCACTAATGGGGGATTAATTGATGTGGTGTTGTTTTTGCCAGAAGAACAAGCTCACTGAACATTTTGTTTTAAAAAAAGCAGATGAGTGGAGTAGGAAGACAGGAAACGGCGCCGCTCCTTCAGGAGTTCCAATAAAACAGAAAATATACGCTGAGAATGGAGGAAAATCAGATGCATTGACACACATACACACACATAGTACACCCGCACACGCTCCGTCATCAGCTGTGACTAGCAGGCGTGGATAACAATAGCCAAACACACACATCCACTAAAAAGAAGACATCTATGTGTGCAAAGGTTCTAAACATTTAATATTTTTATTGTTGAAAAAAAAACTAAGCAATGGAGAGTAAGGCAGTGTTATGAGTCATAAAAGTGGTCTCTAAGGGAGGAGACGCTCATACTGGAGTTTGGAAGCACTGTTGATTCATTAAAAAAAATTAAAATCTTAGCTTAATATCCCTTCAGGTTTCTATCACTTGCTTTTGTTTTATGATTTTATGCCAGTCATATTTGTCTGAGTTCATAAAATTATTAAAGCAACAATTAGTAATCCTTCTCAAATTAGCTCACATCTGACAAATGTCTGCTAAACAAGAATTAAAAATAACAAAAAAAATGTCCAAACTCTGACACATTTTCTTTAGAGATGTAGAAGAAACTATTCATGCCTTTACCAGCAGTTCTGAAGTCAGGATTTCCCACCTGTAGGTATCCATGCAACACAAAGGCACGCCTGACAGCAGTGTCTGCATGAGTTAAGACAGCTGTTGCTCTGCAGCAGCAAATGAACTGGGCTGGTAAGGATGGGAGAGAAAGAGGGAAAGAGAGAGAGAAAGAGGGAAAGAAAGAGAGAGAGAGAGGGGGTTTATGAAGAAATGACAGCAAGAGTAAAAATGAGAGCAATTTCCTCAGGGTCCGTTTAAGCTGCTCCTGAGCCCAACTGGCCGCTTAAGTCAGTCTTCTTCTCAGGCTGAGCTAAATGTGTGGCAATAGAGAGAGATGTCCTTATCTTTAAGTACAGTCAGTTCATTCAGCTCATTCCTCTTTTAGACAATAAGATATTATGAAATACACACAAACATCCAAACAGCCTTTATATTAGTTTTCAATTTATTTCAGTTAGCTCTGCTGAAAGGACTAAAGCAAAAAAACACTCTGACATATTTAATGCAACATGATTTTATGGTTTTTATTTCATTTCTCATTTGCTCAACTTGATAAAGTTGACCTATGCTAACAAAGAAACAAATAGAACAACCCAAAGGCAGCTTCATTTCAGCAATCTTCTTGTTGAGGCAACATGTCTGACAGTTTCCTGGATACCTGTGAACCTCCAAGTCGTAGGAAATTAAAATTCTGCAGCAATCATGGCTGCCTCTGAGGGGGAGTAGGAAGACAAAATAATCACCAACAGTTGCATCTAAAATGGGGACGCTTCCTTAATGTATAGTAGACAAAGTCGTCTTAGAGGCTGAAGCGGAGCAGCTGTTTCCTAGTGGAGTAGTGCCCTCTACTGGAAAACTGTTCACTCCATCTACTGCTGGCTCATTGCTCAGGGAAAGAATAGGCTGCTTGTAGAGGTAAGAAAGAACAAATGAAGAAAAAATGCAGAATAAGCCATGTATCTGACTTCACATTCGATCACAGTGATGATGTGGCAGAGGATTAAGAACAGGGGACAGAAAAAGATGGCCCAGTCTCATGTTGATGACTTCTTTTGCCTAATTTAAAACCAATAAATCCAGTTTTTTTTAGATATTCACCTAATAAGGAAAATAATAAACTAATACAAAAATATCTTGGCACCCCTAATTGTCCAGCATTCACAGCCCTAGATCAAGATAGACTCAAACGGACCTGCAGGAAGGACTGACAGCCAGTTTCACAAAAGCACTGAAATGGCTCTGAAGGGCTACAAGGCCAAACATTAGTACATGTGCAGCAACTGTAACAGAGTCACACAGAAACAGGAGAAAGGAAAATCTATAAGTCATTAGAAGCCAATTAATCCCATAATGTTGCGTGCAGCAGAATTGAAGCCCAGAAAAAGCTGTATTTTTGTTTAGTTGCTGATCAAATAAAGGCTAACCACTGTAAGAGATTCTCTAAAAATATGAGAAATATTCTTCACAAGTCAATGCTCCAGAATCCACTACTCCAAGGCCACCAAATTATTATACAGATATATTACAGATCTTTAAAATAACATCTGTAATAATAAGAAAAGTAAGGTCTGAAATATCTAATTACATTAGATTTACACTCCAGTTTATTTAAAAATATTCAAATCACTGGCAGATTTAAAGTAAGAGCTGGCAGAATTCATTCAACCAAGAAATTTGTTTCTATATGGAAATGAGGCAGGCCTAAAATTGTTTCTGGTTTCATTCCTTTTAAAAACAATGGCATGTACAGTATAGTGAATTGGAAGTGTGGATGTCTCACCAAAGCTTAAGCAAGATGCATAGATAGCATTTAATATGTTTTAAGAGTCATGTCAGTATCCATAAACTCAATTTGTTTTTCTTATCATCTGAGTCAGATGACTGAAGTTCAGCAAAAAACATCAATTGAATCAAATGTTCAATCAATTGAACATGCAGGGCCGTGAGCACTGAGGACCAGGGTTGGAACCACTGATCTAGAGCACTTTGAGCAGTTTTTTTTCTAAAATGTGCTCTACAAATAAACTTGAATTGACCCTGAAGTTTGGAAACACTCCTTTGCTCTCTCTAAACTTGAGCTGCTTCTGTATACACCTCAATAACTCTCTGTCTCTCTTCCTGAAGGCTCTTTTTTTCTTGATGGGTGGTCTAAGGTTTTTTATTAGCGAAGCGTCTCATTGTTCTGATGGGGATAGTGTCACCCATTCAGTGATTCTTTGACCTCCTCCATGTGGCTGGCAGTGAGTAACTCAGTCTGTGGGCTTCTTTAGCTTTCTGTGACCATCTTCTCACAGTTCTCTTTGTTACAGGTTGCCTCTGAACAAGGTTTGATATTATAACAGAGGAAAATTAAATTGTGATCTGTATTTTCCATAGGAGGTTTTGCTTTGGAAATGTATGAAATCTATAAAATCTGTGATGGAAAAAATTATATTAACAACAGTGTTACTTTTTTCAGCAACAAGTAACATAAGAAATTACTTGTTCCATAGTAACAACGCCGTAGTTACTGACAACAGAATGCGGCACGGCTTCAGCACACAGAGCACTGAAGCAATCTTCATATGACCAGAAGCTAAGGGGCAAAAATAATCACATTTGTGCTGCTGACTGGCTGAGGAAGACTATACTAGTCATCATAAACCAATCAGAGGCCGTCTTGGGCAGAGTTCACACATAAGCACAGATGCACAATAAGTGCACATCAACAAAGAGAGACAAATACCCACAGCTGTGACCCGCAGAATGGGGCAGAGAAAACCCAGATAATCTAAGACATGCATAGAGATAATCTCAACTGCTAATTTAAAAATGTAACTAGTAACTATGACTAATCAGATTTTAAAAGTAACTTGCCAATTAATCTAGAGTCTTGTTGTTTCTGGAAGAGCAGCTGACAAGCTGTTGAAATGTTGGAACAGAGAGTGAGGTCTGATTAAAATGACCAGATATTGCCACAAACACATCGGGACGTTTTGTCTGTAGGTTAGCAAAAGCTGAACTGATGATATCACATGTTTGCATATACATTATACACATTTTGTATTTGCTTTTTTGTTGCTGCTGTAACCAATTTCACACAGAGGATAGACTGTCTGCCTGTCTGTCCATCCGTCCGCCTGTCTATCTGACACCATCTATTGTTGACAAGCATTGCTATAATCCACCTTTTTTTTTCCTGCTGTTCATTCTGCTTTTTGTCTGATCTTGCAGCTATAAATTAGGAATTCTGGCAGAGATGTTGGAGTTGGGTATATAACCTGCAGCCACCTCTCAGTGAAACACGTAACACTAACAGTAGTGCAATTTTAGAACTTGAACTTGCTGGTTTCTATGGCAATCAAGTTATTTCCTCATCAGGTCTCTGCAGCTCCCTCACACTCACCCATCAGTAGTCTTCCAATAACACTCTGTTCAGGAACCAAATGGATCTCGCAAACCTCCAGTGAAGTTGTCTGTACCTTCATGGAACGCCACCAGAATCATTCTTTACCCTCAACTCCGCCTCTTCATCTTCACAACAGTTAACTTCCGCTACTGTCTGCCAGTCACTTCACTCTCTCTGGACTTGACCTTTCCATGAATTATGCACTATGTTTTATTCTAAATAAACTCTTTACCTTTTCCTTCTGTGTCCTGCTCAGGGAGGTCTCAGAGAACTTCTTAAGGTAGATTAGTTCCTTAAGATGCTACATATTTCCTCTAAATCTGTACAAGGGAGAAAATCCCATTTTATTATTGTGGGGGACAATAAACAGGGAATTTTGTAAGAGCAATTTTGGGTTCGGCAAAGTTACAGTGAAATATGATGTAAAATGTGGTTTAAAAAGTTTTTAATTTGTTCAAGTTGCAAGACCAAAAGTGACTAGCTCAATGTAATGCTCAAACATGTGTCTTTCTTTGTAAGCAAACTAATGAGACCCATAAAAGTCAAACTAAAATTTAAATGTTTAGATGTGAGTTTGGTTCAGTGGCGCATATATAATCTCTGGTACACTTTTACAAAAATTTAAGGCTATAAATAAAAACAAGTTGTAATGAGTAACTCCACTTGATAAAATTCCTCATAAATATTGATATATTGTAGTGGCTCTCAATAGAAGTTATGTGTTATTTAAATTGTAACTTGCTAAGTTGCTTTGTGTTTAATTATTTTTTTTTGGTTTTACCATCTCCTGGATGACTGAAAATCTATAAGTAGGCAGAAATAATGAAGATCTCAGAAGTATCATAACTGGGAAGTATTGTAAATAACAATTTACTTCGTTCTTAAACTTAATGCTCAAAGCACAGGGGATTTTATAGAAAAATATCCAGATTTGTTTGTGTGTTTGGTTTTAGAGGCTCTATGTTTAACATGGTAAGAAATAAAAGCAGACATTTCTGTTTTTCTCTCTCTCTCTGCTCTTGGCTCCCACACACTGAGCTGATGGCTAATTGTAGTGCTTATTCCCTTTACATCAACTTCTAAGTTATGTGAAACGTCTGTTAAAATCATTTGAAGGCTCAGAATCAACCCGGCACCGGTCCACATTCTCAGGGTAGAAAAACTCACCTGGTGTAAATAAAATTTTTACACCAGGTGAGATACAATTAAGAGAAATGAATTTAATCATAGAATGTCATGAATATGTGTGTAGGGCTGCACCAATTGATTGATTGCTGGCGAAAATAAGATCAGTGGATAAGATGGGCTTCACATCATATCAGCCAATCACCGATCATCGATCCCCCAAAAATAAGGAAATCGGCACCCAGAAATCCACTGGTCGATAAATGTATCCTATATTAAACGTGTATATAATATAAACAGTACCATCAGAGATGCAATAAGTTTATAGCAGGTGTGCGAATGATCTAATATTCTAACTGTTGATTTCACCCGGTCACATTGTTAAATAGAGCGCCCCAAAACCAAATTTCACTTAGGGTCCATGGAGGCTTGGGCCGGCCCTGGCTATTGCTATAAGATTCTGAGTTTTATATTATGTTATAGCATTATTTCCTTTTTAAAAACATACTTGGAGTGTTGTTTTGATTCTTGCCTGAGAAATTCTTGAATCTCCCATGGCAACCATTCGGTATTGCCTAAACGCTTTCTTTCACAAAGCTATTTCCACCAAGCTCCTTCTCTGAGCTCCAGTCTCCAGCTGAGCTTCTGCCTCACAGAACAGCTCTCCTCCACACCCAGCTCCTCCAGACTAGTGGCAGCAGCAATAAACCAAACACCTTTTGGAACTCGTCATACAAACTACCTCTCTTGTTCAACTAAAGATCTTTGTAATTGGAGGAAGAGTATCGGAAAGAGCAGGATCTTCTTAAAGAGACAGAGACCAGTCATGTCAAGTTTCTTTAAAATTATCTTTGATATATTCAGCATTCTTATAATGCTGAATATATCAAACGCTTAACATATCTACTTAATTGTGCTATAAAATGGCACTATCGAAAATAGACAATGCCCCTTTAAGAAACATGTGGTCAATAAGAGCTAGCTGTATGCAGCATAAATGATGGACATACTGTATCTTAACAATACAACTAATGACAAAATGACAAGTGCTCTTAGAGGTCAGAGTATAATTTTGTTGCAAAAAAATTGCTGTAAACTTTGGTGTTTTGTTTGTGTTTGAATTCTGTTTATAGCAACCCTCTTCTTCCACATAAAGGAAATACAATATTTTATTAAAGCCAAGATCAGTTTTGGTTGAAATACCATTTCAGGAGTATAGGAATCTTCATGATTCAATAGGGACTTTGAGAAAAAGACCCTTCAAGATCACTACAGAAAGGAGATAAAACACAAGAAATTGTCTTTGTCACTGTGATAAGAAACTGCAGCAAAGTACATTTCTTCCTTCTATTCTCTAACAAAATAGTATCTTCTGTCTCACAAAGAATAAGAAAAATAGACGCTCAATGTATAAAGGTGTGTGGTGTGGATCAGCAGTGCAGTTTTCACAGTGTTCAAAATGACAGGCTCTAAGGATCTTTACCTTGGGAAAAAATTCTATAAAACAGCAAAGAACTGAATGTACTGGCATGAGGTGAATCTAGTAGGTGGTGTTACAAACTGCCAATCTAACAGGAAATGAGATTTCAGTAAGTAAACTAAGAGCACAGATCAAAAAAACAAACAACAAAAAAAAAACCCACGCATTTCCATTGTGGATCTAAGCTCATATAGAAATGGAAAGGGCAACTAAGTTTTTGCAAACTTGTTCAAAATGTCAGTTAAGATTTAATTACTTGCTAAGCTTACATAGAGACAATCAACAACAGAAATATTATTTTTGTTATTACTCATAGTAGTAGTGGTAGTACTACTGTAATGTAAAAAGTAATCTGGAGCAAAAATCAGAGTTGCTCGGACTTCATTAGGAAGCGCAGTGGTTCACTGTGTTAACACTGACTTACCATTATTCAGCACCAATTCTGCATCTGGTGACAACCTGTTAATTCCTGGGAAATGCCCATCCTGTTGTAAGAAGCTTAGATTCTATGCTAAGAAGCACCAGGCTCCATGTAGAGGCACCCCTGGTCCAATGAGGGATGTCAGTTGATGACCTTTGGCCCTGATTTATGAGGCTTTGCAAAGTACATGCTCCACCTGGGGTTCTTTAGCTGCTTCTGGTTCAGGAGGTCAGAGGAAAGGAGAGGCATTTAAAGTGCAGGTACACCCTGCAGCCTGAAACAGGATAGGTTTTTACCACATGTGAAGGACAACAGTGTTTTTAATACTAGTTGGTTTTATTTAAACACTACTTCGTACACTTAATTGCATCATATGTCAGCTCAAGACACTGGACAAGACAAACAGAGCAAATGGAAATGGACTGAACTTATATAGCACTTTTCCAGTCATTTTGACCACTCAAAGCGCTTTACACTAGAGTCACATTCACCCAGTCACACTCACAAACACACACACATTTATACACCGATACGCAGATCGGTAGGCAATTTTGGGGTTAAGTGCCTTGCCCAGAGGCACATCGACATGTGGCAGGAGGAAGCTGGAATTGAACCTACAACCTTCCGATCGCAAGACGACTACTCTACCATAGAGCCACAGTCGGCAAATTCGGTTTATGAATCAGAAAAGGCGTGACAAAAAAAATGAATTGGTGAAAAAACTGAAAATCCAAACAAAATTAAATTTATAACCTTTATAAAACATTGTTTTAAAAAACTTACTGAAAAAAAAACAAGAAAAGTGGATCAACAATCTATGGCTAAAAACAGGAGGTGCGGAAACTAACAATGTCAGAGTTTGCAGTGACCACTTTCTAACAGGTAACGATCGCATCGTTTAAATTGCATTTTATTGGACAGTTGCTTAGAAGGACAAGCATTCATGTGTAAGTCACAGTGAACTGTCACTACTTTTCCACTCTTTCAGGTCAGACACTGTTGCAGTAATCAATGTGATTACAGATAAACACATGGATGAGTTTCTCTAGATCTTGCTGAGACATTAGTCATCTAATGTTGGAAATGTTCTTCAGGTGATAGAAGGCCGACTTTGTAACTGTCTTTATGTGGCTCTGAAGGTTCAGGCCAGAATCTATCAATACACCCAGGTTTTGGGACTGATCTCTAGTTTCTAGCTCTAATAACTGGAGCTGTTATTACAGCTACAGAATCACTTAAGATGGTCAAGTTGGTTGGTTAGATTATTAATCTTTAGGTCCAAAGATAATAGCTTCAGTTTTGTTTCTGTTCAGCTGGAGAAAGTTTTGGCACATCCATACATTTATCTGTTCTAAGCATTTGTTCAGTGATTGGATGGGTTCCGATTCACCTGGTGATGTCATAATTATTCATATCCAAAACTAGACGACCTATTATTGCACAACAGAGAGAAGTGTGCTCATGCTCTGCAGAGCGCTGTTATCCCTTAGACTGCAGCATTCCAAACTGGATAGAAGAAATTTTCCACCCACTTTCCATTTTTTGGGTAGATTTGTACATTTTTCTGCCAATAGCAAGTTGTGCTGCTGCTAATCATTTAGCAGAAGATGGAGATAAAGACTAAGAGCAGAGGAGACCGCACAGGAGGGAAGTAAAGGAATTGAACCATACCTGAGTGATGCTACGCTCATCCTATCATTAGTAGAACTGCCTTTTGCCTTCAGAACTGCCTATATGGCACAAATTAAACAATATTACACACACACTGTAAAACATTGAAGGTGATTTAAGTTGAAAATGAAAGCCCACCTGCTGCCCTTACAAATTCAGGAAAAGTCAATTAGAATATTTTTTTTAAGTCAAAAAACAAAGTTCATGAAGTTGATTTGTTTACAAGAGACAGGTTGTCAATACACATTTTTTATATTTTTATAGCTTATTTAATCTTGAATTAAATAAGCTAAGTTGTTTAACTTAATAGCGTCATTTAAGCCAAATACTAAATACAAATGCAAAACAGCAGAACAGACTTTTAGTAACACACTTCCATCTCACTTCACAAAAAACACACTGCTAAGTACCCTGGAAAATAAAGTAGATAGTCCACACCCAGCTACTGCTAACATAACCAAACAGAAATACTTCCACAGACTTTCAGAGTTAACATGTGCAGTATAATGGACAAATGAACAACTGGAACATCTGCCTATGGAACCCGCCTTCTCAAAGTTTGCTGCAGAATGAAGCTGCTCTCAAACTGAGCTCCTTTCAGTGCTTAGTGGGAGGGGCTTGAGGCAGCACTTCTGCTCACTCAGGGCAGTTACTGCAGAGACTTGATGCTTTCACATGTTGTTACCAAAGTCTCTAATGACACAGAAAAAAGTTTCTAAAAGTAGCAACAAAGTCACCAGGTTGGCTACAGTGATCTGACTCCATCTGACCATTACACTAGTCAGGTCACACAGAATCCTTCCACTGATGAAAGTCGTCCTGTCTTTTAGTACACGCATCGTTTTACACTAAGATTTTAATGTATGACCCATCTTTGTTGCATAAGTCAGTTAAATTCACTGTCAAGACTAGCATTTTTTTAAATATTGTAGAAAATATTTAAAATTTTGAGTTCAAATTGAACAATATTTTCATTCAATATTAGATGATCACTGATGTATCTTGGCTCTGAGAACATAGAATTTCTATATACTCAAATGTCCTGAACATGTAGTATTGGTAATGAAGATGATGTGTTTTCCTCTTTCAGTTGTTTTAAGTGCTAACTTAAAAGCCCTAGTTTACTCAATTTTTGTACATACAGTGACTTGCAAAAGTATTTATACCCCTTGCACTTTTCCATAATTTGTAACATTACAACCACAAACATGAAAATATTTCATTGGAATTTTATGTGAAAGACCAACACAAAGTTGTATATAATTGTGAAGTAGAAAGAAAATTATAAAGGATTCAAAAAAAAATTTTTTACAAATAAATAACTGAAAGTGCGGTGTGCAAAAGTATTCTGTCCCCCTGAGTTGATACTTTGTGGCACCACTTTTTGCTGGACTTCTTCATCAGCTTTTCCTACCGTAGCACATCTTGTACAGACTTTCAGAACATCAGGCAAAGAGACATGGTCTGTGTTGGCTGTGAGTTGTATATATTTTTGTAGCCTAATTGTAAATAGTTTAAATAGAATAATATTTTTCTTTCTGAAGACAACAGCAATAATCTGCAATGCAATGGAATTTATTGTAGTGTGTGAGAGACATTATTATTATTTTGTGTACAGAAAATGAAAGTACAACAGTTAATCTTTTTCAAAATGACTTAAATCCATGTCAAGATGCCAAAATGCTTTGAGCAGCTGCCACATTGGTTGTTATACTATTTTTATTAAAGTGTTGCTAACAAAGCAGCCATTGATTATATCTCCATGTATTTTTATGTTTTGATAAAAAAATTGTACAGTGACATTTTGGAACATTTTCCAACAAAGACACAACCATGAAAGAGATCAGTGTAGTTGTATCACTTTAACTAACTGACAAAGTGTTGTACTGTATCTCTGCCTCCAATATTGCAGTGAAAGCCCAAAAAACTCCTTTCTGAGGACGTCCTGTGAGGAAATAAATACAGAAGAGCGCAGAAGTAGCCTGCAGGAAGACATTATTTTTACCACTTTAATGTTTTCTTTGGTTATGTTGTGAAAATGTGGAAAACTTAGAGACAAAGCAAACAAATAATGAACAAGACAGTGTAAAAAAGATTGGTAAGGCAACAGAAAGCATCACTTGTGCATTCCATTAAATCTACAAATGCATAAATCAACATCTCCTCCATCTATATTCTCAACAAATCACGTGGAATTTTGATATAACCACATGGCTGCAAGTAAAAGAGTAGGTGGACATAATGGGATATTTCCAACTTTATGTGTCTAAGCTGTCCATACATTGACCTCAATTGTTGATATCTTTCAGCTCCCGTAGGTTATGTCTGCCTGCACTTGTTTCTTCATTTGGTACTATTTCTTAACAGATCAGAAAAAGTTCTAAGAAGAGATGATAGTGTGCACCTGTGTGTTAGATTTCAGTGTCAGTAAACCAAAAACGCATAAGGATGTGACCCAGAGCAATCCTCAGGACAGACAGCCAAGCCGACAGCAAGCAGCAGGCAATGTTTACACTCAGAGAGGTCAGATTATCAGTTTGCTTATCATGACTGGAAATATTTTAGAATTTGTGTGCTTATTTTTTTTCTCCACCTGAATTCTTTTGTAGAGGTGGAGACACCAGCTCCAGTGTCTGACAGTTAATGGGCAAGAGGTGAAGCAAACACTGGATCAGGCACCAATTCATCACAAGACAACAGAAAGATGTACACATACTGTAACAGAGAATCAGCTAGGAACAAGGAGCTAGTTTTAAAGTCTTTATTCATGGAGCTAGATGAGGATCATGGAAATGGTGACACAGATGAGGTGGAGCAATTGAGGTTTTGGACCAACCTACCAGAGAAGATGTGGATGCATCCTTACATCAGTGGCAGCGCCGTTTGGGTGGAGATGATGATGGAACCAGGTAAGCAGAGGTAGGAGATGCAGATACAGGAGAGGGAGACCGGAAAGGAGCAACAGGAGTTGTGGAGGTGGATGAAGGGCAGAAGGCTGAGAGCTCTGGCTTAAGTGGTGGTGGATTGTTTTCCAGATATGTAAATTGAAAAATTCCAGCTGGTGAGCATGAAGAATGGATTCTGCAGAGGAGGCTTGGCTGATACGTTTAGCAATTGTCCACACAAGCAAAATAATTCATTGGTAATAAGGAAGGAAGCATGTACTTTGCTCAAGAAGGAAGGGAAAAAATTCATTTAAGTGGAAAGAATATTGAGTCAACATTTCTTTCTTTGTTGTTGGATACCAGAGTGTGCACTCAGGCTTTATGAGAATTTTTTTGTGTGTGTTTGAGTGTATGTGCATACTGGTCAGATACAATTCAAAATCTTTTCATTCCACACAATATCAATATGGCTTTATTGATAGAAACCCCGTAGGTCGAAAAATATAAAAATCACAAACAGAAGCAGTGACTACAACTACAGCAAGAAATAAACTCCAAGGAAAATATCAGAATAATTATCAGCTATAAACAATCATACTAAAACAAGAAATCAATCACAGTATACATTTAAAATGTATCAGAATGATGGCCTAGTTTATTTTTTACTCTTTTAGTAATCAAGAGTAAAAACTTGAATAGTTTTTACTATACATGCAATCTAATAGTCAGATGAAGACTTGCAAACTATTAGCTTCTGTCATGTTGAGGTCAATCTTTCGAACCCACATGCGCAGAACACACTCTGGAGACGGGTAACGGTAAAGGTGATTTATTAAATACTGTGCAAACAGGTATGTACAAAGGTGGTCCGGAACTGGTGCTCGTCTGTGTGGTTCTGGATCTCTGGGTGGAAATAAGACAGGTAAGAGGGGTTCAGAGATCGTGGGAATGCCGTCCAGCCAGAGACCTACTTGCTGGTGAGCTCGTCAGAGCACGGAGAGGTGAACCGCTAGGATCCGGAGCTGCAAGCTGGAACGAGGGCATGAGTTTCTCTAGAGGGCGGACAGGTGGATGGAGGGAGATCTCTGACAGGTGCCGGAAGGGATCCGGTTCGTAGAAGTTCGGAGATACTCAGGGCTTCACAGAAACAATCTAGGAAAAGCAGCACAAAAGGAGGTTACTTGGAGAATAGGTGGTCGGAGGTGAGCAACAATGATAGTACCATCATAGGCTAACACTCTGGCACTGGAGTGTCGGCGGCTCCGTCCTGATAAACCCCTCCAAACAATGGTAAGTGGCAGCAGGTGTGCCGCTCCAGGTTCACGCCCTCCGGAAGGTCCCAGGATGCCCCCCGGTGGAGAAACTAGAGACCCCCCAACCAGCCTTCCCCAGATCCTAACAGCTTCATGGAAACTGAATAGTAAAAGAGTCCTTGATTTAGGTAGTCTGAGACTCGTTCCAGAAGGAGGGAGTTTAAATTCACCGTGAAGTGCATAATGAAGGGAGTGGAGAATGCTACTTGTCTTTGTGTGACTCTCTTTAGAGGCGATTCTGTTACATTAAGTCATTTAGTACCAATAATTTTGACGGCCACTTGATGGTTGCTGAAATACATATAGTTATGATTTGAATTGTAGCATATGTGAATTTTAAAGGCAAAGTTTACTTTAGTCTTCAGAAAAATAAGAATTGTCCAGTACTTTTACTCTCCATCCTTTAAAAGGTTAGTTCAAATTTTATTTGGAGTGAGGTTCTGTGAAATTATTTCTATAATAAATTCTTTAAGTCTTGTCATATCTGTGTGAGCTTGTTGAAAATGAAAATAACGGAGTGGTGGAAGTTAACAGCTAGTTAGAGATAAATTTTCTGCTCTAGCTGACAATAGTATCTTAATGTAGAAATTAAAAAGTGTTAAATTCTTCCTGCCTCATTAAGAGCCCTGATTACTTTATTGCCCAAACGGGGCAAACCTTGCAACAAATGTGAAAATCTAAGACCAATAAGTCTTCTTAATGTCGACTTAAAGATTCTTTTTAAAATTTTGGCTCGACGATTGGAGAGAATATTGCCCGAAATAATTACTTGTGAGTAAAATGGGTTTATTGTAGGTAGACAGGAATTTCATAATGTGAGACGTGTGCTGGATATTATTTATAATATGGAAAAAAAACCAGACACTTCTTTGCTATCATTGGATGCCGAAAAGGCCTCAGGCTCTATTTATTTGAAAAGATTTGGCTGTGGGGACAATTTCTGTTGATTGGTTAAACTTTTATACAATGAGCCTTATGCTGAAATAGTAACAAATGGAGTTATATCTAAATCATTTAAAATTAAACGAGGTTGTAGGCAAGGGTGCCCCCTGTCCCCTTTATTATTTATTCTAGCATTAGAACTGTTTGCTTGCCATCTCAGAAAAACAACTGGTTTGACAATAGGCCACCAGGAACATAGAAATGCTTTTATGCTGATGATGTCATTCTTTTTTGGGAAAAAACTGAAAAACTCTATTCCAGCCTTGTTAGATCTAATAGAATAGAATAGAATAGAATTACTTTATTCATCCCAGCAGGGAAATTATTTCGCAGTTACAACAGCATAGAGACAAGACACACACCAACCACCACTGAGTAGCAATGTAGACAAAATAAAAATAAAAATAAAATATAACATGCTGTCAATATAAAAAGCAGCTTAGAGCAGTCCTTGCAAAGATTCAAAAAATGCAGATACAGTATGTGTGGAAAACTCCCTGCTGGAGCCAGCGTCGTGACGTCAGAGACATTATTGGGGATGTACCACGCGCCTGCGCGTATGCATGACTCTTGACTTTCAGTGTGCTTCGCTAGTAGACACATGCAGTTCTGTTCCAGCACCTCACTAAAATGTTGAATTCTTTGTGTGTACGTGTGCGTTGATGACAATGTAAGTACATAATTCATTTCATCCGCTTGTGTTTCTTACACGCTGTTTAGTTCGGCAACCGTGTAACCTTGGTTACCGCGAGCTCCAACGTATTTTGATGAGGAAATGCCTATTTCTTAAATGCTTGGCTAAACGCTCATTTCTTGGTTTAACGTTACAAGAATAGTTCAGTTTGAGAGTTGCCTGGCAGTACTCTGAATTGTAGTGTTATTTCTACTGTTCTGAAGATGTTCAGGACGGTAAACTAGCTTCCAAATGTAGCATCGAGCGCTTATGGAGCCGGTATGTTCGAGTGGATAAACATTTTCTCGATCTTGCGGCGGGAAGAACTGCTTCTACCATTTGTGGTCTTTATGCGCCACCCTGTGGTCATTACGTGTACTGCATCTATATGCTCTGTATTAACACTTTGAGTGCCTAGTTCTCACCTATATTATCCTGTTATTACTTGTTACTTGCAGTAATTCTCTTCCTTGTTACATTAATGTTACTGAAGTGTTACTGAATTGCAATTACAATTATATATATTGTTAATGTAACTGGATGTGTATATTTGATTCTACCTGAAATCGAATATTTTGCATACGTTAGAATTTGTATATGTATACGTGGAATTTAGATGTACAATATTCTAATTACTCTTTCTGTATATGTTTATCTTCCAGAGACCACACACACACACACAGGCACATATGTTTATCAATAAAACCCATAACATCACCTAAAGTCGCAGCTGTTCTCTGACCGGAGCACATAGTCAGTGAGGGGGCGACTAGCCATCGACGTACACGTCCGTCACAGTATGTATATGTAAATATATGTACAGCAAGTGTGCCACAGTGCAGTTGTGCAAAATTGGACTGATTAGTGCAGAACAATGATTTAGTTTTTATTGTACAGTGAGATGGCATGTGGCAGGAAGGATTTCCCGTATCTGTCCCTACGACAGCGGAGCTGGAGCAGCCTATGTGAGAAGGTGCTCCGCTGTCTGTCCACTATGTGGTGGAGAGGGTGCTGTTTATTGTCCATAATAGACAGAACCTTCTTCAGTGTCCTCCTCTCCACCACAGTTTCCAGGGACTCCAGCCTTAGTCCCAGTACAGAGCCAGCTTTCCTGATGATTTTGTCTGGTCTATTAGAGTCGCTGGCTCTGATGCTGCTTCCCCAACACACAGCAGCAAAGAAGATGGCACCGGCAACAACACTGTGATAAAAGGTCTCCAACATCTTGCTGCACACATTGAAGGATCTCAGCTTCCTTAAAAAATAGAGTCTGCTCATCCCCTTCTTGCACACAGCGTCAGTGTTAGATGCCCAGTCCAGCCTGTTGCCGATTACAACTGCCAGGTATTTGTAATCCTCCACCTCCTCCACCACTTCCCCTTTGATCTTTAGTGGCCGTGAAGGTATCTTCTTCCTTCTGAAGTCAATCACCATCTCTCTGGTCTTACTAATGTTGAGCCTCAGGTGATTCTGGTCAGACCACTCCACAAAGCTGTCCACCAGTGTCCTGTACTCCCCCTCCCCTCCATGCCCTATACACCCGACAACCGCTGAGTCATCAGAAAACTTCTGTAGGTGACATGACTCAGAGTTGTACTGGAAATCAGTGGTGTACAAGGTGAAGAGAAAGGGAGAAAGCACAGTTCCCTGTGGAGCTCCTACGTCACTGACCACCACATCAGACAGGACACTGCCCAGACGGACAAACTGTGGCCTGCCTGTCAAGTAGTCAGTCACCCAGGAGATCACTGAGTCATTGACACCCATCCTCTGCAGCTTCTCACCCAGCAGCAGAGGCTGGATGGTGTTGAAGGCACTGGAGAAATCAAAGAATGTGATTCTCACAGTGTCTCCTCCACCATCCAGGTGCGACAGTGCTCGTTGCAGCAGGAAGATGACGGCATCGTCAACTCCTAAGTGGGGCTGGTAGGCAAATTGCAGGGGGTCTAGAAACGTCCTCATCTGAGGCCTCAGCTGGGCCAGGACCAGTCTCTCCATGACCTTCATCACATGAGATATGAGAGCAACTGGTCTGTAGTCCTCTGGGTCGGCTGGCCTTGGCTTCTTGGGAACAGGAACCACATGTGATGTCTTCCACCGCAGCGGGACTCTCTCCAGCCTCAAGCTCAGGTTGTACATGTGTGCCAGTACAGGGGCCAGCTGGCCGGAGCAGGTCTTCAAGATCCATGGTGTAATGCCATCAGGTCCTGCAGCCTTCCCCTGGTTTAATCACTCCGACTGTCTCTCAACCTGGCCTGTAGTCACCGTTAGGCCAGGTTGAGATAAACACATAAACACATTTGGAAGAATATCAGGATATAAAGTAAATAAAGATAAGTCTTTGTTAATGTTACTTAATTCAGAAGAAAGAAACAGTGTTGGGAATCGTTTCCAATTTAAAAAGAAAGATTGTCTTACATATTTGGGGATTAGGATAGTACCACATATAAATGAAGCCTAGGCGTAAATTCAAACTGGAAGACTCTCTAGCCCCACTTGCATCATCCAAACGGCGCGTCCCGCTCATCATGGACGACCTATCAATGCTGGACCATGCCACGTCACGGCCAATCACCAACTTGGGGGCATTGTTTTTCTTTTCTCATACACTCTGTATGTAATAAGTGCTGCTCTAAACTATCTCATAATGACCTGGCTTGAATGTTGGACAATAATTTAACTGCCCTGGACTTTTCATTTTATGTGAGAGCACATTTATGTCCTGTATAGTATTGGAAACATTGTTGAAAAACCAATAAAGATAATGTTGGGGGAAAAAAAGACTAAAACCAACACCTCAAAATCTCATGTGTAAGAGCCAGTTAATGGGGAATTCATATAGAATAATAATTTAGATTAAAAATGTATAAATATGCTTAATTTAATTTTAAGAAATTCATGATGAGTATATTTTCTGGAATGTATAACTTAGTTAATATAAAGGGATACTTTTATTGTGAAAAGTAATTTTGGCTTCCACTACATAATGCATAACATTAACATTGCCTGTATGCACGTTTGAGGTCAGATTGCAGTTGGATACGGTGGAAGCAACACAATTTTTTGACCGATATGTACCGAGCCTTTCATTTCTTTTGTAAGTGTACTTTTGGAGTTCTTTAAGTAAACATCATAAAAGAAGACTTGGTTTCAGTCGAGTGATTCAAAAATTGGTTGTTAGACAAACTGCAAAGGTGGTACAACGAACTTTTGGGACGCAGAGTGCCACTACATCATGTGTTCACAGATGCTTGACTCAGTGTGTATGTGTCGGTGACAGATAGAAGTGCATGTTTTCATTCCGCTTTTGTCAGCTGTGGAGTTGGCACTTTTGAAAGTTCAAAATGAGCTGAATAAGCAGGTGGTTTAGCGTGTGCTGTCCAACATACTAGCTATAAACACAGCTTGAGGAGAGAGCTGAAAGTAGATGAGCCTCCTTTCCTTGGAACTACTTTTGTTGTTCCTTGAACAAACAGTTCATTGTTCTAAGGAACAAGGCCACCAGTTCCTTGTCCCATTTTTTTCTATACATGCAATGCTACATTTGTCATTCATCATTTTCTCCATGGCTTCCTAATGGTAATATGTGGACCTTCTCCATAATGCAATATTTGACATCTTTCTAACCATACTTACTTATAAAGTTTATGAACATTGGTCTTCTTACCTCAAAAAAGTGGTCGATGGAAATCCGCGATTACACCGAGGGCTGCCAGTCATTATGATTGACGTCATATCTTTACTCATTAAAACCTATACAATAACATGAAAATTTGTTTTTCACCCTTGTCTGTTTGTACATAAATGCATGTAAGTGTGGCCAATCTTCAAAATTTGACCATTCACCATGTAACCATGTAACAGTATGGTGCAATAACTTCCACATACAAAGTCAAAGCTGCATCAGACTTTCTATGTCTCATTACAGACCAGCACTGATCACATTCACATGGTCAATTGGTGACATCACCTTCACCCCGCCCCTTTCCAACAGGGAGTCACCTGTTTTTCTGCTAGATGTCCTACATTTACTCTTTGACTCCTATAGGCCAACTAACATAGAATAAGACAGATGAATTCTCTCAACACTGGCTGGTGGCTGGACCATGTGGGCGTGGCAAAATTGGCGAATTTCAATCCCATGCCGTTTGCATATGATTGGCTCTAAATCACACAAGCATCATCCAATTTACACCAAACTGGATATGTATGACCTTTGTTAACTTATAAAGAGGCCCATAGGATTATATTGATGCACCCCATGGATTACTCCTACAGTATATCCCCGATACATTACCCGATCTGATCCAGATCATGAGGGAATACAGCTTCAAACATTGGTGTGGCACATTAACATCACTAAAGCCCAACCCACTTAGAAAATATTGGAGATCAATAGGTCACTCGTCCTGCTTCACCCTGACTGTGACATGAGATTGAAACTATATTCATTAACTGTTCATAGCCACACATGACATGTATCAAACTCTACAAGAAGTCCTCAATAATCCTTTGCCACAAAACAGATAGTGACAATAACTCCTTTCTGGAAAGTCAGATCTGGGGCAAACGTTTACGAAAAGCTGCTGGCCATTGAACTCAAGGATATTTGGAAGATTTGCCAAATGTGCCACCTAGTGGGCAGGTGTGGGAACTAGATTGATGGGGTGGTGGATTGATGGAGATGGGCTGGTGGTGCCAGATCTCCTGCAGTCACCACTAGGCCGTAGTGGCACTAAGCAGCTTTAATTTCTCTTGGCGCTGATTGGCTGTACCCCAAAGAGAAGAGATAAGGAAGACCCCATATGTTATTTTCTCTTGTAGTGCTAAGATGGTTTTCACTCTGCGAATTGATGCATATTAAGGAATCTTAGATGTTTTAACTATTGCAATAGTCACTTGTAATAGTGTTTAGAGGGCCCTTTGTATTTATGGGCAGCTACCCCCCATGAAAACCAGGAGTCCACTGTATTAATCTGAGAGTATAGTTAGTTACTTATTGGAAGTAGAAAAATAAGACACTAGATCCACTCAATAAAAGAACAAATGCAATTCATTTATACTGAAGTTCTACAAGGTATTGGTTTATTTTTCTTCTCTTAGATTTCATAGACATAACAGACACCCTTAAGTGTCAGAGTTTTATATTTCTCCAGAATTCTGAGATCTATTATACCCAAACAATCATACATAGATGCACACAAAGGGATGTAATCCCATTAGAGATTCCTCTTTAGTCAGGACAAGAGATTAATGTTGCCCTTTGTGGATCTGACATTCACCAATTGGACTTAATTAGCAGTACTGAGCCTGTTGCTGACCTTTTGTCATACGAGCTGTCATTGTAAACCTTTCTGTTGACTTGAATAGGGGTTGTTATTTGTTAAGTAATCGGAAACCACCAAATCAGTCTGCTCAATACAGCTAAGCACCTTCTTGCTCACTGAAAGTTTTACTAAGATGAGATAACAAATTAAAATAAGGCATGTTGCATAGCTCTCTACTAAACAGCTAAGCAAAAGCTTCCCTCTTTACATTTTAAGATCAATCCACCGTGATTTTTGCACACAAGCTGCATCTGCAATTCACCAAAGTAGTACTTGACTACATCTCAACTCATACTTCTAAAATACATGAATGCGAATCTTCTTATCTTCTAAAAGTGTTAGCTGCAAATGCATGACTACACCAAGGGCTGACAGTCCTTATGACTGACGGCTCCTATCCATCGTCTGTGTATCTAAAGTTATACAATAAAATGACGAGTTTTCTTTGAATCCTTGTCTGTTTGTGCAGCTCTATGACCAGTTTTAAAGTGAAATCAACTAAATAAAAGCAATATTAAGCTGTATGTTTTTTTATGAAGTGCCATTTCTAAAGTTACACAGTAAACAATAATTTGGTTTATGTGGGCTGTCAGAGGAAAAAATGTAGGTGTTCATTCATCTGTCACATTTTCACAAGAGAACATCTCTTGCTGAAGAGATGTTCTCATTGCATGACAGTACAATGGCTGCTGGAACTCCTTTCTCTGCATGGTTTTATCAGTGTCCTGGTGAACCTACTCTGCACTTTGACATGTGGCTGAAGATCTTCCAAAGCTATCTTCAACTGGTCACTAATTCCAGCAGATCATCGGAAACGAGCTCTTCTCCTTCACTGCCTGAGTCGAGGGACAGAGACCATTTTACACTCTACCAAATCAAGGTGATCCACAAGATGGTCTCAGAGAATGTCTGCTTCTTGTGCTAGGGTTGACTTTACAGAAAGCAATGATGCTTGCAACGCAGACGGAAGCTGCTGGAAACAATCTAGACATCTATAGATTTTATTGTCCATTTAAACTGTCCATTTTAAATATACATATTGAGCAAAATTTTATGGCAAGGCTCCTCTCTCTGTCTCTCTCTCTCTATATATATGTACATATACATATATACATACACACAGATACCCACATACATACACACACACGCACCCCCCCACACAGACAGACAGATATGGATACAGCCCCCCAGCTCTCCTCTAGCCATGTTTTCTTTGCTGAAAAGTAAAAATGGCTCCAATATGATTTGGCAAACCTTTTTCTTTATTGGACTAATGTGGTTTAAGGTTGTGCAGAACATCTCTCTTTTGGACAATGTTGCATGTTCCAGTGATTTAAACAACTATTATTTTCTATGTAAAAGTCAGTGTTGTCTAACTGTATGGATATGATTTAAATCCTCCTGCTTTCTGAGTTTAAACATTATAACTACCAGCAGCTTGATGTCTCACAACACACATTACACATAGCTTTACACATCAGGTGGCAAGGTTTGAAAAAATACACACATGCACGCACGCACGCACCAAACCCAAACACACACACCCCCACACACAGTAACAAGCTATCTGATCAGCCTCTTGTTGCAACTTACACTTCCTTGTTGGAAATTAGAGCGTGGGCAGCAGGCTAATGATCAATAGGCAGACCTACTGGAGAGTCACCACTGGGGCTCATTAGAAGCTACATGTGACCTCACTGTCACACACAGATAATAATACACATACACGCACACACACCTACACACCCCCACGCACACACCCTTCCCAAGAGAATTGTGATAAAGACTTCAACAACATATAGACTCGTCCCTCAGTAACCTGAGAACCAAAAGAGAAGGCTGAGGCATTTATCAGTCAGCATCTCTTGATAAAAACCAAAGGAGAAAGTAAATACTGACTGCACTCTAACACTTGATTAAAATTTACACAATGGGCACAAGTTTTATTAGATATAGACCGCAATATGTACTTATGCATCTAGATGAAAGTCTACATGTATGCAACATAAAAAAAATAAAATAAAATCAAAAGAAGGAGAAAATTGAGTATTTTTGGTGTAAACCTTTATTATATATATATATAAATACTCTATGTTCCCCTTCTTTTGATCTTTGAATGTTGCATACATGTAGACTTCTTATATGTATATATATATATATATCTATATAGATATATATCTATCTATATATACTGCTCAAAAAAATAAAGGGAACACTTAAACAACACAATATAACTCCAAGTAAATCAAACTTCTGTGAAATCAAACTGTCCACTTAGGAAGCAACACTGATTGACAATCAATGTCACCTGCTGTTGTGCAAATGGAACTTTGTACAGAACAAAGTATTCAATGAGAATATTTCTTTCATTCAGATCTAGGATGTGTTATTTGAGTGTTCCCTTTATTCTTTTGAGCAGTGTATATAGATATACACACATATATATAGATAAATTCACTGCCATTTTTAAGAATTTTTTAAGTGAAATCATTTGGAACAGCCGGTATTGGCACAGATGTCTCTCTGCTTCAACTCACTTGGCACCAATATTAGCTCATTAGCAGAGCTCTGTAGAGACTGTAGTTTCACCATTTAATTTAAGCTTGTAGGACAAAAAAAAGTTGCAGGAATCTGGCCGTCAAAGACTGCACTTTCCGACCACCGACTATACCATTGCGTTGTCTTGCTGGTCAAAGGTGACCCACTAGAAAAAATACCTTAAACTATCTTTTTCCAACCTAAAACTTTATGATTTTCCTAAATGGACTCCATCATTAGAAAAAGTGATACTTTGTTCTTGTTTATGTTTCCATGTGGGCCATTCACCACTAGGATACAAAGATTGTCTTATGGGTCATTCTGATCCATAAGACAATTATAAAATGAATTATAAAACCATTTAAATACCAGAAAAAAAATTTAAAGGCCACACACAAACTATCTCTTATACACACCTACACACCCACTAAAAAGTTCACTAAAAAGTGTATTATGGTATTTTGGTAGCAACATTTCATCCATCGTGAAACACCACAGTTTATATCCAATTTAGAGTGCGCTCTAAAAAATGTACACTTTTGAGAATGAGTTTAACGTAAAATAAGTCCATAACTACCCAAACACACTTTTGAGAGTGCACTCTCTAAAGTGTACACTAGAATCAAAAGTGTATTCTCAAAATCAGGCACAGTTTGTGCTGTGAGAAATATTCACTTACGTACTAAAAAGTATAAAACAATGAACTGCTGACAAAAAGGTTACAAATTGTTGACTTTTTCCCTTTTAGTATAGTTAATTCAGAAGTCATTACTTCACATTTATATAATTACAATAATAAACCTTTACGGTGTGCAAAAGAAAACTGATTTGCTTTGTGGTAAAAAGAAAAGAAAAGTGTAATACTGTTGATTGTCTTTTTGTAATGTGTAACAAAAAATACATGATAAAAATGCATTAAATTGAGTTGAATTGATAAATAATAGATTATTCCATCCTGTAAAGTAGATTTTGGATTTCAAATTCAAAAAAGCTGCTTTACTTTGGGGCTTTTGTTGGACTTGCCATTTTTGACCCATAAGACAAGGTGAACAAACAGAATGTTAAGATCTTCCGAGGGTTAAAACTCGATGATCAGCCTTACTGAAAGAATTAGCCCATGTTTTAGTACACCTCTAATATACTTTAGTAGTTCAGTTTCATTAGCATGCTAGTTTTCATCAATTCTCGCTGCTCAGAAAACATTAAAATGGACTTCCTCCTCAGACCTCAGCTCGCTCAGTCACTTGCAAATACGTCAAACCTGGAATCAAGTCAGCTCCATGGATGTCTGCATCTCTGCTCCTTCTTCCCCTCTCTGCCTGCCCACCACCTCTACACTAGCACTCCTTCAAGAGTTTTCTGATCTCACTGCTACTGACTGCTGCTAACATCCATCTTTTCCCAGTTAGCTACAATTAAAAACAGAATAAGAATTCTTCATCTTGCAATACACTTTCTCTCTGATTTCTGAAGTTATTACAAACATTTAGGTCAGAAAACCTGATGACAGCATTGCAGTTAAAACAAATCCGATTGTGGTTGATATTTAGCAGTTGAAGAAGAAGATTTTTAATTTTTTTTTATTTTTAACAAAACATTTATTATACAAAAATGTAACAATACATTACATAATCAGGTCAAGGATACTAAAAAAATCACAATAAATAGTTACAATAACAACTGGTTATATTTTAGTTCTCCCTGATTAGAAATGGTGCACAACACATTGTTAAAACCCCACAGTTCTAAAAAACCCTTCAAATCCCCGGTGGCTCTGTGGAAACAAAACTCCAATCTCAACCTGGCCTTGATGTTAACCTTCCACAGAGCCGCCACGTCGGGTTGAGGTCCAGCCTGCATTTTGTCCCGTCGAGTCAAATAAATAGCCATCTTGGCTTCGGCTATTAAAAAATTTAAAAGCCGGGATTTAAAACTAGTGGATCGACTGTAATGCACACCATTGATAAAAAACAGAATTGGTAAAAACCACGCTAAAAAGGCTAAAAATGCTCGTTAAAAAATTTAAAAAGCCAGTTAACCGTACACAATCCATAAAAACATGAAAAACACTCTCAGACAAACTACAAAATGGACACTCGTTTAAAACCCCAGGACTGATGACCGATAAAAACGAGGTGGTGGCATGGCGCCGTGAAGAACCCGCCACTGTAAATCACCAGTCCGTTTTTTTATCGGAGGTTTGTACAGAGTCCTCCACTGAGGCTTCTGACTGTTGAGTCTGTCGCTCCACACACTGATATTTCTTTTTTGGAGAGTTCTTTTGTTCAGGATTTTAACACAATATTTGTACAGTATTTTTGGCCCCGTTTTGCACAAGTCCAGTCCCTAGTCCGGACTTTGAAGTAGAGGACCACCGTCCTCTCCGAAATCCGGAATAATAAACAGGTCCGGGAATGGGTCAGTCGGATCGGGCAGGCAGTCTCTTGTGGCGTGCAGCTGCAGGAGCCGCCTCTCCCCAGCCATCATCTGTACCTTCACCCGGTCAAGGAAGCGCTGAGTTAACCTGGCGGACCGGATCCCCAGCAGTGAGCCGACTCCCTGGATGTTTCCAAAATCCGGTCCAGCCACTCGCACCAACAGTCCCAGGGTCACCATTCCGGACCTGACCAGCGCCTCGGCAAGTCCTGGTGTGTCGCCGTCACGGACATCTAGTCGCGCTCCATACACTAGTGGGTCTTCTAAAAGCCAAAAAGCCAATGCAGACAAATTTGCGCCCTTGATCTGTGCTGTTTAAAAAGAGCACACGATTTAAAAACACTTTGATAAAACTGAGGTAACCCTTTTAACTTTAAAAGACTAAAATCGGTTAAAAACAGAGCAGCATCCAGCCCCAGACAATTAACACGCCTGAGAATGCAGCTGGCCACATCTTTCCATACAGGGGAACCTGTCAGGAACTTCTGGAGGAACTGTAATCTAAAAGTAGCTGTTCTACTGGCCAGGTGGACAAGACCCTGGCCCCCCTCCTCTCTCAATAAAAACAAAACAGACTGTGGCACCCAGTGTAGACCGTTCCAAAAGAAGTTGACCATCTCTGATTGGACCTTTGCAAGTAGGCCAGATGGTGGGTCTAACACTGCAAGTTTGTGCCACAGTTGCGAAGCAACGAGGTTGTTTAAAACCAGCACTCTGCCCCGGTATGACATCTGTGAGTGCAGCCACTTCCATTTTGACACCTTGTTTTGTATTTTTTGTTCAATGTTTTCCCAGTTCTTACACACAGTAGTTTCATTGTTTTATCATCATTTATCACAGTAGGTTTTTTTTTTGTCATTTATTAAAACTTTCATCGAATGTCCTCAGTTCTTCAAATTTACATGATGCCTGCAGCTATTTTTGTTTGCTATTTTGTCTAAAGAAGCGGTTACATGTTTTACAGTCATCTGAAGTCATCTCGGTGGTTTCCAGGCAGCCAACAATTGCCTCTAATAAGCTAAAGTACCTCTCTTATAGAAGTTGGTCCACATAGGAGGGCGAGCTCACAAAGGCGTAGTGTTTTTATTTTTACAGCAAAAATGTACAAATGGCAGGAGAGAATTGGCCCCATCTCAACTGCCAAGAGCTGAAATGTCCACTGAGACTCCAAGATGGGATCAAAAATGATAAAATCGATGTAATGCTAACCTTACGTTGCACTCAAAAAACAGCCCAACGCCACATCAATTACTTTAAGACCACATTCAGGTACAATAGCAAAACAAAAATCTGGTAATGGACGGAAAAGGAAAGAAAAGAAACAGAAGGTGGCCAATTAGGGGAAATCTGTCTTTACAAAAAAAGAAAGAAACAATAGGAAGAAGAAGAAGAAGAAGAAGAAGAAGAAGAAGAAGAAGAATTACTTTACTCATCCCAGCAGGGAAATTATTTCGCAGTTACAGCAAGAATTTTTTTATACACAGATTAACACATGCTAAGGAAAATGATTATTTAATGCTAAAATACACTTAATCTTACGACATCTGTAAAGGGATAGCCAACACTTTATTTGGAACAGTTTTCTGTGGAGCATGGGGGAACTCACAATAGCAGATATTCAAACAAAGCAGGGCCCTTTTCCTCCCCCGCGGACACAGAGCAATAAAATTTACAGTCCGAAAGGGGTCAGAGACTTCTTGGCGCCAGGGATCTTCCGTATCAGGCAGAGATGACCACGGGGTAGTCCGCCCTCTGCTTAGATAAAAAACAGGCACCTTTGCTTTAAATCAGGAAGTCCCAACTTTCTTTGGGGGCCTGAGGGAGTTCTAATTGGACGAAGAGCAGAACGCCTTTTTTGCATATATTAAATAGGGAAACACCCTTTTGGTTTATAGTTTCAGGTCATCACCGGAGAGAGAGAGTTTTTTTTCATCTTTTCTCCACGTGGGCGCCTTTGTCTGTCTTATGTGTTTTCGTGTTGTCTGTTTCATGTTGTCTGTATAAAATGTATATCTCTGTACCTCTGCAGCTCTGTTAACGGATTCATGCGGTGCTTAGTATGAATTAAACTATGTGATCTGTGACGTCATTGTGCCTGCCGTTTCCTTGCCAGCTGTGACGAGATCCGCTCGACCCGGCTAACAGGAGGAAAAGGAGAGCCATGCCTTTCCAAAATTTAAGCTAACATAATAACTTTTCTCCTTAACACACACACACGACAGGAGCTGCGTCTGCAGGCAGCCAGCTGAGCCGGCGCCATTTTTGAAGCAGGACATGCGGCAAAGGTCGTCGGGACCGGGAGTCGAACCCGCGACGTCCGCGGGTCTAAGGCCTCCAAATGTGGCAAAGTTGGCCTAACTGTTAAATATCAACCACTATTGCTTTCAATTGGACAGATTTTATTTTATTTTTTACTAATCATAGAGTCTTAAACCATGCCCCTGTTATCAGGGCTAGTGAAATGGGAAGCAGGAAAGATATTTAGGGTTTTCTGTTCGGCTGGATCTTGCTACAGCTCATTATTGGCTGGCACACTCTCCCTGGAGTTTCTGTAGATCAGTCCTTGTAGTTGCTCCAGTGCCTCTGAGCTCATAAAAAACAGTGAAGTGGAACCCTGAGTCCATCAGAGCCGGCTGATAAACCTTACTTCAACTCATTATGCCTAATGTTAAAATTCCAGCTGGGTGCCAAACCCTGCTTTATCTTATGTGTGCCTTGATCAACTGTGGCTACTATCAAGAAAGAACCACATTCACTTTTCACTTCTTCTATAAACCAATATAGAAAAGAGATTCAATAATTTTAAAATAGTCTCTCTGACCTTAGAGACACAGCTATAGAGCTAAATGGATATTTTTTTCCATCCCCAGAGGTAAACTGTGCTAAGGAAAATGATTATTTAATGCTAAAAATACACTTAATCTTACGACATGTGTAAAGGGATAGCCAACACTTTAGTTGGAACAGTTTTCTGTGGAGCATGGGGGAAGCAGGGCCTTTTCTTCCCTATTGACACAACAGAGCAATAAATTTGCATTCCAATGGGAGTGGGGGCTACGCAGGTGTCTGTGAAATCTCATCTTAGGACGTTTGACGCCAGGGATCTTCCGTATCAGGCAGAGATGACCACGGGGTAGTCCGCCCTCTGCTTAGATAAAAAACAGACACCTTTGCTATAAATCAGGAAGTCCCAACTTTCTTTGGGGGCCTGAGGGAGTTCTAATTGGTCGAAGAGCAGAACGCCTTGACTGCATATATTAAATAGGGAAACACCTTTTTCATTTAAAAAGTACAGGTCAGCAAGCAAACGGAGAGTTTTTTTCATCTTTTCTCCACGTGGGCGCCTTTGTCTGTCTTATGTGTTTTCGTGTTGTCTGTTTCATGTTGTCTGTATAAAATGTATATCTCTGTACCTCTGCAGCTCTGTTAACGGATTCATGCGGTGCTTAGTATGAATTAAACTATGTGATCTGTGACGTCATTGTGCCTGCCGTCTCCTTGCCAGCTGTGACGAGATCCGTTTGCGACCCGGCTAACAGGAGGAGAGGAGAACCATGCTTTTTCCAAAAGTTTAAGCTAACCTAATAACTTTCCTTCTTAACAATTTGGGGGCTCGTTCGGTTGCGGATTTTGAGCGGGTGGCTCTGTCACGCGTTGGCCTGGTTCGGCTCGGTGAGGTGAGAGACTTTTCATTATTCTTTTGTTGTTTGCACCGCCGTGTGCTGGGAAAAAGGCGAGCTGGATTGTTGTGGCTGTATCCAGCCGCGCGGAGTTTTCGGAGCTGCAGAGATAGATAGATTGTGTCTTTAAAATAGCCAGTGAATTACTGATTGGATTGCAATACACAGGAAACAAGAGGATCGTGGCGGTTCCGGACATAGGATTTGCTACCCTATTGTCAAAAAGGCTGGGTTTTTCTTCATTATTGTTCTTTTGCCCTGAGGATTTAGTCTTGTACCTCTAAATTGAAAGGAAATTGTGTATTAAAATTTAGTTTGAGTGTGTGGTACACTTTGAATAGTCTGAGGTAGACTGTTACGGTAAAATAGCCTGGGGTAGGCTTTAGATTTTGAGAAATAGTAATCAAGTATTAGTGTGTGGTACACTAGATAGGTCTGAGGTAGGCCGACGGATAGAATTTGTGGTAAATTCTTATTATAGTTTGTGGTAAACTTTGAGTGTGTGGTACACTAGATAGGTCTGAGGTAGACCGACGGATAGAATTTGTGGTAAATTCTTATTATAAGCTTGCGGTAAGCTTTGAGGTTGCATTTTTATTTTTAGCTGGCGCCTTCTTTGTATTTTTGTTTTCCTTCTCCTCTTGTCTTTCTAATTTGTCTATCATTCTGTTTAGTGTTATCTGTATTTGTCTGTTTGTGGTGTTTTTGAAGCTAGCGGCTCTTCTGGGTGAAGTGTGCGTGCAGAGCTCTGCGTGTGTATCTGCGTGTGTATCTGCGTGTGTATTTGCGTGTGTATCTGTGTGAGTATGTGTGTGTGTGGCCGTGTGTGTGCGCGTGCGCGAGTTCGGGCAGGCTGTGTGTTTGAGCAGAGTATTAAGTTGTTTGGATAGCGCTGTTTGTGTGAATTTGGGTTGCTTTTGCTCCGTTTTATTGTAAAGTTATTATGGACGCTGAGTTGCGACACGTGCTATACGCTATTTTATGGTCGGGGTTCGTCTTAACGGGGAAAGTAGAACGATGGCGAAAACGTGGTCGTTTAGTTTACAAAATAAATAAATAAAAATAAACATAACAGTTAAGTAAATTAAACTGGTACCAGACAACAAAATTATTGGTTGTGGTTTGATTTTAACATAACTTTGAGATGTCTCTTTTTAAACGTGCACGGGGAATTAAAAGGTTCCTGACGATTGGGGTTTAAAATTAATTAAATTGACATATGGAAATATGTTAATAAAACATTGGACAATTCCTGAAGCTTCAGTAAATTTGATATAAATTACAGAAAATTTGATAAAATTACAGTACAAGTTTGATAAAATGATGACTGACTGAAAACTCTGACTGACTATAAAACCTGGCCAGATGTGTGTGTTTTGTGTTTTCTGTAACATGTTTTGTGTTTTTGTATTGTGTTGCAATTCATGTTGGTGTGAGAGAGTGTGTGATTGGAGATAAAATACCACTGGGTATTTCATGTCATATAAAATACAGAGCAATTTTTTAGTGTTGTTTTATGGTGCAAAATTTCTAGTTTTTACAAACATCCTCTGTGTTAAATTGGACTAAATTATTAAAATTAAACATTAACAGCAGTGTGACCTGCAGTGTACAGTTTGGAAGGTGATTAAAGGATAGAATTTTGATAAAATAAATCATCTGAACAAATTGAAAATAAATTATGGGTTCTAAGGTTAAATAAATGAATAAATAAATAAATAAAATAAGAAAGAATAAGCCAAGAAAATGAGGTCACAGAGGATTCTAGAAATGCTGTCTTGGCAAATTAATAGTTAAATACATAAATATGGTGAATGGGTGAATAGATAAATACATAACTGATTAGGTACAGCAATGAAATAAATTAAATAAAAATTTATATAGACTTGAGAACTAAATAGTGGATATAATGTTAATTATTCCTTCTAAGGCTGTGAAGGTAGTAGGAAAATGGAATAACATACAATGAGTAAAATAGGACTTTTTTCATGAGTTGAGGATAAGAAAAAACGAAGATTTTTAGAGAAACAGGCTCTAACTGTAAGAGGTAATTGTTCAGATAACAACAAACTGCAATATGCAACTGACTCTAGATATTTTCACAATCAGTCTTTTTCAAACAGACCAAAACTTTAAGATAGATAAAATATTGTTAAATCTACAGGACTTACGGATAATTGGACAGGATAAATTAGAAGTCACTCTCTTGTTAAATAGAAATTGGTTAAATATAGAAAAGTTTGCTAAAATTTACAAGATTTGTTGTTGAAGGATAACATTAAGTTTGAAATAACTTATTGGTTAATAAAAAACATTATTGGGGCCTGCCCATAGCAATGCATAAGGAGAGCAGTACTGACTTGCTTCGCAAGTCAGTACTGCCTCCATGCATTGCATGGCAGGCACCTATTATTCTACACCCGATAGAATGTCTCTTTATTGGGGCCTGCCATGCAAAGCAATGGCAGGAACCTATTACTCTACACCCAACAAGGTGTCTCTTTATTCTTTATTTTTCTTCCGTAACCGTTAATGCGGCTCATACCGCTGGGTGCACACCTACAAATGAGGTATCAAAACGTGCAGAAAATTCACGCCATTGGAGCTATTACTTCTGGTGGGATTTGGGCTTAACGTGGCGACATAATTCGCAAAAAACTACGAAAAAAACCCCATTATAACTCAATGGGAAAAATCCTAGAAATACCCTATTTTTGAGGATTTGCTGTGTCGTCACAAATTCACCTAGAAATGCCATTCAAATTTCATTTTGTAGATACGTCTGTGATCTCTTCGAAAGTGAAGACGGCTCGTCGATACCAGTTACGGTTTGTCCACAATTTGCCTCTAAGCGACCCAAAGTTTCTCATTTTTCTTCAAATTAGAGTGACAGCCCATCTCGGTTCATATCTGGGCACAACATTTCTTTCTCTCATCGCTGTAAATGCTCTGAGTGAGGTACAGATATGAATCTCGGGACTATCGCAGAAGACACATTGAACTGTCATACGCTTAAAACGCTTTTCGAATATGTATTACGGTTCCCGAACAAGAAGGATTTGTTTCCAATGCTTTTTTTCAGTAAAGTGTGTTTGCTCAAACACACTTGTGTGTTTGAGAGCTCAGAGCTCAGAGCTCACACCTGCTGAGACCATTATTTGCCATAGCAACGGATCTCAAGAGGCTATTGGCTGCTGATTTGGACTACGAATACGCATCGCTGTAGTTCTATCTATCCTCAGTTGAAACAGATCAGGACTGAGAACTGGCCTTTACAACTACTTGCTGCCATGGGCTGTATATAACTGATTTAACTCAGTAACTGTTACACATGGGATTAGTTTTAAACTTTAAAATTAAGCATACTGAAAATTTCAAAATAAAAGCCTTGAATATTTTACATGACGTAATTGCTCTTTTTGGCTTTATTTGACTTTTTCATCCAAAGCACTGTTACACATGGGATTAGTTTGGAACTTTAAAATGGAGCATAATAATAATTTCAAAATAAAAGCCTTGAATATTTTTACATCATGTAATTGCTCTTTTTGGCTTTATTTGACTTTTTCATCCAAAGCACTGTTACACATGGTATTAGTTTGGCCCTTTGAAATGAAGCATACTGCAAATTTCAAAATAAAAGCCTTGAATATTTTTACATCAGGTAATTGCGCTTTTTGGCTTTATATGAATTTTCATCCAAAGCACTGTTACACATGGGATTCGTTCGGAACTTTAAAATGGAGCATAATAATAATTTCAAAATAAAAGCCTTGAATATTTTTACATCAGGTAATTGCTGTTTTTGGCTTTATTTGACGTTTTCATCCAAATCACTGTTACACATGGGATTACTTTGGAACTTTAAAATGGAGAATAATAATAATTTCAAAATAAAAGCCTTGAATATTTTTACATCAGGTCATTGCTTTTTTGGCCGTATATGACTTTTTCATCCAAAGCAATGTTACACATGGGATTAGTTTGGAACTTTAAAATGGAGAATAATAATAATTTCAAAATAAAAGCCTTGAATATTTTTACATCAGGTAATTGCTGTTTTTGGCTTTATATGACTTTTTCATCCAAAGCACTGTTACACATGGGATTAGTTTGGAACTTTAAAATGGAGCATAATAATAATTTCAAAATAAAAGCCTTGAATATTTTTACATCAGGTAATTGCTCTTTTTGGCTTTATTTGACTTTTTCATCCAAAGCACTGTTACACGTGGTATTAGTTTGGCCCTCTGAAATGAAGCATACTGAAAATTTCAAAATAAAAGCCTTGAATAATTTTACATGACGTAATTGCTCTTTTTGGCTTTATTTGACTTTTTCATCCAAAGCACTGTTACACGTGGTATTAGTTTGGCCCTTTGAAATGAAGCTTAACAAAAATTTCAAAATAAAAGCCTTGAATATTTTTACATCAGCTACTTGTGTTTTGAGCATTATATAACTATTTTAACCCAAGGACTATTACGCATGGGATTAGTTTGGCCCTTTGAAATGAAGTTTAACAAAACTTCCAAAATAAAAGCCTGGACAACATTTTAAATCGTACCGAACGGTGCACGTCCGCCTCGCTTAACGTTCTTGCGGTTCTCCGCGTGCCACTGCTTACATCGCGGCGTTCTTTGGCGTCGACGCCGATTTGTGGCGCGACGACGCCGGGCCCGAACCCCACGGCCGCGCCTTGGCAGGCCCCGGCTAAATTTCTTCCGAAATTTTCTAGTATATTATATATTATTATTCCGTTACCGTTAATGCGGCTCGTACCGCTGCGAGCCCACCCACAAAAGTGGTATCAAAACGTGCGGCTTATTCCCGGCATTGGAGCTATTATTTTTATAAGGAATTGGACTTACGATGGCGACGTAAAAAGCGAAAAACGAGCAAATTTTCCAACTGCCAAAACGCAGAGCATAACTGACACCAACTGCCGCTTTTTTAGAGTGAGAAATGAAGAGAATTTTTGACCCCAAAATAATTTTGAAATCGCCGTCACGCCCATAAATATCGCACGATTGGTATCAAACTCAGTCCTGACATTGATACGCATGCCTGCTCCGGTAAAATGTTTTCGAAATTTCTCTAGGGCTTACGGTTTTCTGTCACGGTGCTTCAGAGCAAAGTCATGCGACAGGATTTTCTGTCGCTCTCTCAGGCTCTCTCCCATGTATTTTCATATATTTCTCAAAAATTTCAGATCTGGGCACACCATTTCTTTCTCTTATCGCTGTTAATACTGTGAGTGACGTAGAGATATGAATCGCGGGACTATCGGAGACGACAAATAGCCCTCTCATACGCTTCAAACGCTTTTCGAATATGTATTACGGTTCCCGAACGGGAAGGTGTTGTTTCCAATGCTTTTTTTAGTTCAAACTGGCTGGCTCAAACAGAGAATTGTCTCCCCCTGCATGTCTCACTCACAGCTGACAGTTGGCAGAGAGAATTATTTACCATAGCAACGGAACTCAGGAGGCTATTGGCTGCTGGTTAGGACTACAAATACGCATCACTGTAGTTCTAACTATAGTGGAAGACTCAGTTGAAACAGAGGAGGACTGAACTGGCCTTTACAACTACTTGCTGCTATGGGCTGTATTTAACTGATTTAACTCAGTCACCGTTACACATGGGATTAGTTTGGAACATTAAAATGAAGCAAACTGAAAATTTCAAAATAAAAGCCTTGAATATTTTTACATCATGTAATTGCTCTTTTTGGCTTTATGTGACTTTTTTATCCAAAGCACTGATACACATGGGATTAGATTGGCCTTTTGAAATGAAGCATAAAGAAAATTTCAAAATAAAAGCCTTGAATATTTTTACATCAACTGCTTGTGTTTTGAGCATTATATAACTGATTTAACCCAATGACTATTACACATGGGATTAGTTTGGACCTTTGAAATTAAGCTTAACAAAAATTTCAAAATAAAAGCCTCAACATGCCCCTGAGGTTAGTGCACCGCTGCAGGCGGTGCGATAATATTATTCTGCATTATCTTTTTCTCTCAGGTTAGGGAACTGCCTTGCGCAGCAAGGCAGTTCATTAGCATTAGCATTTTAGCTTCAATAAGCTATTAGCTATTTATTTGACTTATTAGCCATGTTTAGTATACTGAATGGAGTAAGTCCATTATAGAGAACATCCTAGTGATGTCCCACATGCTAGTGACAGCAATGATGCTAACATTAGCATTTTTGCTAATTTTAGCTGATACACTCACTTTATCATACTGAACGGTGCAAGTACATGTTAGTCAACATTCTTGTCATTGTCCTCATATGATTGCAACTTTCTTTAGCATTGATGCTAATGTCTAGCATCAGAACGCTGGGTCCAAACCGACGGGCACACTTTGGCAGGCCCCGGTTAAATTTCTTCAGGAATTTTCTAGTATGGAATTATTGTAGAGAATCAATATTAAACTGTAATAAGAGATGATTAAATAGTGCCTGTAGACAGACGAGGGGGCTGCAAATAACATAAGAAAATTAAGGAAAATAAATAAATAGCACAAAACAAGAAGAAGCGACAAGTATGTTTATTTAGACATGAGACTAATGGAGCCCAAGGAGGAGTTTCAACCCCCACTTACAGAAGTTCATCACGGGAGAACAAGCAGCTGTGAGGCAAATCATTGTCTCTCCCATCATTAAAGTACCTTCTGACAAACTCTCTGAATAAAACTTACAATTTTTGTAATGGTACGACAAATGGGTTTTTAAGTTCAAATTTTACAATTAAAGGAGACTAAAACATATTTGATGCTTTCACTGACAAAGCCTACTAATAAATTTAAAGAATTGGGAGTTCTTCCTGAAATCCTTATTGGCTCTTTTTCCTGCCATACAAATAGTTCCTCCGAGAGGTGAAAAGGGGGTTTTATGGTGGGCTTAGGAATTTGTTTTATGGTCTGACAATGGAGTTTGCTCAGACTGGTGTAGTGACTTTCAAATTTAAATTGTGAAATCTAAAAGTACAAAAGGATTTAATTTTTCTTTTTTCCTAAGGAACATAGAGATTGGCTGTTTAAATTTTAGGGTATTGTTTCACATTATAGATTATAGGAAGGAGTAGAGAGTCTTTTCTCATCACATAAGACAGGATTTTTGATGCAGTTTGGTTTCCTAGCTTTAGTGAAACATTTTCTCTTTAACGTGGATAGTTTACACAAGCAAATACATAGTGAGCAAGGAATAATGTGGAAAATGTTAAATATAAGTTTTTAACATACAAACACTGAGTCTGTGACGGCTGTCCTGACTGTCACACACTGACACTCTTGGTAATGATTTTCTGTTTTCCTCTCATATTACTTTATATATTGAGTAGTGAGTGGTTTAGATTTTATCTTTAAATTTGTTTTCAGTAGTCTGACTTTTTATTTAGCTATTTGTGTCAGTTCTTTGTCTATTTGTTAAATATAACAAATTACTTTCTTTCTTTTGAGTCACCAGTTTCCTCTTGACCCGTTCGAAAGGGGAGGGGGAAATTTGGTCTTTAGTTTAATTTCTTTCATTTGTAGATTTAGTGATATACTGACCAGTATTTTAGGATTTTGTGTTTAATTACCCCTTAGTGTGTTAATGGTCTGATCAGCCGTTATCTAAGTTCCCCTCATGTCTTATTAGGTCAGTTTGTGCTTACGTCGTTCTGTTACTACCTGTGTTGTTTTTTTGTTATGTTGATTTCAGTAGGGGCCCAATTTATTATTTTTGGATTTTCTTTGTTAACTGTGTTTGAATTTTTTTTTTCTCCAACGTCTCTCTGGTTCGTTTATGCAAAACCTTCGCGGAGTCTTAATTGGTACACATGCTTTGTCAAACACTGCTGAAAATTTTTGAGCAGTTTTCTACAACGAATTATTTGATGATCATGAGAGTAAAATTGAATACTGAGTTTTAAAACTGTAATGTGAAATGTTTTTTGAAAATGGCAATCTTGAAGGTTTAAAGCATGCTAGAATAAATTGTTCTGTTTGTTTTGAAATGTTTGCCTGTTAGGACGGGGGCAGCATTGAATATGGGTGGATTTTCTCAGCTAAAATAATAACCCTGTTTCATCAACATCGTTATTTCACATACTAGAAATAGTGATACATTAGTCAGTAATGTATCAAAGGGGGAGAAGATGTATGGGTTCATCTTTTATAATACTTAAACAAATTTTTGAAGAACATGTCTGATATGTGCTTATTTTGAATGGATTTGAGTTGTTCTCCATTAAAAGATGTTCTGATAATGGGCTAACATATTTTGAGAAAATAGATAAATTTATAGTGATAATGAAGCATATTTTGGTTAATTAACTTGGGAAAATAATTATAGAAATTAAACTATTATTGTGTTAGCCATTTTCAGAACATTAATTTAATGGAGCATGAATGTTTTAAGAAATGTTTTGAAGAATCTGTTCTTGATTAAAGTTATCACTAATCAGTAAAAGTACACAGGCGGGATTATAATGATTTTTCTAAACTTGATTTTGATTTTTTGATTTTTTGATTTACATCCATTTAAAACGATTTTGAATAAAACTTTAAATTCGACGACAAGTAAAAGCCGAGGTAAAAATTGGTATATTTTGAAAATGTTTGGTTTTGTTAAGGCATACATTTACATTGTAATTTCTCCAGGTCTAACTCTTTTGAATTTTGTTTAAGGAACGCATGTAAAATGATTTAGATAAATAACCAATAAGATCTAGTTTGTTCTATAAAAGTAATTTAAATGGGACAGTTTAATTCACAGCGATTTTCATTTTTGATGGTAAATGTAAGCTTTACAACTACATTTTTAGGTTTTTGTGTTTGTTTTGTTTCGTTTGTTTGATCCTATTTTTACAAGATTGGTTTAAGAAAAGATCTGCATTTGTTTGATATTCCGGCAAAACGTTACTTTGGAAACATGTCTTTTGAAGCAAATGATTACAGGGTTTTGGTATTTTTCATCGGTTGGAGCTATAGTATATAATAATAGCAACGTACATTGAAGGGATCACATCCACCATTTGATGAGCAGAATTGGACAAACTAGGAGATAAGGTTTCAAATGATGTGTTGCTCATGGTTTTACACGCAGACTGCCCTGGAGTTCCGAGCTCCAGGTGGGACTTTGGACTCTGTCACACAAGCTGTTGTCATGCGAGGCGGGGGTGGGGCTGCTTGGAGAAGCGGCTTCACACTTATTTCGAAGATAGCAGCCACAGAGTCACGAGCGGTGGAGGATTCACTCTGACACGGGGTGACTTTAAGATGTTTGTGTTGAATACACAAAATGAATGATGCTTTTGGAAAATCTGATCTCTGTTTGTCGTTTCAGTTTGCAGCCATTTTCCTGGTGCCCTGTGGATGTGGTCTCATTCAAAATCTGCGTTCTTTGATAAAAAGGATTAAAATAATTTCCCTGGATGGAAGATAACAAAACAAATTTATTTTTAGGTGAAACCATCGTTTGATTATGCTGACGGTAATGAAGGTGATATTAAAGAATGTTGTAATTGTGTTTCTGATGCTAATGAAATTCATGTTGCAATGAAATGTCTGTTTAATAACCTGTGACAGGTCGCTTCACGAGATTTAGTTTCCTCACGAGGAGATTTCATTTTCTCCTTGACATCTCTCTGTGATATTGGCATAATAATCCAATTTTCAGTGAGCAACGGACGCTCAGGTGGAAGCCTGAGGTTTTCGACCGAAGAAGATCAAGCTGCAAGAGGATCATCATAAACTTTTATTGCGTGTTTTTTTCGTTAGTTGTGAACTCTGAAAAGGACTGTCGTTTTGTTTTTTGCGCGCATTTTTTGAACAATTCCTGACGAAGACTTCATATTTTTTTGAGAGACTGTCGATGGACGTTTAAAAAAAAAAAAAAAAAAAAACAGAAAAGACGTGCAGCAGATTGTAATTTTGTGTGTTTCTTGTTTCGACGGTTTGTAATTTTGTGATGCATGTTGTCTTTGAAGTTGCAGAGCATTTCTTACTAGTTTTTATATGTATGTCCCTGCTTTATTTTTTATTGTATACTTTGGGTTTTTGGTTTGTCTTGTGTTTTGGTTGTATTGTGATACTTTTGTTTATGATTTTACATTTTTAAGGATAAGTCTTTCTACACCTTGGGTTTTGTTTCAAAGGGGGATTGTATGTAATTAGGGTACGTCACTCTTTTGTCTTTTTATTTTTCGGTTTTTTCGTTTTTTCATACATAGTTTTGGTTCGGTATTAGAAGGCTTACTCAATTTTTATTGAGGTCTTTTTAAAAAGACCTCAAAAGGGGGATTGCTAAGGAAAATGATTATTTAATGCTAAAAATACACTTAATCTTACGACATGTGTAAAGGGATAGCCAACACTTTAGTTGGAACAGTTTTCTGTGGAGCATGGGGGAAGCAGGGCCTTTTCTTCCCTATTGACACAACAGAGCAATAAATTTGCATTCCAATGGGAGTGGGGGCTACGCAGGTGTCTGTGAAATCTCATCTTAGGACGTTTGGCGCCAGGGATCTTCCGTATCAGGCAGAGATGACCACGGGGTAGTCCGCCCTCTGCTTAGATAAAAAACAGACACCTTTGCTATAAATCAGGAAGTCCCAACTTTCTTTGGGGGCCTGAGGGAGTTCTAATTGGTCGAAGAGCAGAACGCCTTGACTGCATATATTAAATAGGGAAACACCTTTTTCATTTAAAAAGTACAGGTCAGCAAGCAAACGGAGAGTTTTTTTCATCTTTTCTCCACGTGGGCGCCTTTGTCTGTCTTATGTGTTTTCGTGTTGTCTGTTTCATGTTGTCTGTATAAAATGTATATCTCTGTACCTCTGCAGCTCTGTTAATGGATTCATGCGGTGCTTAGTATGAATTAAACTATGTGATCTGTGACGTCATTGTGCCTGCCGTCTCCTTGCCAGCTGTGACGAGATCCGTTTGCGACCCGGCTAACAGGAGGAAAAGGAGAGCCATGCTTTTTCCAAAAGTTTAAGCTAACCTAATAACTTTCCTTCTTAACAACTGTCACAAAAGTTAATTATTAATAATGACAAAACCCAAGCATTGATGCACATTCTGATTCCCAATCATTTTCATGCCATTCATTTTCTGTTTTCTGACTGCAGCATGGGTTGCCTAATTTAACTACTTCAGTTAATTTCATTTCGGCTAACTAACTCACTGCTAATCTTGATCAAAGAAAGAGTGATTTGGAGTGATGCAATGCTAACAATTTCTTAAGAATAGAACAACATTTTAAGACTTATCAATTTAATAATAATAATTGCAATCAATAAGGTATTATTGATCAAATTATTAATAAAATGTGAATTCTTTAGTTTAATCAGGGCACCAACTCCAGCAACTATGGAGTCATAAGCCAAACTCAGTCTCTTGTGAAGGAATGAATTCAGAAGAAATTGTTCACACAGCAAAGAATGATCACTGACGTGCTGATTTCTAATCAAATCTGAAAATTTATTAGCAAAATAGCCAAGCTTTACAGCTGAATTATTCCACAATTAATCTTTTTCTTTAACTACTGGCATCCAGTCTAACTACTGACAAGACAAAAGGAAAATACTGAAAATAAAATAGTAAACATATCAGTTTAATGAATGAGCTATGACAAAATGAAAGTGGAATACTGAATAATTAACATCAAAACTAATTAAACAAGAAAACAAAAGGAAAATCAGATTTGCAGAACCACAAATACAGCATACAGTGTCATAGAACAAAGTAACTTCCTCTGGTGAAGGAGGAGTAAGATCTCAGACCTGTCCACCACTTTCAAACTAAGAGTTGTAAAACTCCACTCAACCATGAGTTTTGCTAACCTCAAGCTAGACAAAGGAAGCATAGTCTTAGGCCTTGTATATTCACTTTGTATACGCAAAGTGAATATGTGTTTATTAATAAGGAAATTTTAAAAAAGGCAAATAAGGTGAGAAGAAGTGGTGAGAAGCATGAGGTGGAAAGAAAAGAATTAAGAGGAAAGAAGCCAGTGAGTACTAGCAGGACCAAATTCAATTATTCTAAACCCAGGCAGTCTGACATGTGGAAGACTCAAAACAGCAAAGTAACAACATAAGAATATTACAGCATATAATTAGCAAAACTTTAAGCAAGCATGCAACAGAAAGGCGATTTACCATAATCTTAGATAAAAAGCCTACTTCAACCCAGATAATGGAAAGATCTCACTGTGAGTCGATGGGCACAGTGAGACAGTGAGTCGGGTCAAAGCAAATATCCAAAAATCCATAAATTGGTGCAAGCGGAAAAACCTGTTCTCTTCAGGTAACAGGCGTAAAGTTGGCATCCCATCTATATTCTCAGCAGAACCTCCAGGACTTTGGGTTGGGTCAAGCAAGGAAAGTATCCTTCAAGGGATGGAGAGGTTGCCCCGGCAGGCCTCTATAGGTATGCTGAGCCTGTAAAGGCTTTCATGTCTCTATGGGAATGCAGAAATGTGGGGTTTGCAGACCGCTTTCTAGAAGTTCGCCAGTGAATGCTTTGAAGGTTATTAAACAAATTTTCTTCCTTGTCATCAAGTTAGAAGAACAAGGTTCAGAGATCCTGTCTCTTTGGAGGTTGACTCCAAAGACAAGGCTTTGGGATACAGGTCTCACTTTTGTAGTGTGGTTCAGGTCATACCTGATCAGCTCTGAGTTTTAATGCTGGTGGGGTTTGGAGGTTTGGCAGTGTTGTGTCCAGTACAAAGAATCATTAGGAATTACATCTGATCAGTTTGTGAATAGAAATATTCCAACAAATTTAGGAGAATTCTTAAAACAAGGCCTGTTGTTAGTTTAGATAGTGAACCAACATGGACCAGGCAGGATGTATTTTTCTCCGTTACATGAAGAAAAAAAATACTATTCAAAATCTTCATTTGACATTTGTTCATAATTGTGTTCTATTATTTTCATATTTGACATTTTTAATAAGATATTTAAAACATTGTTTAACTGATGGTACTGTGTTTTCTTCTGTATTCCATCAGCTTTCATAAAATCGCCTCAATAATTATTGATACCCAGCTCCGATGTGTCTGAACTATCTGACAAATGCTGTGGCTCCCTCTGTCTTTAGAACATGTGCAAATGTGAAACATTTTGTAACAATACGACAAGGAATAAAAAAACAGATAAAGGAAGCCATCAGTTCAATTAATCTGATGGCTGATTTTATGTCTGAAATAAGCTTATGACACAAAGAAGGAGAAGAGGTGTTGGGTATGGAAAGAAAAGTGTTTGAAACAGATGAAGCACAAGTGAAGTTACATTCTGCTGCCCCTTCTCTTGGCTTTATAAATAACACACCATGCAAAGCTGCCCTGAAGTTGTGAAGGATTTGTTAATGGCTATGCTAATTGCAGTAAACACAAGTGGTGTCTGAGTCCTGCAACAGGCGCAACACTCCTAATTAGGCTGCCTCAGCCTCATTAAGGGCAATAAGAGGACAAAGGAAGAAGTCGGGAAATGTGCAAAGCAAATCAATGAACTCGGAGAGAGAAAGACAGCAAAAAGAGGACGTGTCAGTAAAAGAGCAAAATGAGATTGGAAACAAAAGGACACACAGGAGACTGTTAGAGCTCTATATATGAGCAAACTTTCGAGATGATATGGAAATAAAACTGCATTAAAGGGGGCATAGCATGCAAAGTTCACTTTTTTAGCCCTTAAATACATTTTTTTGTGAATTTTGAGTGTCTAGAAGTGCAAAAAATTGAAAGGCTTTCTCTCCCAGTGCTGCATAGATATTTTTAAATTCTCTTTGGGTTAAATTTTTAAGGCTCTATTCGCTATAATGTTTTCTTGGCTATGACATCGCCATATTTGCTGTGGTACTGCTAAACAAGGTCATAACTTTCTGCTAATCAGTTTAGTAAATCTGCCATTTTTTATAGTCTGAGTTCAGTTATGCCAAAGTTGGAAGTAAACAAGTCAAAATGTTTGGTTCTGGCATGTATTATACCAAAGCACTGCAGTTCTACTTTACATAGTGAATGATTTGCATGTGAAAAGGAAGGATTTTAAAGCAAACGATTAATCATGGATTCCACAGATCTGGCCTTTTTTAGACCAATCAGCTTGGAACCATCACTGAGTTTGTATAACAGGAAAATATTGGTCATAAGGTGTTTCCTACTAGTTGCCCTTCTACTCATAGGAGGACTGCTGTTAACCCCATACCTTCTATATATTCTACATATGAAAGCTTTGGTCACTCGGTCCACACATCAGAAAAAGATCCTACTAATCGATCTAGCAGTGTTTATATGTCAGTGAGTCTCCCTACGCATAATGAACTAAAAATAATTAAAAGTCTTTCTCCTCTTTCTACTGTCACATGAGGTGCCTGCATCACAGGGATCAACAGTCTGCAAGCTTTTACACAGTAATACATCTACATATTAATTTGTCCACACACACAGCTGCTGTCTTTCAGTGCATTGAACTCCAGACTAATGATGTCCAAAGGCTTCTTTTACCTCTTGATGAGCTCTCAGCCTGGCTGCTATGGCTCTGTACTGCATTGAGTCTGGGTGTAGGTAGCATCACATGGCTTTTTAGCTCAGTATTTGAACCCTAACTTTGATGTCTGCCAATCAATGGAGTCCAGAAACTAAATGTGATGTGCTAATCCAAGAAGATGAAAAGTTGCGGCATCCACTTATGTTGCATTCATGTCATACAAGGTGTTAGAGCCATAAATAGGAAATATTGAAGTTAGTTGTATGATGGTTTGTTTTTTATTTTATTATATTTAGTAAGAAGACTGATATTTGTTCAAGCCATTTTTATTGTGAAATTTTGATTTATTTTTGAAAGGCTTGCTTCCTGTCGGGCCATATATTGTATTAGAAAAACTATTGATGGATTACCAAGACACGGAGCCATACAGTTTTTGACCTAGTAAACTGTGTATGTTTTGGAAAAGGAAAAAGAGGAATTGTAAAACTGACGTATTGTCATTTTTGTATTTGCATTTTTTCGTTACTTTTTACTGATAAAGAATTTTTGTTAAATTCACGGTTTGCACGCGTCCTTTACTTCCAGTGTCTAAGGAATGACACAGATATTGGATCTGTTGCCATAACACAAGGTTTACCATGATTCTACCAAAGAGTGCGATTCACACTGGCTTTTTGGTGCATGAACATCACACTGAGGCTCAGAGAGGTTCACAAAGACAGGAAAGTGTTTCAAAGCTGAAGATACAGAGAGCAGAAATGAAGGAAAACTACTGACGGTAAACTAGGTACAATGCTGAATGTTGAATTGTGCTTATATTAAATGAGTGTAATGTTAACTCAGTTTACTTCAAAAATGCTTTATCCCAAAGTGAAATTAACTAACATCATCCAAATGTGTTCAGAGTCATTGTGGATGGTGATGCTGTGGGCTGGAAGGATCTCCTGCAGGAGTCAACTTTAGAACGGGAAACTTTGCTAATCCACCTCATTTGCTTTTGCCATCCCTATTAAATCTTTGTCTGACTGTATGGTTAGATTTGATTTATCAAACCAAAAGATAAATGGAAAGCTGTGTGACAAGTTAAGGTCACCTCTGATGTTTCCATGGTGAAATAGAAACACAGCAGTCAGGCACTAGATTATTTGATGAGCAGAAGGTGTGAAGACCTTCATAAAGTGCAGAGAGCTTTTACAGCTAGGTGCTCCAGAGTAGACAGGCATGTTAATACGACATCCAGGAAACCTTGGAACAGCAATTGTTGTTTCAAGTAAATCTGCAGAACTTCTTTAGAACAATTTCCAAACATTTTGCAGTCCATTGTTCCACTGTGATTAAAAAATTATCCACAGCTAGAAAACAGCTCAGTTCAGTCCATTGTAAGACATAGTAAAAGAGTGTAGCTTGTCTGATTGGCTTGATATAGTTCCTCTACTGGCACCTCTAGAATGAAAACGTATCTTTCTTTCTTTGATATTAAAGTTTGCTTGATCGTCTGAAATATTTAAACGCTTCAAAAACCATAAAAAGATGACAGATGGTGTGGGGGACACTTTTTGAAGGCACTGTTTTCTATTTTATTTTCATGCTGCAGTAGTTATAGCTCATGTTTTTGCAGTTTAAAAGTTCCATTACTCCGTAAGAATGTGTGTGAATGAATGTTAATTGCACTCAGTTAAAAGCCCCATAAATGAACAACATGATAGAAAAGGTTTTATCTATTTTCAGTTCATTTTCATTTACATTTCACTCATCAAGCCGATGGGAACTTGTCATGTTTATTCATGCATTGAATCAAATAAATGACAAAACTAGAATCTTTGAAAGTTTTGACACATATTTAGATCTTTAATCTTATTAGATTGTTCATGAAAAAAAGTTTTTGCAGAATCATAATTAATAACTGCAATGGTAATAGATGTGGCACAAGATGTGGCTGATTTATTAAAAATTAAATAAAAAACTCTGCCTGTGGTGGAAACAAAAGGTCATAGGCCAATTTACCATAATTTTCCCATAATGAAGCCAACATGTGACTTGTTTGGTTTGTTTGTGGACAAACGAGTCACTGTTCAAAAGACAGACAAATGGCTTAATTACAAATACAAATTAATATCCCCCATGAGAAATTTTTTTTTAAAAAAGGTCTGCTCATGATTGCGCTCAGAGAAAAGGTATTGTCCTACTACACCGTTTGCACTCAGTGTTCAGGCATTGCACGATCTCTTTATTTCTTTATTTGGATTTTATTTTTTTGTAAATGTATTATTTTTATTTTTGTGAGGTGACTTTATGTGTCGTGAAAGGACCTTTTAAATAAAACATATAGTTATTATTATAAATATTTATACTGCTACAAACAAGGACTTTGCCATGGTTATTGCTTCACGTGGTGGCTGACTTCCGGGTATTTATACTAATTTACATATGTATTCAAGGGTGGCGACAGGGCGGACCAGCAGCTGCTCTCAATTTCCCTCAAATGAACCCCCCCCCCATCTCGCCCCTCCCTGGATTGGAAGCTGTTTGTTGTTTTTACCTTAAAGTGGCCAACTCTCTGTTATTCCTATATCGATTTGATACAGTTAGGGCTTCTGCACTTCCCATATCTGTGGCTTCTGTCACTTTTTTTCAGCAGTTAAAATTGTTCAATCCGTTGTTAACATGTCGTAACCTGTTTTTCCGAGCTGCCTTTAAATGCAACATGAGCGCTAAGACACTCGCGCTGGTGTAAGAGATAAAAGTGTGTATGTATGTATGTATGTATGTATGTATGTATGTATGTATGTATGTATGTATGTATGTATGTATGTATGTATGTATTTGAATTTTACCCAAAATAATAGTAATAATAGTATGTATTTATAATGAGATTTTTAATCTATGCCTATGTTTAGAGCCACCTAGTGGTGTGATGAGTGACTGCATGCAACGGGTTCTTTAGGCGCTCTCACGGCTTCCCCCACCAGAATTCTGAGGAATGCTGGTGGAGGTAGGTGCGAGTGAAGCTACTTTTTTTTACTTAGGGTCATATTTTTCTAGTTCAACAATTAACGAAATACTGTAAGATCATTTAACATTTACAAATATAATTTGTAAAGTTTTCTCGTGGTTGGGCTGGAAAAATATGACCCTATGAGTGGGAGCTGCACCAGTTGGTGTTCGTGGCTGACCACTCAGTCACGACACTAACCGAGTCTTATTTTTAAGCTGTTGGGCCACTTGCCTGCAGTCAAAGTCACATTGTGAAGAGTTTCATTCTGTATCATACCAGGTGGGTTATATATGAGACCCATAGAAAAAAAAGTTTTTGAATTTCTTTTTTTTACACTACATGACTCTTTGGAGTGAAAAATCATCACTACAATTGAAAAAATTTCAAAACATGTTTTTATTTATTTTTTAGAGTATGTCCTTTGGAGAGGACATCGGGACTCTCTTGTGGCAAATATGAACACATTTCGAGGCCCAGGATGTCCTCTCCAAGGACCAACAGGATTTAACACAGTGGAATGTATGGTTTCAGAGTTATGAACAAAAAACCTATGTGCTCCACAGAGGACAAAAATGTATTGCTGGGTCTCATAATATATAGGGAAGACAGGGTATGGTTGTAACATAGGGAGAGTTGGTGGAACTGGTGGAACACCACCAGTTCCACCAATCAGGGTTAAGATAAGAGTCACATGATCATTTCAGTGTTTACCCGCTTCCTCCCCAATCCCATGTTGTGATTGTCAAGGCTGGAAACAGGAACATGCAGATACTAAGGAGAAAAAACGGATTTTGAGGTAAGAAAGTAAATTTTTTGACCATGACTACATTTTGTTTAGTACTTATACTGTTGCAGATAAAACCATATGACTTATATTAGATGAAAGTGTAATTTCTCAGGCAAAATGTGATGCATTTTCCTGTGCTAATTTCAAACCGCTATGCTACTACAGCTAGCTAAACATGGCTGACAGGGTTGGGGTGGGTTGTAACACATCTTTAAAAAGTGTTACAACCATCCCCTTACATACAACTAAGAACATTTTGATTTTAATAATTTTACAGAATGCCTAGGCAGTGGATACGAAAGACTGATAGAGGTGTGCCTGCAGATGTTTTAAAAAAGGCATCTGATGAGGTCACAAAGAAGAGCAAGTCACAGTGTCTAATATAATTATTGCTAGCCCCCGAAATAAGCAAATGCCCCCCCCTGTCAAACTCGTCTGGAGCCGGGGCTGGTGTTCAAGCACAATGGTTGTGTTAATATAGGGTAAGGGTTAGTGTTAGGGTTAGAGAAAAAATAGATGACACATCTGAGAGTGTATATAGGGCTGGGGCCGCAGCGCCCCTCAACAGAAAACCCCTTCTGGCCTGCTTGTGGTCCTAATTAGAAGGCAAATCTTTTTTATCCTAAATTCATTTTTAATTGTTCACTCCCTGCATTCATCCAGGTGGCCAGGTTCCCACATTTGTTCTCTCCCTGTGCTGTGTCTGTCCCTCTCTTTGAGTGGAATACGTTTGGAGCTGCTTGGAACTGTTTGTGGCAATTTCCTGAACAAGAGCAATTCATTCTACATTAGACAAAGAGGATGGTTGGAGGCGAGGAGAGTGGGAAGAATCCTGAAAGCTGACAGAGACACAGGCGTTGTGCTGTAAATGTCAGTAATGCTTTTCAATTTTTGTTATTTTGCACTTGATTCAGCACAGTCACGCTAAATGTTATGAAGCCTAGGCGCAAATTCAAACTGGAAGACTCTTTAGCCCCACCTGCATCATCCAGTCGGCGCGTCCCACTCATCACCGCCGACCTATCAACGCTGGACCAAGCCACGTCACATCCAATCACCAACCAAGGCCCAGTTGATAAGGACCTCCATCCATGGCATCTTCCGCTTTCCAGCTGCGCTCAACCCTCCTCCACCCATTCTCCACCTCCACTCTTCAGGCTCCCATCCTTCACCGACCTCCACCACCAGTGTCGGTCCCGGGGGATGACATTCCTAACCTACATCGGGAATGCTCATCCGAGCTTATTGCAATTCACAGCTCAATGTCCTCAGCCGGGGCCCGAGCGCCAAAGAACTTTAAATTCATGCATGTCAATAAACCTTTTTAATCGCTGTTTTTTCCGTCTGAGTCTCTCCAGATTGAATTCATTCTTTGATTTTTTTTTCCCTTTCTGTCGAGTTGAGAAGTCACTCTGCCTCCGTTGGGTTAATGACCATGGAGGTGTGTAAAAGCAGTCAGACATTGCCCATTTATAGAGGCCATTCTTAATCAACGCTTGGTGATGAGTTGATCTGATTTCTACGCTGTTGCTGATGGCTTGGTTATGTCTCAATGCCAGAGATCTGTGTGGCCTTAACTGGCTCTTCTGCAGTCCGTCCAAGTCAGATTTGTTTCTATCTGCACATCCTGCAAAGTTCTCTTCCCCATTTTTTCTAACCACTTCAGGATTAGTGTAAGCTGTGCCAAGCTGTGTAGTGCATGTAAGTGATTTAATTGACAGCAGACTGCATTTGTTATTGATTGGCGATGATTTATGTCACAACCTTTCTTTAAATCTCGACTAAAAACCCAGCTGTTCAGAGTTGTATTTGAAACGTAATCAATTACGAATTTAATGATGGAACTTGACTTAATGTCATGTTTTGATTGTTGATTCCATGTTGCATGACTTTGTGTTTTTGTGTTTGTTATGATGTAAAGCACTTTGAAATACCTTGCTGCTGAAATGTGCTATACAAATAAAATTTGATTGATTGATTGATTCTACTATTTAGAATAAATGTCCACATTCCCACTCAAAGGACTCTCTGACACGCTGTCATTCTTTAAATCCTGGCTGGATGCTCTACTTTTCTAACAGGCACTTGCACAATCTCTTTATTATTTTTATTTGGATTTTTTTTTTCTTTAAAATTTATTATTTTTGTTTTTGTGAGGTGACCTTGTGCCCTGAAAGCACATTTTACATAAAATATAGAATTATTATTGTAGAAGACTGTGTGCGTCTAATAGGCGCTAATTTCAGATCACTCATCAATTGAATCTTCCTCGGTTAGAAGGAATAGGTCAACTCCACCGGTGCAGCTTAGAAGGTTTATTGATGTTTCCTATGTACATATATGTGGGTGTGAGTGTGTGTGGTTATCTGAAACAGAAAAAACAATAAAGGTACATATTAATAGCCATGCGAGCAAAAACATAGATACAGAACAAAAATGGCCCGCAGCACCACAGAAATCCACCGGAAGGCACCACAACATCACAAATGAACCATTGGTTAAATGCAACAAACATACAAATGACAAAAACCGTCAGAACACATAAAATGAATGGTAATTCCCTCATATACTAATGCAATAACAATATACATGTATATCTGGCAGAGTATAGCATATAACCTGAGCTATTATAAGTAAACTCCTGCATTGCCGGCAGCCAGAGAAACACGAGGACGCCATCACCTCCTGGGCCAACAACCGACACAAACACAAATATCGGACATAAAACTGCACACTTACATCATAAAAACGCACACAGGTTTCATGCACGAGAGACCAAAGAAGAATTGATGGTGGATGCCATCCGCGGATGCCACTTCCATGCCACTGAGCCACACAGAAGCACTAGTGATGTGTCGGTCGCGAACGATCCGGCTCTAAGAGCCGGCTCTTTGAAGTGAACGATTGGAACCGGCTCCACAATGGGAGCCGTTTTAGGATCCTATTTGGGAGCCGGGTTTTTTTCTACAGTATATCGCTGTCTCTCCGCCTCCCTGTCGTTGTGCTTGTGCTCTGCAAGTGCCAGAGCCGATAGTTTTTCCCCACATCGGTTTTTTTTGTCCTGCGGTGCCTTGCTGTCTCTCCCCCCCTTCTCCCTCTCCTCCGCGTTTTGCTCTTCTGCCAGTGCTAGAGCGGAGAGTTTTTTTTCCCTCGGTCGGTCCACTGCCCTCATGTCAAGCGTGTGCTCCACACATCTGACCAATCACACATAGTTTCAATTAATAATGTGGCGGGAAAACACTGAAAAAAAAGTTTATCTCCACTTTTTTTGTGGAAACGGCAGGCAGTTGGCCAAGCTGTATAGCGTTCGTCGGCAGGTGTTTATGTACAGACACTCAGTCAGCGGTCAAGAAGCACAGAAAGAAGTCAGTGTGAGAACTGAATAGGTGAAAATAAATGAGTGACATAAAACGGAGCAAGATTTGGACTCATTTTAATGCTACATCAAGCTCCAGGGCAGAGTGCAGACTGTGCAAAGTCAGCATTTCCTATCGTGTAGGCTCGACAAACAACCTGCACAGGCACATGCGGACATCACACGCATCGGTATTGCTATAGCATTGTTATGCGGCATTTTTACTCATCATAAGTGCTTAACAATGTCAATAATGAAACAAAACATTATAAAATTAGGTTTAAGCTATTAATTAATTAATAATGTCAAAAATATATATGGGGAGCCGAAAGAGCCGGCTCTCCACAGTAAGAAGAGCCATTAGAGCCGCATCTCGAAAAGGAGCCGAAAATCCCATCACTAAGAAGCACAGAAAAAACAACCAGCTCATCTAAGTGAAACGGAACCACGAAATGAACAGATGCATCTTGGGTAACGTAGTTCTAATGTGGCCTATGTGCATCTGGTGGCTTCTCTTAGTGTGGCAATAAAATGACAAGGAGCTCAAGCTGGCATCAGTTGTTTTCTTTAATTCTCTATCTGCATTTCACACAATGGGCATCGAGGTAAAGTCAGTCTCTGGCATAAAACAGGCTCCTTGCAAGGAGGAGCCATAATGTTACCTTGTGGGAAATTCCCACCACACTTTCTCACGAACTAAACATTTCTAAAATGCAACAAAAACGATATAATAGCAGAACTAGCATAACCTGGATTAAACATATTTCAATAATATGCAAAAACCATAAACATATTTTATAAAATGCAAGACGAATATTTCTTTATCACATAGCAGAGATCTGGCAGAAAAACTGGGACACCTGGGTTCAGCACCCCCCTGCGCAACTGGCTGCTGGACTTCCTCACCAACAGACCTCAGTCAGTCCGGATCGGACAACACACCTCCCATGTCATCACCCTCAGCACAGGCTCCCCTCAGGGCTGCGTCCTGAGCCCTCTGCTGTTCACTCTGATGACACACGACTGCGCCCCCAGGTTCGCCACCAACCACATCGTGAAGTTCGCGGACGACACAATGGTGGTGGGCCTCATCAGAAACGACAACGACCTGGACTACAGTGAGGAGGTGGAGCAGCTGGTGGACTGGTGCAGAGACAACAGCCTGATCCTGAACGTTGACAAGACGAAGGACATGATCGTTGACTTCAGGAAGAACCGGCCCAGCCACGCTCCACTGCTCATCAACAGCTCGGCTGTGGAGGTGGTCAGCAGCACCAAATTCCTGGGGGTGCACATCACTAACGACCTCACCTGGACTATGAACACCACGTCTCTGGTCAAGAGGGCACAGAAACGTTTGTATTTCCTGCGGAGGATGAGAAGAGCACACCTGCCCCCGCCCATCCTCAAGACGTTCTACAGAAGCACCATAGAGAGCATTCTGACCAGCTGCCTCTCTGTGTGGTGTGGAGGCTGCAGCGCCTCCGACTGGAAGAACGTGAGGAGAGTGGTGCGGACAGCAGAGAGGATCATCGGGGCCCCACTTCCCTCCATTCAGGACATTTCATCCCAGCGCTGCGTGTCCCGAGGCCGAAACATCGTCAGTGACCCCTCACACCCCCACCATGGACTGTTCTCCCTGCTGCCCTCTGGAAAGAGGTTCCGCAGCATCCGGTGCAGGTCCACCAGGTTCCAAAACAGCTTTTTCCCACTTGCCATCAGACTGCTGAACTCTTAACTGGACTGCACTCAAAAACTGGTCTCCACTTTATACCTTGCACATATACATAGCTAAATAACTTCTATTTTACTGTCATTCCTGCACTTTATATTTAGATTTATATTCATATTTTATACTGTATTTTATTTTATTTTGGAGTAACCTCACAACATTGGAAGCTCAAAACATTGTCCTGAGCCGTATGCAACGAAATTTCGTTCTGTATACACCCTGTGCATGCAAAATGATAATAAAGTCAGTCTAAGTCTATACGTTACCTCTCAGTGATCCTCAAGGCTCTGAGGATTACCCATAATACCCCGCTCTTTCTAGAGTGAATGCAATACACCGTTTTACCAGTAGATGGTGCATTTTAGCAGAATTTAACCTGAACCATTTTAACTATGTTACACTGACTAAACAAACAGACGGACGTTTAACATTTATTATTATGATAAATACTCATACTGCTACAAACAAGGACGTTGCCATGGTTACTGTTTCACGTGGTGGCAGACTTCCGGGTATTTATACTAATTTACCTATGTATTCAAGGGTGGCGACAGGGCGGACCAGCAGCTGCGCTTCATTTCCTGCAAATTAGGATTTATAAAGGAAAGGTGCGCAGCAACGTGTGTGCGCACGACTTTGTGCATCCGATTTTTTTTGTGCGCCGCACTTTTCTAAATTTTTCTGTAGCCTACTTCAAGTTTTAGTGTGAAAACTGCACACTCTTTTATGCATGAGACCCCTGGAAAGGAAATTGTTCTGCTCTCCCACCTACATTAAATATCCACAAGCTGATGCGCTCCTGCTAATTCATATCATATTGGGCGAAGAGTGGTTATCCAACCTCTGGACGCTCCCCAGATGCTGGAGAATAGAAAGCTGCCACCTCATTCTGGGGGAGCATTACCCATCTCAAAAGTTACCAACCCAGTAGGTTGCAGATTCCACGTTCTCTTGGAGTTCACCCTACCTTTCATGTAGGCATCCTAAAACAACCCTGTCCTCCAGGCTCAACCCGCCCAGATAATTGTTTTTTATTATACTGTATATATATAGATTTCTGCATAAAGAAAAATATACTCTTAACACTAAGACAAAATGAAAATATAGACAAACAACTTAAAATAAAAATGACTCAGGGCAATTTTCTAAATGAACTTGTTATACTGCACTGAAAAGCGCACACTTTAGGATGGTCTGCCCGGATCACTGATGGCTCTTCACACCATTCAGCATTTCCTTTGTTCTGGACTTTCCGGTTGTGGTGTCCATCATCTGGTTAACTAGGAGGGGTGTTCTCAGGTTCCTAGCTGTCAGATCTGGTGACGGTTGAGTTCTTCCATCGGGATCGTCATGATCAGCCTGGATGATCGTCACTTTGTGGAGGGAGCACTGTCATATTTCATGATCAGTCATGCAACTCAGCTGCATGCTGTCATGCTGTTTCTGTCAGCATTTATATCATCCTCAGACATTGTTGTCTCCTAGATCCTGAACTTTTGCCATACCTTTTGAACCTTTTATCCCTCATCTCAATATAAAATTGCTTCTCTATCTTATGACTAGCCTGGCTAAAGACCAACCAACTGATTCTGCCTGTTTTAGTCTCCACCCCTTTAATTTTTTTGATGAAACATGAATTATAGAAAAAATAGGTAAAATATCTTGTTCGTTTAATCTAGAGGTCAGAACAACCTAAGCTGTTCACCAGTTCAGATGTGAGGCCTCAGTACCTGCACATATGAAACACAACAGTGAACCTCAAAAAAGGCAGCCACCCACACGGTCATCATTGTCATCATTGGAGGCAAGAACACCAGACATACCTCCTTTGGTTTAAAAAAAAATCCAACAGCTGTGGCAGATCCCTCTTCCCCCATTCTTCATTCATTTTCTACATTTGTACAGCTTTCACTGCTAAAGCTGCAGAAGATGCAACTTTATTTTAAAAATCAATCAGACAAACTACTATGAAATGGCATGAAGATAATGTGATGGTGTGGTGAGGTGACCTTTAAACACAGCCACTGCTACATCCCAAGCACTGAAAAAGCCTGACCTTTGTAGTACCATTACAGAAGATTCCAATCTGAAAGCTGGGGGTATGGGATCCGGTAGGCACACATGTACACACATGTAAACCACGCAGACACACACACTGACATCAAATATAGTTTTGTTTTGCATATCCTTCATGATATGTGCCACTAAAAGCAAATAGACCTAGAAGATAATGCAGAGTGTTACATAGACATGCATACACAAAAACAAATACAAGCACACAAGTATGAGACATGTGACCTGTGTGCATGCAAACGACACACTGTAACCTTCTTGCTGGCTGCAAAGGCCAAATGTGATAATAGCTTCCTCTATGTTAATGCTGGTTGGTGGAGTGCCTTTCTTTTCTCCTCAGTATTCCTGTCAGGGAGAGTTTGAATCGTTTTGAATTGCAAAATGCCGAAAGCAGAAGGCTGCATTGTTTGTCATGCAATTGGCAGTATGTGTTTAGGAAAGAAAATACAGAAAGATGTCCTGTGGAGTGCTGCAATAGAATAGTTATGTTCAATGTTGTGAGTATTCAGATGTGAGAGGGTAGATTCAACAATGTCATTAAACAAAAAGAGAACTGGTAGTAATTATGACTGTGGTAGACAGAAAAGATCAATATGCATTGATTATCTTCTGCCTACTTGGAGTAATGGGTGATGTTTGAATGGGTGATGTGATGACACACAGTTTCATCAGATTAGAAAAATAATTAATTTCCAAGAAAATAAATAGTTTCAAGTCAGAAATGGTTCATGATTTGCTTTAGGATCAGTCGGCTTAAAACAAGATGAATGGCATTTATCTGAAATTTCGAGACCTTTTGAATATAAAAACATTTTATTCTTTTCGCATACTATAAAATGTCAAACTAAATTTAACTTTTACTTAAATTGATAGTAAATTTCCAAACTAATTAAGATTTGAGTTTTTAACAAGCATAGCAGACTAGAGTTTAGATCAGGCCTAAAAATCTCCAGCCTGACCCGACCTGAGCCCATTGAGGTGTGAACCGATCCAACAGAGCTAATTAGTGTCAGTGCAGTAGGCATTCACACTTTTGAGGTCACCCACTGTTTTTCTATACACTTTTCTGCACTTATGTGTACTACTTCTGCACACTTTGTGCTATTTCAATAATTCAGCTTTTACCATATTCTGCTCATTCCAGACATTGGGGCTCTGTCTTTTGGTATTGATATCTTCTACGGTTTTTGCAATATTCCGTTATTTTTCTGATAATCTAGAACGAAACGTCCCACGATTCCTAAAAACTTCTGTTTAAAATTTTGCACTCTTTCACAGCTACTTCCACATACTTTCAGCTAGAAAGCCATTCAAAACTTAAAATGTAGTTATGTCCTTCAGCTACTTCTGTTTATTTCAGCTTTTTTCATATCTTTTACAGATTTCATAAAATCCGCCTTTAAGTGTTAGCTCACATTATGATCAGAAAAAGACAGATGCTCTTTTTGCTAAGCACTTGCTCTAAGAATTCTGAAGGTTCCAAAACTAACTCTTTGAACTCGCTCATATTCCTCTCTTTCTACACATATCATACACCAAAACGTAGGTTGGAAATCAGAAAATGTGACATTTACAAATCACCACAAAGAAATAAGGAGTAATCTGATTCTCTCTGCCTCTCACTGCTTGTCTTCTTGCTTCACATGGACCACACTGGCAGCACAGCTGTGTAAGTGGAGTCCCCTCTGAGAAGGAGCTTTGTACCACTTACTTGTGTTAAAGATCCCTGTTGTGTTAGAACTCTGAATTAATGTACATAATGTGATTTACTGAACCTGAGTGTGTCAGTCTGTAGAGCAATATCACCCAGTGACATTGTAGAGCAATGTCACTGGGTGACTATGAACCACGTCAAGCACTGAGTATGTGTAGAACAGATCAGTGCATTGATCAGTTAGTACAGGTAGAATCTACTGATCAGAACTGATATCGGTGTGTGGTTATGGCCTCAGAACTGAACCTTCAGGCACAGAAAGACAGTTGTAAAGGCTGCCTTCTGTCACTTTCATTTTATCCCTACAAGATCTTGAAATACTCATCCATGCGTTTCTCTTTAGTCAGTTTGATTACTGTCATTGTACTGTAGGTGTACCTTAAAAGGTCAGTTAAGCAGCTGCACCTGATCCAGCAGGCTGCTGTCTGTTTTCTCAATAATAATGATCCTCTAATCTGGAACAAACTTCCTCAAAACTGCAAAAATGCAGTTAAATCATGGTTAAAAATCTCATGTTTAAATGCATCTTTGACGTATTGTGGTGCTAAGCCATTCAGTGATTTATAAACTAGCAACAGTATTTTAAAGTCTATTTTCTCAGTGGAAGAACTTTGGATCTGGTGTGATGTGCTCCATCTTCCTGGTTTTAGTCAGAACTTCAGCAGCAGTGTTCTGGATCAGCTGCAGCTGGAATATTGATTTTTTAGCCAGACCTGATTACCTCTGCTTGTTCCTTTGTCACTTCCATCTCTCCCTAAGTACTTAAGCTATTCGGTTTGCCTTGCTCATTACTGAAATCCTTCTGTTATTCCTCCCCATTGTTTTCCTGTTATGTTCTCCAGTTGTTTTTCTGCTAGTTTCCTCCTTGAGCCTCATGTAACTTTCCTTTTTATTTATTTATTTTTTTAAAGAAACTGAATTTACCTGCTAGCCTGGAATTTTACCTGCATTTGGGTCCTACCAAAAACACTCACTATGACAATTTTTGACTAGCTCAGCAGCCCACTGCTTCTGTCCAGGTGATGAAGCAGTGGGCATGCTGCAGAACTCTGTTATCATGTTGTGGTGATTGTCTGTGTTAGATGAGTATTGAAATACTAGTATTGAAATACTAGAGAATAGAACCACCTGTAGGCTGCTGCGGTGGCTGGTTACCATGGAGACTGAATGTGGGGTGGCGGCCAGGCAATAGGTGATGGTGGAGCGCAGATTTCTTTGGCACAAATCCCTGCTGCTTGAGTATCAGAATGTATGACAGGTGTTATTTGGTCTCCTGCAAAAGGAAACACATTGTTTGCTACAGTATAGTTTTGATACACATACAATGACAATGGATTTTACTTACTTTACCCAAAGGGTTCATGCATAAGAATTAAGTGGCATAATACCAAAAAGTAGTCAAGCAAAAGCATTCCACAAAAAAAAAAAAAAAAAAGCATTCAAAGCCCAAAGAAAAACTCATGAAACCTTCAAAAGGCTGGGGATTGATTGATATTGATCAAGACCACTCAGGAAGATTCAATTACTTTGTCTTCTTGAAAGACAAGGTAAAACTTGGTGGGTTGACACTTTTTTGCCCGTCATTGTAACTGAGAATCTCCCCGTTCCTTTAGTCAATTACACAAATCTGTTTTTCCCCATATATCAATAACATATTTTGCTCTTTTAGCCACAACAGCATGGAATGAAGGTGGACATCTGAAGTAGTAGCTGTGATGCTAATCTCAGCTTGTGATGGAGTCAAACGCTCAATCACCAGAGGAAGCAGAAACAGGTGACGTGTAGCATGGCTTGTGCAACACTGACATCTTTTGGTCAACTCCTCTGTAAATGAGGTGAGACTTGAGTCACTGCAGCAAAAGAGCCAAGTACACCACAGTAAATAAAGATTATGATCACATTATGCAAGTGACTGCTTCTTCTGTTCAAACTCCCTCTGCATTTTCATATTTGGACAGTTATTTATGTTCTAAAAGACAGAGAGCCTGACTGTGCAGACACACATTGACAAAACTGATGATTTCCAAAAGTAAAAAAAAAACTAAAACTCTGCCCAAATGTTTATTAAATAAGAAGCAAATTGATCAAATAGTTGATTATTGATTTTTTAATACAGTTCACCAATGCTTATTCTTCCAGATTTTGATGTAAAGTTATCCTCATCCAACCAAATTTTTTTCTGATAGGTAATGAGACAGTTTTCTCATTAAAATATAACAATGTAAAATAAATATCAACTTAAAAAAATTAAAACTTGATGTGAAAGAGAATTTACCCTGAAAGCTGTAGTATTGTATAGTATGAGACAGAAAATCACTGCACTTTATGTGAGTGAGAGGTGGTGTAATCCCGGTCATGTTAACGTGAAGGAACAGATTGTAGCCCGGACATTGAACTTTTGGCTGTGGGAATGCGGCCGTATTATTTACCGAGGGAGTTTACGTCCGCCATTTTGATCGCTGTTTACATTCCCCCATCGGCTGATGCAGCGGTGGCCTGTGACGTCATCAGCTCTACCGCAGCCAAACTCCAAACTCAACACCCGGACGTTGTTATTGTGTCTTGTCTCTTGTCTTGTCTTGTCTCTATGCTGTAACTGCGAAGTAATTTCCCTGCTGGGATGAATAAAGTACTTCTATTCTATTCTATTCTATTCTATTCTATTCTATTCTATTCTATTCTATTCTATTCTATTCTATTCTATTCTATCTGTGAAGAATCAAGCTTCTCCTCACAGTGCTCCTGCAGCCACCTGGAGAAATGCATCGCTCCCAGTCAGAACAATTAATCAGAGCCAGGACTCTGGGTCTTTGAACTCCAGCCGGATTACAGAAAGAGCTGAAACAGTTTATGTCGGCATTTGTTTGCTCAATTCTGAGCCTTACATTAAGTTCTCTTCTTTTTTAGTTCTCATCTTTTTATTATTATCTATGTGCTGTGGGAAACATCTGCTTTTTTGTGTTTTTCTTTTTTTTTGTCGTCTCTCTTTGACTGCAGGTACTACAACTCATATTACTGTACTGTGTGTAACTGTGCATGTGACAAATAAAACTGATCAAATCTAAGCAAACCTAATTAATTTAATCTAATGTAGTTTTTTGTTTCTTTTTATTGCTGTTTGATGCTTTTTTTGGGTGCTATAGTTTCATGTGTTTTCATAATCATTTTATATTCACAGATAACTAAAACCTTTTCAGTTGAAAACCCTTCTATACATTATAGTGAATCAGAATGCAAACAATGTGTTGGCAAACATTGCTAATTCCTATTGAATTAGCAAAATATTGTATAAAACAGGCTGCACAGTGGCGCAGTTGGTAGCACTGTTGTCTTGAAGCAAGAAGGTCCTGGGTTCCATTCCCGGCTCGGGGTTTTTCTGCACGGAATTTGCATGTTCTCCCTGTGCATGGTGGGTTCTCTCCGGGTTCTCCGGCTTCCTCCCACAGTCCAAAAAACATGACTATCAGGTTAATTGGTCTTTCTAAATTCTCCCTAGGTGTGTGTGCATGGTTGTTTGTCCCATCTGTCTCTGTTTTGCCCTGCGACAGACTGGTGACCTGTCCAGGTGTACCCCGCCTCTCGCCTGGAACGTTAGCTGGAGATAGACACCAGCACCTCCGGACCCCACTAGGGACAAGGGTGTTAGAAAATGGATGGATGGATTGTATAAAACACTGTTAATTTATTTTCTTCCAATTGCCAGCTTCAGTTGGATGAATGAAAAAACAGACCTCATTAATCCAGTAATCGGATAAAAAATGTGATAAAGTAAAATATAGGCAAATACTGCCCTAATGGCAGCATTAATATTTAAATTTTTGTGTACCTCTAACAATTCCTTTTCTGTAGTTTAGCAAATTAACCTGTAACAATAATAGCAACATTTTTAAGCTAACGTGGACAAAAAAAACAAAACATACCAAAATCAGAAATTATATTAAATGTAATTATAAAGAAGCAGGCTCACAAATGGTTTTGTTAAATGTTTAAGTTCAATTTCCTCACAGTTTTTTACTAATAAAACCACTCCTGAAAGTTGCAGCTATTTTGTGATTTCTCAAAGGTTTTTCCAAGAGTCTCACCAGGAAGAAAAGGCAGTGCCAAGTAAACCTGCTGCAAACCCACGTCTACTGTTTTATACTCGACAGAAACAATGGAATAACAGCCATTCCAGCTTTGGGTACTATCACTGGAGATAAGAAATATCTTTTACAAAAGTTTGTCTTGCAGCATTCTTGACACAGATGTGAACCACCATCATGTCTTCTAGCGGCAGTGATAAGTTACAGTCCGTTGCTATCAGTTCTGTGGCTCTCTGTTGATTCTTAGGAACTGATTGTGAACTCACGTGAGTCTACCGCATCTGCGTACTGTATATTGCAGTCATAGAAAAGAGAAAATGATTATACTGGAAGTACGTTAGATGTTTACCAAAAATAAAAGCACCAGTATTAATAACCTAAATAAAAGATCAGGGGGGTTTGTTACTTTTCTAATAGTGTTAAATTAATCTGATCTCTCAGAAATGAATGATTCCTGTCATAATGTTACATTTATCCTGTTTTATCTGTTATCCCTCACCTTTCTTGAGTTGAAATAAACATCTGCAGAGGATTATTGCTGACCTTCTATCCAACCTGAAGTACAGGTTTAGGGTCAGGAAAAGGCTTGATTTCAAACCGAACTGCATTTTTCACCAATTATTAGCGCTATTAGTTATTTCCAATAACTGCTAAACATTATTGCGTAAAACAAGATTGACTGTACCTGATTTTGAATCTGTCTTAAAGACTGATTGCTCCCGTTTTATATCTCAGTAACCTACATCTGTAGGTCTCATAATATGCTGTGAGACAAGTATTGTTAATTGACGAATTATAAATAAACTATGGCCAAAGTCGTTATCATGCTTTTATTTTGAAAACGCTCAGTGGAAGTGGTTTCGGTAGCTGTGGCTGAATGATTTGGAGCCGCTCAAAAGTTGGAATGGAAGTTTTTCTCTATTCTTCCTATTGAAGTCATTTCATTTAAAAAGTTGGGCATTGTAATGAGTGGAGCTAAGGTCCCGGCGGACATTTCAGGACACATGTTGGACCTTGATGAGGAGGAAGACCTGGAGGTGTTCAGTAAGGTAAAATAAAGTTGGCCTCGAGTCAGTTTTGCTTTGCTCTGGGTTTCTGGTGTTGTGGACTGACCGACTGAGTGGCTTTCCGCTGACACCAGGAAGAGTTGAACAGAACCGAGTCTTTCGTCAGCTGCCTGTTGTACTAGACTTCTTGTTGTTCCTAACGCCATATACAGTCTTTTATAAAACTGCTGCTGTTTTCAAACTACTTTATTTTTTTAAGGGACTTTTTTGTCTGTTTAAAGAAATTTTGCTGAAATTAATTTCTGTAGGTTTTGAAGTGTGAAGCTGACCTTATTTTCGCCTGAGTAAAAGTAAAACCTAGAATTTCAGGTAGAGAATGCACCGATCGATGTCCTGGCCAACACCGAGTTCTCACCTGACATTTTTTTTATTTCCTGTGCTCTGACTGATTCTTTGATAGGAATGTTAATTTTGAATCCAACAGGAAACCGAAGGAATTTGAAACCTTATCCTCATTTATCCAGATCATCAAAGCATAGGTCCCTGATCTGCAGACTTGATTAGGGCAACATGTAAACATATTCTGGCTGTAAGCTAATTTTGGGCCTAACTCTCTTTGTAATGAAATGTATCTGACATTATATATGAATATAAATATGACAAAAAAATGCTCCACACTCTAAAGAGATAGTATTATGTAAAATCAACTTTTTTGAGCTTTACATCAAGTTATAATTTTATTTCCTTACCAAACACCTACCTGGAGTGTTTCCTTGATTCTGAGAAATCCTTTAGTCTTCCAAGGCAGTCATTACACCTTCAGACTTCCTGAAGGTGGAGTTTTTAAACAGAGGAACAATTTCAAGGCGTTAAACTACGTAGTCAAATTTCTTTAAGTCATATTTGAGATGCAGCATTTTTATAACAACTGAAGTTGTTATGATGCTTTTAATACAGTTAACTATGTTAACAAATTAAGTTAACATAGTTAACATTTTATAGCACTTGATAGTGCCATTTTATAGCACTATGTGCTTGGAAAACACACAATACTGCCCCTGTTAGTGTTAATATCAATGATGTTGGGAGTTCATTGTGTCTAATATATTTAATCAATTATGGTAAACAACAGATTGATTTGATCGCTAATCATTGGTCCGAACCAATCATTGCAAAATTAGCTAAATAACTAGTTCACTAGTAGAACCTACAACATGCAAGGGAAACATTCTTTGTGGAAATCATGAATAAAAACATTAGCAATGCTCAAGCTTTATCTGCAACAGTTAATAGGCTCACAATCCCACCTCTGACTGTTCCACCTGAACTCCACTCTAACACGTCCTTCAGTGAATTTGCAAACTTCTTTGCAGAGAAAATGTAAAAAATTATAGGATTAATCTGCACATCCATACTAAATCCAGTACCAGTGCTATGCCAAAACACAATAAATACAGAAAAAATGACTCAATTTCAACTATGCAAGCTTAGAAGAAAAAATAAATTAAGCTTATCAAACCACTAATTAAAAAAGAACAATCTGGACAAATCACCACTGCAGAATTACAGGCTGATCTCCAACCATCCATTCATCAGCAAAATTATTGAAAAAGCTGTTTCAACAGTTAAATAACTTCCTAATGATGACAAACGCTTTGATGTCTTTCAGTGCGATTTCCGTGGTTACCATAGAACTGAGACTGTTCAATGACATCCACATATATACAGACTGTAGAAGAACTGTTGGACCTCAGTGTTGATCATTACTGAAGCGACTGGAGAGTTGGGTCAGACTCTCCGGTCCAGTACTCATTTGGTTTGAATCTTACATAAAGAACAGGGATTTATCTGTTTCAATAAGAAACTTCTCATCAAAGTGGACAAAAGTCACATGTGGGGTTCCCCAAGGCTCAATCCTAGGACCCCTTTAATTCAATATCTATATGCTCTCACAAGCTCAGGTTATAACATTAAGTAATATTAGCTACCATAACTATGCAGATGATGCAAAGCTCTACATCATCAATTTGTAGATGAACCTGGTGGTCACTGAAAGACACTGTTGCAGAAGCAGGGGTTAGAATCAACCCTATGGGTTCAGAATCACCAGGTGATTCTGAACCCATAAAAGAATGGAACAGATGCTTAGAACAGATAAATGTGTGGAAGTGCCATAACTTTCTCCAGCAGAACCAAAACAAAACTGAAGTTATTATCTCTGGAGATAAAAAAAAGAGAACGATCTAGAGCAGTGTTTCTCAAACTTTTTCAGGCTGAGGACCTGAGAAAGGTCAATTTGTTAACCCATTCAACAAACACTCACAGGCCGTGTAACTTGACACAACATGTTAATATATACAACCTGAAATGAAAATGTTAGTCTCTTAATGCACTTATTGTCATTAGTAATTCTTCTTGGGGTATTTTGGAGTTATTTTGTGAAATTGTGGTTTTTAAGCTTTCTAATCATGTCAAACACACAGAAATAAAAAAAGAAGTTGTTCTTTATTGCAAAAGTTCTATGTATTAATAACGTTTAGGCCTGTTTGTAATTTAGAAGCACAATTAAAGAAAAATTTACTTTTGAGTTGCTTTGGCAGAAACAAAAATCCTCTTCTGCACCATTAAATCTAAAAAGATATACACCCATTTATTTAGTTATTGTATTTAATTTAATCATGTTTTATTAAGTAAAAATAACAATAGCTGTTGGGGTGTGAGCAGAGCATCATAAGCAAGCAAAGTCATAAAAAACAAAGAACAGTTCTCACTTACTGAGACTTGAGTCCTACCATAGACCTGTTCAAAAGAATCAAATCGGTTGTGATTGCTTGACAGAATACTCCCAGCAGGTGTAACTTGGCTTCCTCTGATTATATAAGTAATTCTAGAGTTATTTTCTTTCAACCTCTATCTGCAGCTTTTCCTTTGAGTGTCTTGGTTTATGCCACTTATTCATTATTATTTTTAAACACAATCATTTGGTAAGATAACTGTATGCATCACACTTTGAGCTCAAGTCATGGCAAATAAATGGTTTACTTTCATGAGCTTGCTGACCACTAGGCGGCGCTCGCAGCCCACTAGTGGTCCAGGGACGACAGTTTGAGAGACACTGATCTGAAGTCAACGTAGAGCTTCACTTATTACAGCTAGAAACCAGAGATCAGGCTGAAATCTGGGCGTGGTGATGAACTCTGACCTGAACCTTCAGAGCCACATAAAGACATTTTATTTACAAAGTCGACCTTCTATCACCTGAAGAACATTTCCAGGATTAGAGGACTAATGTCTCAGCAGCAGCTAGAGAAACTCATCCATGTGTTTATCTTTAGTCGCATTGCTTCTGCAACAGTGTCTTTACAGGTCTGTCTAAAAAATCTGATCAGCTGATCCAGAACGCTGCTGCTGGAGTTCTCTCTAAAACCAGAAAGATGGAGCACATCACCCCTGTAGAATAGCTACAGGAAGCCATTCTCTGACTCACTGTAGCTCAGAGAATAGACTTAAAAATTCTCTTGTTAATCTATAAATCACTGAATGGCTTAGCACCACAATACATTAACGATCTACTGTTGTATATCTTTAATTTCTTCCTCCTAAATGGATGGCTGCTCCCTTCTTCCCTCAGTCTGTAACCATAACAACCAGTTCTTTAAAAAGATCTCATGGTCAGAGTAAAGTTCAGGAATTATCTTGAATTGACTTAATGTTGTCAGTTAAATAAAGGCTCAGAGTGAGACCTCTGTTTGCTGCAGATGTCTGAGTTTTCCTGCTGACCTCAGCGGGTTCTGAGCAGACCTACAGGCAGCAAAGCATGGTTCACTGATATATGCATAAACAGAGTGATTTTAATGAGAGAACCTGTGTGGAAGCTGTAAACACTTCAGTTTCTAACGTGTTGCTGCAGCGCTGCTGCTCTGCCCCTGTCAGCTCAGTTACCAGGAGACAGTGCAATGTTGTGAGGACTGGATGCATAGAGGGTCATTTTATCGTCTTATTGTTTTCTTCTTCAGAAGGTGTGCATTGTTCCACCTATTAAGCATGGTTAAACATTCAGGTTGTTTTAAACATTTGTCTGGATCAGCCCTCCCTGATGAAAGCATTGTTCTAAGCTAACAGCAGCCATACTGTCTGTTGATCCAGAACACGTCCCTGGCGGAGGGCAACCCCATGCCCAACTCTCCTGACTCCATGGTCAACCAGTTCCGACTGGATGAAGAGAATGAAGAGGAGCAGCAAGGTGCCATTAATAAAGACATCTTTGTTACCGTTGACAACCCAGAGAGCCACATTTCTGCTATCGAGACCTTCATTACATACAGAGTTGTAACCAGGGTGAGTTGCTAAATCTGTCCAGTCACAAAGTAACATATTGATTGTAAAACAATCAATATGAACAGGTTCAGGTGAACAGGTTCAGATTAAATGTAAATATTTAATCTGAATCCATTTAAATGTTCAAATGAAATGTTTCTTTAAGTGAGAGACTTAAATGTTCAGCCTCTGTCTCAGTCCCCTAATCCTGGGACAATAGTCCTCTAATGGCCTTCCTTCCTTTTTGCCCGTCTTCTCTTTTGGGACAAATTAAGTATTGTTGAATTGAACTGAATCTAGTTTTCCTTCCTTCCTTTTCTGGCTTTGTTCCATTCATTCATCCATCCATCTACCAACATGCTTATCCCTAGTGGGGTCTTGAGGTTTGCTGGTGCCTATTGCCAGCAGTCGACGGATGAGAGGCGGGGTCACCCTGGACAGGTTGGCAGTCCATTACAGATCAACACAGAGACAGACAGGACATAGGTCAACATGTATAACAGTATTTTAAGTTTAGCAACATGCAGTGAGAAAATTCAGTGTTAGCGGATCTTTAATTACCAGCAAAACCTCTGTGTAAATAATCTGACATTGTGATATTTTCTGGATTCAGCGTATGGATTCAGAGAATGATGTTCAAACCAAGGCCTCTTCAGATTACTTGCAAGCTGACTGCTTCTTTAGATCCTTCCTCTCCACATCAGCATTCAAGTGATGTATCTGTGAAGATACTAGGATAACATCAATCATGACAACATTAAATGTTTCTTTTTGGAATACCTTAAGTATTGTTGAATTGAGCTGGATCTAGTTGGGGGGGGCTGTTCTGACTAAGACTGAAATTGATTTCCACAAACATTTGCAGTGTAACAAAGCAGATTTCAGTCAGAAATATGAACAGTTACCAGCAGAATGGTGAAGACTTTTTACTGTATGTTTTGAATCAAAATGAACACATTAAAGTCCCAGTTTGAGGTGGAGCACAGAAGTAAAGCTTCATGATGGAAGTTCTCATCTGGATCTATTCTCCAGACCACCCGCAGCGAGTTCGACTCCAGCGAGTATGAAGTACGGCGACGCTACCAGGACTTCCTGTGGCTCAAAAGCAGATTGGAGGAGAACTACCCAACTCTGATCGTCCATGTATGTATCACAGCATCAACTTTTCAGCCTCATCGATAGGAAATGCTCAGGTTTCTGTTAGTTCTCTGAGACAGACCCGCTACCTTCTTTTGTTGTTGCTCTTTCTTCCTAATTTCATAATGGCTTCTTTCCTCACCATAAATCTGTGCATATTTAAATGATTTGGATCTGAAGTGACAGCTTTTGTCTTATTGAATGGATATCTGAGAATATGCATGTGTCATGGATGCAGCAGGTTCCTCCTCAGTGTTTGATCACAACACTGTGGGGTTACCTGAGCATGTTAGTCAGAAGATGCTCTGTGTCATTGCAACAGTACTTTTGACCCTCAGGAGAAACCAGTGAGCAGTTGGACTGAGTCACAGTTTGTAGTCTTAGCAACTGGAACTCAGTTTGAATATCAACATGTTTTGTCCCCAACAACAGAAAGTGAAACATATAGATTAATTACATATGGAGTTAAATATTTCAAGCATTTATGCTTTGTAAATTTGATGAGTTTTGCTGAGAGAGAATGAAAGTCCTCAGATTCTGCAACCAATTCTGAGCTCGTTACAGGCTCTGGACACTGCTGTAGGAGAACTGGGTCAGTCACATCCTTTCAGTCAGAGCAGCCAGGTCAGTGTTTGGCAGATATGACAGATATCCACTAGTTGAAGCTCTTTAGGCAGGCCATTTATCTTGGCAGTGAAGGCCAACACAGAGCCTGTTAAGCGCTGCACTGAGATCCAGCCCCACATGTCAGACATGACAGAAAACACGGTGATCCCCTGAGAGCTTTGTGCTACGCTACATGAGCTGCTGCCCACAAATGCTTCATCCTCATCACCCTCATCACATTGGTTTCTAGGGTTAGATTTAAGTTTCTATGTTGGCGTATTTGCAGCCTCTCCCAGAGAAGTTTGTGATGAAGAGCATGGTGGAGCGCTTCAATGACGACTTCATAGAGACCAGGAGGAAAGCGCTACACCGCTTCCTCAACCGGATCACCGAGCACCCCATCCTGTCCTGCAGCCACCACTTCAAAGTCTTCCTCACTGATGAGGTTTCTCTCATAGACATACACGCACACTGGGAAGGGTGGGGACGAATTTATTCATTCATATAACAGCCAGGGAACCACACAGCTAAAGAGCTTAAAAAAAACGACTCTAGTGCAAAGAAAGAGTGAAAGTTAGAAATCTGAAATGAAATGTCACATAATTATGAAAAGCTTTTCAAAAATGAAAAGGTCCTGAGCTTTGATTTAAAGGTCCAGTACTGTGGCCTGGTGTAGATCCAGTGGAAGCTGGTTAGTCTGACTGCTGTGGTCTACCCAAAGTTTTAGTTCTTGGAACATTTAGAAAAACATGAGACAGTGATGTCAGGCATACCAGCTGGGGCCAAACCATTAGAGCTTTAAAAATGAAGAAGAAACATTTCAAAGCTATTCTAAAACGACCAGGCAGCCGGCAGAGAGAGGATAAAACCACATTTTGGACCAACTGAAGCCTGTTAAGGGACAGCATCATAGTCTACAGGTGAGAAAAGCATCTTCTCAAAGCTTCTCAAGATCAATAGCTTAAAAACTCTGACATTAATTTTAAACGATCTAGGTGATTAAATGATCTAGGTTGCTAAATCAGCTTGTTTGTTCAATTTTTTTTTTTTTCAAACTTTATTTGGTTTTTAACAGGAATTGAATAGCCATGCATTTACAATGTGATACATATAAAACAAACCATACAATTCCCTTAAGTTATAAAAAACAAAACAAAAAAAAACACAACAAAACGACCTCCAATCACTCCCAGGCAATAAGAAAAAGCCATAAGAACAAGGACACACACAAGAAAAAAAAATGTTTTGAAATAAATAAAAATTAAGATGCATTGTGCCACACCTAAAGAAAGTACAGTTTGTGCCCAGGAAAGTAAATATGGAACCATAAGAAAAGGAAAATCCAAGAAAAAGGACACAGGATGAGCAGACAAATACATACACAAAGGACTAGACTGGGACAGAATGGAAATTAACTTGACCAACCAATCGTAGCAATGGCTGCCAGATTTCTGCAAATTTGTCAGAGGAACCCCGTAGTGACATCCTAATTTTTTCAAGTTTAAGAAAATAAACAATATCCCTCAACCAAAGTATGAAAAAAGGAGGTTGTGGTGATTTCCATTTAAGAAGAATTATCCTCCTTGCAATAATGGTCATAAAGGACAAAGAAGTTTGTTCAATTTTAAATCCTTCTCAACAATCCCACCCTAGATTTGTTGCTGTGGTTCTAAACTGAATATTCAGAGCTCTGAAATCATTGGTGGTTGTCACCAAACTAGATAGATTCAGTCTGTACTTGATTTGATTTAACCTCTGATGTAGATCAGAGGAAGTCCTGACTTCTGGTTTTAACAGTGGAAAGACAAATGATGCTGAGTTATTATCACTATGAGTGGCAGCAGATAAAGGGACCAACAATGCAAACGTGTGGCACCCCACATGACAGAGGAGCACCAGATGAGGATGCATTATTACCATAACTGAGAAGAACCTGTCCATTAAATAAGATCTAAGCCATGAAATATTAAATCAAGTAAAAGCTTAATGAGATCATTAGTTGCATTAAAGTATTATAGAAATCTGAGTTGTTTTTTAAAAAATACTTCAGGTTCCTTCATAGTCTGGAAAGGGGATGGAATTAGTTTCCTGATCTGAATAAGCTCGGAGGAGAAGTGTATAAAAAACTCTTTATGATTCCGTCTCTTTAAAAGTCTTGATGTGTGTATGGTGCAGGAGCTGGCCCCTCACAGGAAACTAGGTCCAGGCTTTCTGAGCAGGATGAGCGAGACCATGAGAGCCATGGCCAACTCTGTGCGAGGGCTCAGGAGCAAGCTGGAGGAGTTTGCCATCATGCAGGAGTATGTGGACGACTTTAGCAACAATATGTGCTCTGTGGACAAAGTCACCCACAGGATCACAAAGGAACATAGAGGTATGACTCCAGCTTTAAAGCAGTTGTCATAGAAAGTATTTCTCTTCCCGTACCTTCATGAATGTCCTTTTTCTGTTTTTCTTCATCTTCATGCTTCATGCATTAATTCTGACTTATTTTTCACTAAAAGCATCACATATGTGAGAGACAGCAACAAGCTAGACGTAATCACAAAAGTCTTGTTTACTTCAGTTTTATAGATGTCATTTAGCAAGTTGAGACCATGATAAGTTTGTTCCAGTATTAATGCTACATGTATCCAGAACCATCAAAGTGAACGAAACAAATTTGATAAATCAATTAGTCATATCCAATAAATGAGAATATTATTGAAAGTTAATCTTTTGTGTCTAAGACAAACATAGATTATTGCCACACAGACCAAAACATTTTTTCCTGTTAATTAGGATTTTCTGGCTACTGTTAATGAATTTAAGACAGTTTTGTCCCAATAATGGGACCAATCTAGTTTGTCTGAATTCTCTGCCTTTTTCTCCTCTTTAAACTCTGCCAATGTCTGTTATGACACTTTTATTGGGCAGCCTAGAGCCCTTTTGATTGACACCGCAGTCGACCAATAATGTTATGAAATGGCTTTTCACGAGCCAATAATTTCCAGAGAGTGACTTGAGCTCGTTTTGACATGCCTGTATTCTTTCTGGAATATTTCTGACTGGCCAACTCGGAGACTAAATCTAAAGCCACAGATGTGTAGCCAACACATGCTTCTGTCACAAGGATACATGGCACCTTTGCATTTGTTTTGACATGAATCCACTAGCTGCATGCGTAACCATGCACAATCTGTGCGCCTTTGCTGCGTCATGCTGAGGGGAAACTCAGGCTCATGCGCAATGGTGTTTACAGATACACGTTGTCAGAACGTGTCAAAACTGGATGTATTTCTTCAACAGAACTTCAACACAACTCACTGGAGTGGATAATTATGGCCGTAAGAGTGCTGCAAAGTTTTGGATTTGAGAATACCGGAAATTTTTAGTCCTCTGCTGTTACAGTCAGAGCCAGGGGGGTAGAGCGTACCGTAAGAGTGTGCGACAGGGTGAGGTGGGGGTGGACAGAGGTGAGGGGTTTAGCGCACCGTCAGAGCGTGCATGAGGGGGGGGTCGGGGGGTCGAGGGTGTTAGATTGCGGGGGGGAGAAGGAGAAGGTGGGTTACTGTACTGCTAGAGGTCTGTGGGGGTATGAAGGGGTGTGGAGAGTCAAAGAAGAATGAGAGAAGGTGGTTGGGGGGCGGGGTTAGCGTACCGTTAGAGCACGGGGTGGGGAAATTAGGGGCGGGGGTGCAGAAGGTGGGGCGGTGGACTGGGGAGAAAGGGGGGTAGCTTATAATATATATTACTCATAATATATAATTATAAGACTCGTGACTGTATGTTGAAGCACTGAGGCGTTGCAGTGATTAGAAGTTTGTATAGCAGATGTTGTCCAAGTGTGACATTTGGAGACTCCAAATGGAGATTCCAAATGGCACACTTGGACAACACCTGTATATCCTCATAAATAAACATGTCCAAAATGACATTTCTTTTTGTGCCATTTTGATCAATCTTGAAATCCACGAGCAGAATACTTTATTCGACAGTTTTATTTTCCAGTCCATACATTCAACACTCAATGTGCATTTACAAGAAATAAAAATGCAAAATCTGGGTGAAGCAAAATCTTTCAATTTCTTTTGTGTTCCAAATTAGGCCTGTAGCGATATAATAATCTCACAATACGATATGTATCACAATATTCGGCAAACGACACAGTTCAATACGATCCAATACACTTTTGACTTTCTAAAAGATTTTAGAGGGACAGAGTGATTTTGGTGACATTTTGTGACTGTTCCATAGACTTAAGCTTCTCTCTGTTCTTTGTGCTTTTAGAATACATGGATGAGCTGAAGCAGTATGGTCCTACCTACTTCCAGTGGGCGGAGTCAGAGGAACTGCTGGCAGAACCACTGAAGGGTGTTGGTAGCTGTGTGGAGAAGTGCAGTAAGGAGACAGAGGAGCAGATCCAATACCTGTCCGAGGTCCTTGTCCCCACCCTGCACGAGTATGTCCTCTGTGCCGACACCCTGAAGGTGAGAATAGAATAGAAGAGAAGTGCTCAAACCACTGACTGCAATCAAATTTGAATCACTGATGGCCTCAGCTCTGGCTTGCTCTAGACTGCTTCAGCTGGAAACAGTTTAAGCATCAACAATTCAAAAACAAAGGAATAATCTTTAAATTGTTTTAGCCTTGCTTAATTGATCTCTGCCCAGACTCAACTCTAACTTGCTTATTTAAAATGTTAAATAACATTTTAGAGTTCTTGCTGCATGCAGTGGTTTCTGCATGCATGCTTCTCCCTTTCAGGTTGCACCTGATCTCAGGGCCTCTTGGCCAATCAGCAGCATGTGTGTTGCAGCTTTTTGGTGGTTTGATGGCAGTTGGTGCTCTTGGTGTGCACCTATTCCCTAAAACTGTGACAGTTTTGTCACTCAAATAAGCCATACTTCAAAAAATAATAGAAAATAGTAGTGTCTGAATGTGCAACAATAATGTTTTATCAAACCCATGTGAGGTCTATTGAACCCAATTTAACTTTGTCATGATTTATACTCAAAGTAATCCTGTTCTTGATCGTCAGCTAAGATTGTGTTTTCTTTTATGTCATTAACTGATTTAACAATAAAGATATATTTGTTTCAGTTTTGCTTGTTGGGGCAGACATGGTTTTTGTGACTTCCTGAAACATTTTTTCTAACTTTATTTTTCTGGGAGTTCTGGTTCTGATAGTTAGAGAATTTGAAACTTCCAATTACTTTCAGGCTGTTTCTGATGTGTAAGATTAATGTTTCTTTATTGATCAAACAAATTTTTTTTAAAAAATCTCTATAAAGTTATGAAAGTTAATAATTTTTATTTAAATAGAACCTTATTTTCTTCCTTCCCAGATGGGTTTTCCTTCCTAGATGGGAGAGGTTTCTCTCCTTATCGTTGACTTCACTTCAGATACTACGGATGACAAATAGTCTCCTCAGATCCTACTATCTCTGCTGCTGCACAACCTAATGACCGACAACCCACAAAACAGCAAGGCTCATTGTGCTTTTATTTTGAAAACCGACACGCAAAATGAAGTAGTGACATACCCAATGTAATGCGAGGCATGGTTTGTTTTCGGTCACATGGTTTTCAGCCAGAATACATTAGCATCAAAGCGAGGCTTCATCTGACATGCCCCCTTACCGTGTTATTCTTACCTAAGGTCATCATACGGTCATAATTTTATACAACCAATTCTTACAAGTTTGAGTTAACTAGATTGCTCCAAGACCCTCCCCTGTCTCTGATTGGTCGTTTGGTTGTCTTGTAGTACTGAGAGGAGACTGATCTGTTCACAGATCATCTGTCTCATGTTATGCTGTCAGGACATGGTAATAGTTTAAATGAATATGTAAAAATCATTTTTGTAAAAGTTACTTACTCCAGTTTGAAGTGTGCTTGATAAATAAATTTGATTTGAATTGGGTTTCAAAATATTTTCCAATGGTTACACTTTTGCTTACACTAGTTAGCCACTAGGTGGCTTTCTTTGGGTCAACATTCAAGTCCAATAAATGTTTGTGTTTCTTCCAGGCTGTGATGAGACGGAGAGACAACATCCAGGCTGAGTTCGAAGCAAAGAATGAGGCCCTGGCCTCAAAAACAACTGACAAAGAAATGGTAAGCATTTCTTTGTCAGATTCCCCTCTTTATTCATCATACACACATCAACATGAATAGCTCTCCTATGTTGTACTTCTCTGCAGTTACATTTCATAAAGAAAAAAATGGAGTGAGCTCTCTCCCTCTGGACCAACCTCAGTCCATATTGTGGAGGGACAAGAGCTCCCACAGAGGATTATCTCAGTAAGCCTGGCTGCCACTCATTTGTCCAGTAGGAAATGGAGCTGCTGATGTTCTGTAAAACAGTGACAGTCACCACCAAGGCTACAACTGGGCCGTTTCCACCAGTCTGCATGCTCAGACTGGTGGACGTCTACTTGTGTAGATGTGCAGGTGTGTCTCTCCTCTCCGACAGCGAACATTAAATCCATCTGCTAGATTTTAATTAGAAGTTCAGTGTGAAACCCTGCCGCCCACACCTCAGCCCACTCTAGAAGGTGTGTGTGGCTGGTAAGAGTGGAGCAGCTCTAATTCAGTCCTCAGGCCCCTAATGCATGTAAGCCAGTGTTGGCCTTCAGCTGATCCACTGTAATAAGAAGTGAAGTGTCACTTGGACACCTTCAGTTATTGTTCCCTGGAGGATCTCAGTATAGATTGAATGAGCGTTCAGCTCACTTTTTACCTCATTCTGAATGAGGTTCTTTGCTTAGTCGTTGTTTGCTGGTTCAAAATCTTGTGATCAGGGGAATCTGGAATTCAAGCTTTTCTGTTTGGTCCAACTTTTTTTCCAAGCAGACTATAATTTGTAAACAAAGCCACAAAAGTGATGATCAATGCTCCCATTGGACAGAGAGTTGGCAAAACACAAACCTGAAAAAAATAAACATGGAAGTCCTGCTTGCTGCATTTTTTTGTGCATGTTTGTGCTGTTATTACAACTTTAGTACCATTCTGGGTGAGTTGATAGACTCTGACCTGAACATTCAGAGCCACATAAAGACAGTTACAAAGTCGGCCTTCTATCACCTGAAGAACATCTCCAGGATTAGAGGACTAATGTCTCAGCAACATCTAGAGAAAATCACCCATGCGTTTATCTTTAGTCGCATTGATTACTGCAACAATGTCTTCACAGGTCTAGAAAATCTGATCAGCGGATCCAGAAAGCTGCTGCTGGAGTTCTCTCTAAAACCAGGAAGATAGAGCACATCACCCCATATTTAAAGTCCTTAAAATACTGTTGTTAGTTTATAAATCACTGAACAGCTTAGCACCGCAATACATTACAGATCTGCTGTTGTATCAACCTTCCAGACCTCTCAGGTCTTCTGGTTCTGGTTCTGCTCTGCATCAACAGAATCAGAACCAAACATGAAGAAGCAGCATTCAGCTTCTATGCGCCACACATCTGGAACAAACTTCCAGAAAACTGGAAAACAGCTGAAACACTGACTTCCTTTAAATCTAGACTAAAACCCACTTCTTCAGAATTGCTTTTGAACCTTATTTATGAAACATTGACCAACATATTTGACGTGTATTGATGATTTTGACAATGGCACTCGACAAAATGTAGTTTTACTGGTTTCTCAAATTGTTAGAACTTCTTATTCTTTTCTATTTATGATGTAAACACTTTGAACTGCCATTTGCTAAAATGATTGGGGATTGATTTTGAATGTTAAGAGCTCATACAACGCTGGCTTTGTGATGTGACATTTCTAATTTTGAAACAGCAGGGATTTTATGTCCTCTACAATTAATAGTTTATAACCATTTAATTAGAGAACTCATATCTAGCAATTTTACAATAATAGAATATCATATAAGCAAGTTTTATTATCTCACAATGGGGGAAACTCTGGTGCAACAACAGCAAAATGAGAAACAATCAAAGCACATAGATTCACGCAAAGATAAAACATAAACACCTGACTGGAGAGCAGCATCAGTGGCGTTAGCTGCGTTGGGACTGCGTTGGGCTCCGAAGTGTCTAAGGAGGCTTTCGATTCTCTCCGCTGCATTGACAATAGACTCATTCCTCACTGCTCCATCGAACTGCCGCTGAATATTGAAATCCAATGCAAAGAAAAGCCAACATCTGTGTTAATCTCTTATTTGTATTTTCCATCACTTTTGTGTTGCAGCGAGTTTGAAACGTTGCGCCTTCATTTTTCTTCTTGCTTTGCTGCTCCGTCACTTGAGTGTTTTCACGCCTGGGGGAAACCAACTTTGGTCCATTTAAAGTGTACCAGATCAGTGTGAAGAGCCAGATTTCTCTGAACTCTCTGGCCGATCAGCGCAATCCAGACTCAGCTTTGCTTCCTCGAACTCATCAGTGATGAGGTTTTTCTATGTGTGGCAGCTGCAGGAGGAGGTGGATGACCTGGCAGACCGAGTGGAACAGGCTAACAATGCTTTACGAGGAGACTGGTCCCGCTGGAGAACCAGCATGAGAGCTGACCTCAAATCTGCTTTCATCTCCACCGCTGCCAAGAACGTCGATTATTATGAGAAGGTGAGTTTGACTTACTGCCCTTCATCTCTTTATGATGTTTGTCTTCAGACCTCAACAACTTTGGCTAGTTGGTTCTTTAGAGCAGCTCTGTTACCTCAGAGGTGTTGAAGAGGAATCAGTGGTTTTTAAAAGGAAGTAATTGTTAAATTCATGTGCACATGTTGATTGGTAAAACAAGCTGTTTGTTTAGCATTCATCTTCTCTAGGTAAACAGGCATTTCTCCTGGAAGTAATCTGCTGCTAAGAAAAGATTTGAAATGGAGGAATAAAAGAGAAATGTAGTCCAGGGTTGTGTTTGTATAATCTTCAGCCATTGTTGGCGTGTGTGTGTTGGATACATTGTGTGTGTTTGTGCGTGGGGGTGTGTGTGTGTGTGAATTTGTCGACAACTGTTCCCAGATCGGACAGGGAGGAACTAAACAACAGTATGCCAGACACAGCGGTCAACAGTACAGCATGCAAAATATACAGCAATAAATTAGATGCAGTCCTGATCATTTCTTGCTGTTTTCAGTGACAAAAAAATGCTGCAGTGTATTTTAGTCCTGGATTCTCCATCTCTGCCAGGAGAGGGCAGCAGCTCACTTTAATTCTTCCCCCTCAGGTTCAGTTAAAAAAACACTAAATGTGATCAGGGGTGACTGTCACTCTGAGCAGCTGAGTTAAAGATGTTTTCCTTTCCAGAGAAATACTGTGAAAGATAAAATATTGCTAAGTGCAAGCTAAGGTAGAGGACTGTCTTATGTGCTTTTTATGAAAATTTATAACTACAAGGTTTCAGACCTGAATGACCGGCTTGGTTCCAGTTGTCATTAGGAAGAGTTCAGCAGTTCAAAAACACACATTTTATTAATACCTTCAATATTTCAAATATCAGCAGCAATAGCTTGTTCTTTGTTCCTATCTCACACTTTAAAATTCTAATATCCATAAGGACACCATGTTGAAGTTCTTCATTAGTTCTAGTGTGTTTAACGGAGTTAAGTGATGGCACTTAGAAGGATGGGGGGAGGTTGGAGCTAAAGCCCAATCTCTAATCCCACCTTTGGATTAGATAGATTAGATTTCCCACTTAGTCCCACTTCTTTATTTTACATGGAATACACTCTGCCTTGTTGTTCAACAGCTAATGTCACCAAGCCCTCCAGAAAGAGATAATGAGTAGAGGGTACAAGTCCATGATCTTGAGTGAAGGGTCAACTAATCTAGGCAGAAAGGAAGCACTTGGTTGAAGTTTGGTCAAGAACTTAAGCAGCAGAATAATAGCCTGAAATATTGTTTGTGCTGACTGAACAGGAAAATCAAAATATTATTTGACTGATGATTTGAAAATATGACTTGACTGAAAAAGACTTGGTGTTTGAGTAATGAACAGTGAATATTTTACATGCAGCTGGCTTATTCCATTTAATGACAGCCAGTCAGAAAGGAGCTGAGATCAAAGCAGAATAAGACAACCTTTAAGTAACTCTGGAGTCATTCGTCTGCCATGTGTTCCTGCAGCATTGCTGGAAAAACCAGATGATTACTGTTTTGCAGTCAGTGTTTGCAGTTGATTATTATTGTTGCAGACAGCAAGCTGTTAACCATGTTAGCAGGCTTGCTAACCAAACAAGCTTTCTGTGTAAATGAGTGACTAATGTAAACATGACATCAGTTCAATGTATAAATCTAGAGTAGATTGAACATTTTGGGGGCTAAATTTATTTTAGACAGCTTCCCTGTTCTATGCATGTCTTCCCTGCTGCTATGTTGATAAGAAATTGATTTTCAAAACAAGCTTTGGTGTTTAATGGTGTGTTCACACCAAACGCGTCAAAAACCCATCTGATGCTTCAAGTTCGACGCATGTGCCCTTTTGGTGGATCACACCAAATATATTTTGAGCGTCTGGTTTACATTCAAAGTCTATATGTCTCAACTTGTCGACCTAAAACACTCCAAACGGTTCAAATCACGCCGCACTAGACTCTTGAAATGCACCGCAAAGGCACTTGATGCATCTCCACATAGTCTTTGAACATAAACCAGATGCGCCTGATGCTGAAAACGTGTTTGGTGTGAATGCACCATTACAAATGTGGAACCTCAGAGCTGTCAGGGGAAACGGCCAGAAGAATGAAGAGCCATCTCTGAAGGACGAGTGTGTAAATCAGGGCAGTGTCTATGTAGGACACACTTGCTCAGCAAATAATAAAGCAGGATAGTATGATTAAGCAAAATGCAGACCACTGAGGTTTCAGTTTTGAAGGACTTCATTTACACTAAAGGGTTGTGAGGAGAATCTATTTGCATTTATTCTTGACTGGAAACATGTAAATAAATAAAGGAAATAAAAAAGACTGGAAAATAAAATTATTTTTTATTTAAATATTACTTAATTTTCTAAATTTCCTTTTTGATAGTCTGCCTCTCACTGTTAAAATTAAGCTACCATAAAAATCATAGACTGTTATATTATTTGTCAGAGCACAAACTTTCAAAATCAGTGGGGGATCAAATACTGTACTTATTTCCTCCACTGTATGTATAAAAATAGATTTTAGTGCAAAGGTAGCTTTAATGGCTTAAAGCCATAAACTGTCCTATGAGTACTGGTGAGGATCACTTCAACCTAAAGGCCTGTGAATGATTTAATGTTATGGACCTGAGAGATATGACCATGAAGTATCTAATAAGAGACTGGCGTCTGGAAGGGTTTTTATTCCGTCTACGTAAGGAGGCAACATAAGAACCACAGAGAAAAGAGTTCAAAATGTTGGAATGAGTGAAAAAAAATTGTTTCTGGTTGTCAAACAAATATTGATAACCATCAAGGATAACATGAGAAAATCCAAAAATCTGTTTTCAAATGATGATTTCATATATCCAAACCACCCAGACTCTCCATGTCAAGATCAAGAATTGACGAGTCCCCTCAACAGTACCTTCCTGACTGCATGAAGTGGGCTAAAAGTCAATCCCCAATCTGTAGAAAATCACATGAAAAACAAAGTTTCTGACATCCATCAGTCTGGAAAGGGTTACAAAGGACAACACTGAGAACCTGCAAGTCTTTCCCTGAATGGCTCATAAAAACTAAAATGAAGATTTTGGAGTGGTCTAATCAAACTCTGGACTTAAATGTGATTGAGATGCTGTGGTGTGAAACATTGAACAGGTCTTTCCAGCTCAAATTCTCCTATGAAGAGCAGCTCCAAATTCCTCCTCTTTTAGTAAACATTTGGTCTGCATTGGCTGAAACTTAGTTGCCAAAAATGACTTGAGAAAATATTAGAGAAATGTATTTGTTTAACAAAGACTGTGGAACTGATATGTTGGAGATTTGTTTATTTTATTTTATTTTTAACAGTTTTTGAATTTATTCTAGCACTTCAAAATCATCCAGTCATGTCTTCAGCTGTGAAATGTGGTTGGCGGTTAAATCCCTCATCACACTGCTGAGTGACTAATGAAAAATCGTACAGAATTTTGAAGTGTAAAGACGATGATACATTATTTTTTTATATTTTGTACATCTCTACCAGTCTTCAGCATCAACATCTTAATTTGTTTGCCTTTTCATCTCTGAAAAACTGCTTGAGCTTTTTGCCTCTCCAGCATGATACTGCCATCACTCTGTTTGACTAGTGTTTTGCCTGAAGGTCTAAACGTTCATGTTGACTGTCATCTGACCAATGTGCCCTCCCTCTCACGTCTCTTTCATGGCTTGTCTCAATCAGAAATCAGAAATTTGGACCTCTTTACCCTTTATTTCAGCAGTGCCTTTTTTCTTGCCACTATTTTATAAAGGCCAGATTTGTGAAATGCCTGGGGAACAATCTCTGCAGCTCCTCAAGAGTCACCATGGGCCTTCTAGCTGCTTCTCTCCTGTCAGACTAGGTGGATGTCCAGGTCTTGGTGGGTTTGCAGGTGCATCCTCTCTCCATGTCCAGGTGAAGGCAAAGCAACTTTATTTATATAGCACCTCCAGCCAGAGACAATTTTAAATGCTTATACAAAGAAGTTAAATGAGCTTATTCCAGATTTTTGGTGCATAAAAACTGGAAGATGCTTCAATTCATTCTCAGAATGAGTAGGTTTGATTCAGATAATCTTAAAGGTCTTCGTGGTTTTTAAGCTTTGGAGAAGATCAGCGATGTAATCTGGGCTTTTATTAGTAGGTACTTTATAAGCCATTAATGAGATTTTATTCTTTGAGTAACAGGAAATCAGTGCAAGGACCTCAGAAGCGGACTGACATGCTGACCTCTTTTTGTTTTTGTAAGGCATTCTGAAGAAGCTGAAACTGCCTTGTGGATTTTTTGGGTAATCCCAAAAAATGTGAAAATAGTGCTGCAATAATTAAGTTTGCTAAAAACAAAGGCATGAACAAATTTGGCAATATTTTTTAGATGATAATATTGTGCCTTTGATGTGGTTGTCGAGGTTTAGATCAGGATCCCTGATCGCTACCAGACTCCTGCCTTAGTCAGAGCATTTTAAACCAACAGATTGAAGGTGGGTTCTGATTTTTAACCTTGAAGGTTATCCTGCAATAGTCAGCCCCGCCCACTCCTCACTACTACCCAGGGCTGCCTACTGACCAGTTCTCTGTCTAACAGGTCCGGAAAATCTCTGAGACCTGGGTATTACCCTAAAAGTACTCTATAAGAGATAATCTATTTAAACTGGTGGCGAAAGTGATTCGTCTAGCTCTAACTACCTCCAATCCAGAAGTTATGACCCTTTACAGTTAAGAAACAATCAGCTGAGTAGCCCTCACAGCTGCATAATTCCAATAACCACTTCTGTTAACGGTAGCCCACTTTCTAAATCATAACTTGCACTTGGAACCGGCTAGATTATGTTTAGTGACTTAGATGTAAGTCCCAGGGTCATTATTTATTCTCACCAAAGGAAATTATGAAGCCTCCTATTTACTGGAATCATGTACATTAGTTTTCCCTTAATTAAAAGAACTGAACGAAGATTAAATGACTCTATTAATTCCAATGTCCACCAACCTCTTTAGAATTTTATAGTATAAATTTATTAAGCAAGCTTAAGCAGGGATATGCGACATACAAATCAATAATCAATCGTAAATAATTCAAAAACAGTGTAATAAAATTTACATGTACAATCATACTACCCTGTCCTCTTTTCCCTGACTAAAGTCGCAAGTTCTGAGATGGAATTTCAATGAGCAGATTCAACTCATACCCAGACGATGGTGGATCTTTGGCAACAGGAATTTCTAGCATCCTTGGTTGAGGTCTTTGCCTTGTGTGGAAAAAACCCTCTTTAGAAAAGAAACAAAGCAGAACGGGTCCGAATCCTTTGGCAAAACCCAGTTCCTCATCCCTGAGGGAGCTTTGTCCTTCCTCCAAGTCTTGTTGCAGAGTTTGTAATTGCTGGGCTGAGACGAGACCGACGATCGAATGAAGAACCAGGGATGGGGCGATGGAACCCAGTCCTTCCTTGGCGGTGTGAAGTCCGAACTCTCCCGTGGTTCTGAAGTGCGGTCCGTGGCTCAATCTGCTTCAGCAAGTTGTCTCTCCTTCTGCGCCGTCGGACTGGGAACAACTGGTTCCTCTTCTCAGCCCCTTTTTATGCATCTCTCCACCATGTGTGTGTATGGGGAGGTTTGGCCTACGTGACTTTCTCCACATCTGCTGTTTCTCATGAAAAAGTCCTCACATTGCCCAATCTATTTCTGCTGACCATGGTGGAAAGTCCCGTACTTCCCCTTTCTCCGTTGCTTCAGCCAAACTCAACACTCCAACCATCCTGTGCGCTCTGACCATCTGTTCAGAACTGCTTGCGACATTTCCTGTTTCAGGACTGTGCTGTATTCCTCTCTTTTTCTATAACCCACTATTATGTATTATAGCTCATTAAACACATTAAATCTGTTGTTAAACCTGTTTGAATTAATTTCAAATGATTACAACTTCACATCATCACAAGTTTGATCCTTAGTTAACAATCAATCACATCTCTTACTTATTATAATTCATCAACCATAATCTTTCCACAGTTAATTCATTACAGAAATCATTACAGATCACATTTCAGATAATACATTTCAGAAGGTTATTATGTGATTACTTGTATTCATTTTACTATTCCTTCATATTCAATTTAATTAGCTTTTAATCAAACTACAAGATTACTTATTTTCTCTCAGGCCTCTATGCACCTTTTCTGCATGCACCCGGAAAGATCTCACACCCCATGCCAGTTTTCTTGACACCCCCTCCATGAGATCGGACGGTGCTTCGCAGAAAACACAGAGTCCAAAGTCAAAAGAGATCAAGTCCATCATCACAAGTGATAGTGAGGATGTCCCGCTCATAGCAGGTAACCGGAGACAATGAAGGTGTCCAGGAATCCACAACCGCATACTCCGACAGATTGGATGGCGGAGAAAGCCAACGTTCTGCGCCCAAATCGTTGTCAAGTGTAGAGTCACCTGAGACGGAAAGGGTGGAACGTTCCAGCGGAGGCGGCAGAGGCGAAGGCAAGTCCATGCCGAAGTCGGGCAGCGTTGATGGATTGTTGCAGTAGTCGTCCAACTCTGCCAGCAGATTCTGGAAATCCATATCACTTGGTGATGGAGATGAAGGGGAAAGGGTATCCTCATTCTGGCATGCTTGGGGAGATGAACTGAGGTTCTCAGTTTGGGTACCTCTCTCGTTAGTCGCACTGCTGGCTTGGCATCCGACGTCGATAAACAAATCCGGAGACACGGGACGTGTAGGCGGAAGATAATCGCCCACCGCCACAATTCGGCCATCCAACAGATGTAAAGTTGGGAGGCATTGCCGAGTAAGTTGGTGTTCCCACAACTTATGAATTACGGGCAGCCGTAGCCCCGTATACAATGGATATGCTGGGAAGTCGTCGTCGGCTAGGCCAAATGCAGAGGTCCACACGATTTTGTGCACCCGTTCCAGGGATCTAGATGTGGAATCCGCTATGTAGGGCAAATCCTCCAGCCCTGTAGCGCAGAGAATTGCCGTTACATCATTAAAATGGCTGCTCACGCATTTGTGACACCAGCGGGCGGACGATGCCACCCAAATGAATCCATAGGATTCTGCGGTGATCCCACATCCCACACAGCAGGTTGATGCCTGAGGAGAAACAGTAACCCAGGTAACTTCATGATTAGTGGTTATTGATTAACTACATGTACTTACAATGACGAAAATGCTAAAGCGAAAGCTGAGAGAGTAGGCTGGTTTTAAGCCCGTGTGCCAGCTTGTTTTGCGAGCCAAGGTGAATTAATCACAGGAGCCGAAATGTCATGATCTGGTGCCGGTTCACCTCGATCATAGACATGAGCTGAATCATGGAATATTGCCGCGTAGGTCATCAGCCATACAACAATGGCGAGGTCCGAGGTTTCATGAAGCCAGTAGAGGACCACCAGGATCCCCCAAACCGTTGCCCAAAGAGCCAGAATTACCCACTTTTGCATCCAAATTCGCCGTCCTCGACCCTTGATAGCCAAGGCCTGGCGCGCTAAGTAGATGAGGATAGATACTGCGAAAAGCCCTTCTAGAATGGCTGTGAGAATCTTAAATGGGGCGGCTCGTGTAGCTTGTGCGCCCCCCAGGACCAATTCCAGTATCAGGGCTGCGGTGTCGGTGATGAGCCACAGGCAGACCACAACGCCCCTGCGCCAATTGATGCGAGTACGGCCCATCAAGTAACAGGCAAAGAGGGACGAAGCCAACCCCCATCTGTGGAGAATGATTGGACGGAGGATAAGCTTGGCATATCCTTGTAGCGCGACGAAGATCCTCATAGGATGTCCCTTGGGCCAAGGACCGGTGTGGCAGAAGACTACCCAGGCCAGGGTAATCCCTAAGTGCTCAATGGTACTCACTTGAATCGGTGCAAAAAGTGAGTTGGGATTTGATGAGTTGGTCGAAGAGTTGTTTTCCATGATGTGAGATGATGGTCGCTCTGGATCAGATCCTGTCGGCAGCTGCGATGAAGGTTGAATGGGTCGCAGGCACACGGCAGCTCTCTCTTATGCAGGAGTAGGCTCCTCCTTAGGGGGGAGGGGCTGGTAGTTCCTCTTTTTGCAACGACAAAGTGCTTTCAGCCACGCCTCCAAGACGATTTTGCCGATGAGTATTGCTACGGCGACGCCCAGGAGTCCTAAGAGATATGGCCATAGCACGCTCAAAGCGTCTAGCAGCCACTGTTCAACAATGTTGAGGCCTTCTTCCACCACATGAGCAATTTCTTCCACAACCTCGGTGGCGACGGCCACCAAAGTTGCTCCCATAGTCTCATACCAGAAACAGTCATGTCTATTAGAGCCTTCTCCACATTGCTGCCAATGCTCCATAGTGGTGGAGCAGGTGAGATTGGAATACAACAGGTTGGGTCCTACCCAGTCAAACCCTGAGTCGATGTTCCCTTCACACAGACTTTTCCGAAAAGCATGTCCTTCGGCGATGGCTATAAGGGGATTTGGAATGAACGGAACGGGTAGTCCAAGAATGCTCTTGCGCTTCTGAAGATGATATCCTAGGATTGCGTCGGTGCATGTCCGTCCGCTCACTATGGCCCTCCGCCATGTGCCATTGATTTTCCGCCAAGTAACCTCAGAAGAGTGAGTGTCATACTCCTCTGCATAATGTTCCTCGCAGTAGCTTTCCCAACCTCGAACGGTTTGGCAGGGTCTCCTGGCCAAACTGATCGTGCATTCGAGGACCCGTCTTGTCGTGTTTCTACAGGTCATGCGCCAAGGTCTTGGGTTGACATAACTGTCAGGTCTCCAAAAAACTCCAGGCCATATCATGCGGTCTTTCGAATAAACCGTGGCGATGTACTGGTACTTGACCCAGTAGTTTGTTGATTCCGTGAGGCATGGTGTTACCCAAGCTTCAAACTCATCTTGTTGGAGTCCCCACCACTCGTAGTCCCAATTTCGAGTGTAATCCTCGTACCAGGCTCGCAAAGCCCATTTGGCAGTAGGTGCTTTTTCAGGATCAGGGCAGTTGTACCTCCAGGTGGAGTGAAGAGCGTTCCCCGTTTGCCAGAGGTCACAACGTGGCGATGAGTGGGTTTTCCTCCAACAGGTGTCATTAAGGCTCTCAAAAATTCTTTTGGCGACACATTTGTCAATTTTTGCAAAGTCATTTTTAGGAACTTTCAGAAGGTCATCAGGAGTTGGAAGGGGTTGTGTACGCAAATTGGCAATGTGTAGCTCCTCCAAACCAGTATGAGAGCGAACCGTTCCCTCCGGGAAGTCTCCCATAAAGAACGTCTGGTCTTTGGCTATGTATGTCCATGGGAATGAGTTGTTCAGCCAGGTTTCAACCTCTGTACGGATTGTGCGTGTAGAGTGCCACAAATCAGCCCAGTATTCTTCTATGGCTGTAACTATATAATTCCGTCCTGCACATTGCACAAACTTATTCCAGAGGCAAGGATTCAACCAACTAAAGTGGTGTCTATAACAGTGCTTTTGCTCCTCATCATACATAAACCGTCTAGGTCCTTGTCTGATCAGGAAAGCCGTCATGTTGGTCAAATTGGCTGATGTAGGCAGCATCGTTGTATTGACTGGAAGATTACCTCGGGAGGCATTTCGATAGGTCCAGTTGCCCGTTGGTGCTGTAGGGATGATGTCATCCTTTCTGCAGTTCAGGTGGATGTCTCCCCAAAACTCCCCTCGTGGAAGCCAGGCCCGACAGCCTGAGGACCTGTGTGGGGCTGGGTATACTACTTCGGTATCCCAGTACCCTTGACTTGGCATCAATAGCAGCGATCGACAAGCCATGTTGCAATGCCATTCTGGCATACCTCGGTCCGGGTGAATCCAGTTGCATCTGACGGTCCGTCGTTCTTTGTTTTGCAGAACCCGTATCCAGCAGAGCACTCCAGTCTCGAGGAAGTCATAGTTGTAGATCTCCCAGGTGCGATTCAGAAGGTCGTCCAGAGTGGAGTCGTTCAATCCGAAGGCTCGGCGCTCCACGTACTTTTTCCCGTTGTCTTTGGCGAACAACCCGGTTCGGTTCTGGACAGATGTTTCGTTATTCCATGGTACAAAAATAGCCGTGGTGCTTGTATTCCAACAATTGAAGTTAGCGTACTTAGAATGTCCATAGGTGACCCTTGTATGCGTAAGATACCACGGTCCAACTCCGATGAAGTAGAAGATAGTAGCAAGAACAGCAGCAGCAAACAGCAGGGCAAGAAGCGTTAGCAGCCCTTTCAGGCATAGGGTTTTTCTGGTTATCGTAGTCGTTTTCCGTAGCAAGGGTTCGTTAGAGATTTCCGAGTCGTCGTCGGTGTCAGTAGAGCTGTCTGATTCCGATGTAACATCCAGCAACTCCGGGTCTGTAGGTCGGCGCCTCATGCCGATAGCATCCATCCTGGCCAGATTAGTGCCTCTCTGGGATCCGCTGTATCAGGCGCTGTACAGATTTTTCTCAAAGAGTTGAGGTGGCCTTGGTTGGCAGGGTTCTTTCCAACCCGTCTGGTGGCCCTTCTCTGCTGCAGGGCTGTATATATGGGAGAGGGGTAGGGTAAATCAGGCTCCAACCCCCTCCACACCCACTTCCAGTGGAACACCCTCCAGTAGTCCGGCCTAGGGAATGGGCCTGGGGCGGTTCCATTTTTCAGCGCCTGGTCTTGCCAGGATTCGTGTTTGTACCCTATTGGGGCAGGTACTGAGATATAGGTGTACAATGATTGTCCATGCAGAGTTAGTCTAGTGCGGTACCCCCAGGTTGACGGAGTAAAAATCCTCTGGTGTGGTGGATTGGGGTAGACCCTGTCTATTTCCAATTTCAATGGAAGCCTGGTGTTATTAAATATATAACATTCTGGATTTATTTCCCTCTTTACTATAGTTCTCGCCATACTTCGTGAAGTGGTCCAAATGACCATGTCATTGAGTGAAATTTCACAATACAGTCCTTGCAGTGGTTCAAGATAATGGGGACCCCACCTAATCCGTAGCTCGATCCCCTGTAACCTGAAATACACTGTATTAAAAGTCCACGGTAGAGATCTTGGGCACATAGGGGAGATTGATGCAACATTAACCGTGTTGTCGGATCCTCTTCCTTTCCAAGCGGGCGGTGCGGTAGGGATAAATAAATGTGGCTTCATGGCCGGGGGCGTCGTGTATTCTTCACTTTCCCCCACCTCTTTTACGTTTTGGAAATTGGTGGGTCGGAGATATATGAGATACTTAAGAAAATAGGCCTCAGTGAGCGGATTGGAAACAGTGAAATCTTCTCTTGGCATATCTAGTAGAATGGAGGTGGTAGGGAGTTTTAAAAACGGGCCTCTGTCTGATAGTCCCGATGAGACTCCAACCCCCACTTTGAACAATCTAGTCACAAAACACTGTCTCCCCTTTCGTTTTTTGGTTTTTTGCTGACCTGCAGACTCGACGACTCGTTTTCCTCCTTCCGGTGCGTCCATCAGTCTTGGTTTGTCTTTCTCCATGGAAATGCTGAGGCGAGCTTCTGCCAGGCGTGAGTTTTGGATTTCTTCTTGGGAGGCTCCGGCTCCGTACTGGACACGGTGGCGTGAGTCTGCTCGTCTGGTACCACTTTGATGGCTGCTCCGACTGAGTAGATCCCTTTATAGGGGACGGTGATCATGCGCACTGACAGCTGGACATGACAGGAGGTGCTAGGATCAGAGGGCGTACTCGCCCTGTGAGCCACGCCTCCCGGGTGTTGCAAAACTCCATCCCGAAACTGGGATTCCGCTGTCACCCAGTACAGGCAGGACTTCTCTTTTGGTCTCACCGCATTGCTGCCCCATCCTTCCACCTCTGTGGTGTAGTAATACATATCCGAGCTGCGCACCCCATCTTCTCTTGGTACATCCGGCAGATCCACTATGGGTATCGTGCAGTCATTGATGACCTCCAAAATTAGATGTGCCCAGGTGGTTAGTTCCCAGGGGCCTGTCCACCCACCGTTAACGGCTTGCTCTCGGGCGTCATCTGGGAGTGCACTTAGCTCCTCAGCTGATGGTTGGTATGCGTGAGGCCGATGTACCCGGAAGACCACCGGAGAGTGGTTGGCATTCAATGGTGGACATGACAGGGATGCTCTAGCAGCGTCATATGGCCAGGCGGCTTGAACAGAATCCCACAGGACATCATGGGGCCCTTCTTCCCTCTTCCACACCCATGGGTCCAATTCCTCTGGAGTGTTCGGAGGGGCGGAAGGTCCTGGTAATATTATCGGTATGGAGCTCCCATAGTTCGGCTGCACTTGCCCATAGGTTCTGTAATATCGCAGCGAGCTGTAAAATCTTGTCACTTGCCACCCTTCAGCTTCGCCTGTCAGTGTTACCTCTCCCCTCTTCAGCTGTTCCTCGCACACAGGGCAGTGGTGTAGCTCATCTCCGTCCCACGTGCAATAACAAGTTCTTGGTTTTTCCTGGAGCCACCCCCATTGGGTTTCCAACTTAAGCCGGGGCAGGTAACCCACTCGGCAGTTCCCACAGACTGTGTTGTTCAATACCGTGACTGGGGAGACGCGAAGGTGTTGTAGCATCTCTGCGGTAGCCTCCTGGTGTCTTGGCTTCTCACGGCCCGGTCCTTCCCAGATAATGGGAAGATGGTGGTCGGCTAAACAAACCGGGCAGCCGCTTTTAGCTTTTCTCCAAACCAGCATCTCTCTGTCCTCCGACAGGACTCCATTTTTGGCCCAATCCAATTTCTTCAGGGCTCGTCCTGCCCAAATCCCTGAAGGGGTTCTTCTAATTACAACCACCCCTTTCACGGTGGCCAGTCCGAGATAGGGTGGAATGGTACATGATTCACTGGCCATTTCACCGGCTTCTGTTTCGCTTTAGTCAGGAACCGGCTTGAGCTGCTCAACTCCTTGGATCCCTTTTCTTTCCAGCAATACTGTGTTCCTATCCAGTACTTTTTTGACGATGTCAGTTGTCTCAAACTTGGGTTTTACTGCTGCATGTACAGGTTGCTCTCTTGCTTTGACCCACACGCGCTGTCCCTCTCGGAATGGCACTCTGGGCGTCAGCTTCTCCTTTTTGTCGCTGGAGCCCCGCCCCACTTCCTTCGTGGTGAACGGCCGTTGGTTGAGTTCCATCGCAGGGGCGGGTCTTTCGGCTCTGCTTCTGTCGTTCAGGGCCTGCCCTATTTCCACCGCTTGGGTGCTCCAACTGTTGGTGTTAGCATTTTTAGCTATCCAGCTTTTCACTAACCCTATGGCTCGTTCCACCACTCCGTTAGCTTGTGGGGTATAGGGTGGCGAGTAAACTCGCATTACTCCATACTTCTGACACCACTGGTCAACCTGTGAATTACGGAAATGAGTCCCATTGTCCGTGCGCAGCTCTTTCGGGATTCCCAGGGCACTGCATACTTGTTCCAGCATGCCGACAACGCTATTGCCGTTTGCTTTCCTGGCTGCTTTTGTAGTTACAAACCCCGACATGGAATCCACCAGCACTAAGAGGTACTTCTCACCTCTCCTTCCTGTTATCCCCATGGGTCCTGCAACATCCATGCAGACTGAGCCCCAGGGGACCGTGCTTTTGATGGACAACCCATCCATCCGCTGCCCTCGGCGACCTGCGTTGTATTGACCACACACTTCACAGTCCCTTAGCACGCGTTGGACTTGTTTCACTGGGATCCAAAGGTCTTGCTCCTCCAGTTCCTTACGGGTAGGTCGCACGCCTGCATGTCCAAGGGCCTCATGCACGCTCCGCACGACCTCGACCACGTATTCTTTTGGGACCTCCCGTCCTTTGGGAGTTCTGTCCCACTTCTCGGTACCGACAAAGACGATCTTCCTTTGTTGGACATAACAGTCCACTTCATCATTCCCACGCCAATGAGCTCCCTCATGCGTGTGTGCTCTTTGGTGCTGCACTTCTATTTCCAACTGCAGCTTCAGCTCAGCAATTTTTTTCCACAAATCTTTGTGTGCCACTGGCTTGCCCTTTGCTGTCTCGAAACCATTTTCTTCCCAAATGGCCAAGTCTTCTCTGAGAGCCTGAGCGCAGTAGTAACTGTCGGTTACTAACCTGGCACTTTTGATTTTCCTTTTCACCAGCTCCAGCAATCCTTCCAGTACTGCCGTCACTTCTCCGGCTTGAGCACTACCGGGGGCCTTTCCTTTCTGGCGGCCTTTCTCTTTGCCGTCCTGCTTCAGAATAAATCCCCAGTATGCCGACTGGTCGGACCCCTTTCTGGATCCATCAGTGTAGATTGTCCATTCCGGTTGTCCTGGCTTCTCAAGTGTTTCTTGTGGTTTTTTCTTACTGGTAGGTTGTGCTGGCCCAATTTCAAGCTCCGGGTCCAGCAAGATGTCCTCCCATCTTCCCCACCGAGTATTGGTTGCTTTAGTACTTTCCACAGTTCCTTTTCTTAGGTACTTGTGAACTTGGCTTTGTGTGATGACTTTGACTGGTTGTCCTTGTGCTAAATCTTTCAGCACACCCCAATAGCGGGCTAACACCGCTAGCTCTTTTTCTTCCTGCGGGTATTTCTTTTCAACAGAAGTTAGAGTGTAACTCCACAGGGTAACCAAGCCTCCATTTTCGTTACTCACTTTGATCATGGCATCGTCATTCTCGCAGCTGATCTCTGCCACCAGCCTTTCTGACAAACTCCTTGGCTCCAATCTCACAGCTGCTTGAATGGCCCTTCTCAGTTCCTCTAGGTTCTGTTGATTTGCTGCTGTCCAAACCCAGGGTCTTTTTCCGTCTTTCTCGTCGTCCTCACTTTTCCTCAGGCAGTGGTACAAGGGTTTGGCATATTTCTGATAGTTGGGTACATGGTCTCTGACATAGTTGCACAGTCCCAATATTTTCTGCAGGTCATTTTCTGACTGTGGTGGTTGAATGTTTGTCAGCTTTTCTCTGTACCCATCCGAGAGTCCCAAGTCCGACGTGACTTGGAAACCCAGATAATTCACTTGGAACTGTCCAAATTGACATTTCTTGAGGTTTAGCTTCAAACCTGCTTTGGTGAGATTTTTAACCACTTTTCGTAGCCTCTCTAGGTGTTCTTCTTCTGTGTCATCAGCAATAAAAACATCATCAATGTACACAGTTGCACCCACGTCCCCCAACACTTCCATCACTGCTGACTGGAACACGTTTGGGGAGTTCTTGTACCCCTGGGGTAACCTTTGCCACACATAGCTCTTGCCTTTGTGGGTGAATGCAGTTTTACCTTGCGACTGTCTGGCGAGGCGTAGAGAGAAAAATCCATTGGCTAGGTCGATGCAGGACTTGAACTTTTTGACTCGAAGAGTTTTCAACGCTCCTTGTGGATTGATCAAACTGGCTCGGTTTGCTATTGTTCTCCGATTCAGGGCCTTGAAGTTGATGACTGGCCTCCAACCCCCTCCAGCCGATTCAGGTTTCTTCACCGCCTGGATGGGGCTGTTGGTGATCGGGTTGAGCTCCTCTCTGATGATCTCTAGGGCGCCCAGCTCCTTCACGATCTTGTCCATCTCCTCGACTGCTCCTGGGTTCAACGGGTACTGCCGAACAGGTGGATGAACCCCACCTTCGATGTGATGAACAAACTTTGGGCCCAAATCTCCACAATCATTTTTGAACCGTGCTACCTGTGCTGTAGCGATGATTTCACGTAGCTCCTCTTTCCCAGCCGGGGAGAAGTCACTCTCTTCAAGTTTCTGTTCTGTCACCGTTGGTATGTCGACCGGTTTGTACCAGTCTTGCTTCTCTGATCCTGTTTGTGTTGGGCCGACTTTCACCAATCTTGCTTTCAAGCTCGTCAGCCTTCTCTCCAGCCTACGATGTGTGCTTTTCTTTTTACTGAGTTCGTCTAAGTCTTTTACTGTAAGGAGATTGTAGGGACCTTTCACCCATACTACTCCTTTCCAGGTCCCATATGGCATTTCTTCTATTTTCCCATTGGCAAACTGAACCTTCAGGTGTCCTGCTGTTTTTAGGTCTTTGCGGGTCATCGACACCTCCGCTCCGGTGTCCACTAGGTAGGGCACTCCTTCCACTTTAGCATAGATTTCGTCCCCTTCCCAGTAGGCATTGTCTAAAACGACCCGCGACCTGGACGCCATTACTTTGGTGACCCTCCGGCCCCGGCTTTACGGGACTCACGGAGGGCCGTCCTCTCTTCTGGGCTCAATTTCCTATACTCCTCATCTGTCAGGAACTGACCTTTCCCTGGCTGATTTGATGAAGCCGGAGGGTTGGTCGGTTTCCCTTGTGGTCCTGGTGGTTTCTGCTGGAACGGTCGGTTCCGGAAGTTGGGTGGCGGTGTTCCTTGTTGAAACGGTCTGCTCTGGAAGTTGGATGGCGGTGCTCCTTGCTGGAACGGTCTACCCTGGAAGTTGGATGGTTGTCTGATGTTAACCCTTCCAGGTGGCTTTGCCGGTTGGCTAGCCTCCTTCTTCCTTTTGTCCTCGTAGTACTGTTGTTCCAGGTCGAATCCTTGCACTGCTACATCCATCTGAGCGACTGTTGTGCTTCTCACTGGCAACTTCACGAACACGATCTCTCCTCTGCGTCCTTTTGTCACCTCACGCAGTACTTTCACATATCTCGCAGGGGAAACGGTCTGCTTAAGTGTGTGCCAAAGCGGTTCCAACCGGCTTCCCTTGTCCAGCCGTCCTCTGGCTCTCTTCACCTGGGACTCTTCATCATCCATGTCCTCCAACACCAGCCTCTCATAGTTGCTCTGTGCTGAATCTGTTCCAACCATCGGGTCCGCAGTCACGCTGGTCAGCCACAACTTTTTGGCTCCCTCGTGGTTGGTGGTAGACAACACAGTTGGCCAAACATCTTTTAGATATTCTTCATTGTTTTCGTCTGCGTTTTTACTCCTAATCACCAGCCTTAGATTCTTCAATTCGGCGTAAGCATCCTGTCCCGTATTAGTGGCAGGTAGCTGAGTCAACGCCCCTGGTGGTCTCACCGGGATCTGTGGTCCTGGCTCCGAAGACGTCGCCTGAGGTTCCTCTTCATCAGCCGACACTTCGTCCAGCTTCTGTCGAGCCTCCCTGGAGTATTTGAAGGCAGCTTTCTTCAGTCGTCGCAGCATCACATCATACATAATTCCAATGTATGCATTCCTGAAGTTGGTAGTCAGGGAATAGTGTGCTGTCAGAGTGGAGCAGGATGGTGTCATCAGGATGTTAGCCCATTCTCCGATTGTTGCTTCCACCTCGAGCTGCACCCGGTCTCCCAATCTGCTGGCCCATCCTGCCGGGATCTGGTACTCGGTTTGGCCGACCTCTGGTACATACGTACGCCGTCCGTCCTTAGCCTGCACGGGACCCCAGGTCACGTCTCTTGCCAGTCTCTCAGAAGATCCTTCGATGTCAAAGGTTTCTATTTCTTTCTTCTTACCCCGATGCTGTCCTGTTCGGAGTGTCTTATGCTCGGCCGGTAGTTGCTTTGGGTCGGAGAAGACGCTGCCGTGATCGCTCTCCTCTTCTTCTTCTCCAGGATGTTCGATCTCCGGTTGCTCCTCTTCGTCCTCCGAGTCACTGATGTCCTCATACTGCTGTTGTCGAAGAGGTTCTCTCCTGGGGGAGTTCAGCGGTCGAATCTTGGCTGGTTTCATCGGTCCTTCTTCTTTCGGGACCGTCGGCTGCTCATTCTTGACTTTTCCCGCATTGGGTTTTTTCAGTTCACTGTGGCTCTCTTCAAACGAGAACTCCTTAACGTACTTTGCTGCGGAGAACCCTGGTTCAACAGGTGTCTCCTTTATCTTTATCCTGGGTGGCTGCACGGCCTTGGCTTTTCCTATCTGGGTGGTGTTTAAAACCTCACTTTGGGGAATTTTTAAGGGATATTTCTTGATTTCTTGCGATGGATGGCTAATGCGGCATTGCTCCTCCATCTCAGCTGCCAATTTCACCCCTTGCTCAGTGCGGAGTCGATGCAGACGGGGGTCAACCACCACCACCACTTCTTTGAACACAAAGAAATGACTGTTGGTCTTGGCTATATTCACCACTCCGTTCTCCGCTATTGATCTGGCGGTGTCCCTTGGCAGATCCGGCGATCTCAGTCCTTGTACACTCACTATGACTCTTCTCATGCATTCGTTGCTGGCCGCCGCTAAGCCCCGCTCGAGTCCATGCCACATCTTCTTCCGATATTCCTCCAAACCCTCTCCTTTTCGGTAGACGTCAATCGGGACTAGGATTACAGCACCATAAGGGAGACTATAGCCGTTCATCAAGACTACTTCTCCCCTTGTCTTTGGGCTACAGGTGGCTTCTAGCAATTTTGAATCCGCTTGGTAATATTGCCCTGCTTGGTCCTCAAGGCTGCGTCTGAACTTTCGATTGTGGATCTTGTATCTGTCATTGGTGAACACAATCAGTCCGTCACCCTCAAGATCCCATATTCTTCCAATAACCTGATAAATCCGGAGGCCGGTCTGCAGTCTAAAGTTGCTGGCCCCCGGTGGTATTTCGGCTAATTCTCGGGCCATCCTCCAGGTGTCCGATTTCTGAGTCTTCTTCTTAGGGCGACCGGGGTCCCGCTGCTCCTCGTCCGATTCCTCCCTGTCCTCGTCGGAACTGCTGGCCGCTGGGGTCTCCGTAGGTGGTAGTGGATGCCTTCTCTCCGTGCTGTGGGCTCGGGGATGAAACCCGGGCTCCAGACCTCGTCGCAGGGACCAGTCCCTGGCCGCTTGCTCCAACTGCTCCTCAGTGAGGCCGCCGACGAGCGCTTCCTCGGGGTCTTCCTCATTGGCTGGTGCAGGTGGGATGTCCTCGTTCCGCGATGGACCTGGTGGAGCTGAGGGACCTCCATCGCTGTCGTCGCTGCTGTCACCGCCGGCGTTGTCGTCGCTGCCGCCCGTCAGGTCTATCAGATACCTCGGAGGTTGCTTCGTCTGGCGAGTCGGTGTCGTGGTTCTGCTGGGCAGTCGGGACGGAGGCTCAGCCACCTCCGACCCTGCCTCTTCGAGGGCTCGCTCCTTTTCCTTGCCCTCTTTGTAGGTTGAAAGTCTCTGCATGGCCTCAGCGTAGTCTTTGTACTGGTTCACCCCCTTGGCGTTTGGGTCCACCAGGATTCCATCGATGCCCGCCGCCAAGGTAGCTGTTTTTACTACGCGGTCATACTTTTCGGAGGGGCTGTGGACAATTCGTAGCTCACCATCCGCCCATCCTTCAAGGAGGTCAGCGAACCATTCCAGCCATCCTCTAACCTCCGGCTTCTTAGCCACTTTCACTGGGCATCTGACGACCCCCAGTCGGTGGCCGTGTCTAAGCTGGGTGCAGTAGTATATCCGTTTTTGCACTATGATTTCCATTGGGCTCCGAGCAACGTCCTTGCTCATGGTGAAGTGAGAATCAAAGAACATCTTTTTATTTATCTCAGTCCAGGATTCCAATCCATCACCAAGTAATATCAACATTACAGGAAATTGCGATAATGCAGATTTGGAAAGATGGGATTGATGATTCTTCCCATCCCGGCTGATGTTGCTTGCCTCTTGTTCCATTGCTGGCTTTTGTAGGGGCTCCAGTTCCCCTCTTTCTTCTTCTTCACTCATAGTTGTCTTTGTCTTTCGAGTCGCCTATCCCCCAAAGCCTCTCTTTGCGCTTTCGAGTAGGGATGGGTCCAGGCTGTGTTGGCTACTGGCTTCACTGTCTGGATCTGGTCATTCTATCCTCAGTAGAAGCTTTCCCTCACCTGTATGCTATACAGTTACTGCGAGGGTTGTGACTGATGGCCTTGTCAGTCACCACTAACTCTCTTCCCTAAGAGTTAGAAACCCAAGTGAGCTATTCAGAGTCTCGCATCTGTTTTCACTGACTTGGTGTCTTTGGGGCCCGCCTACTCAGTTGTGCGCCGCCCCACGTTGGGCGCCATGAAGGTTATCCTGCAATAGTCAGCCCCGCCCACTCCTCACTACTACCCAGGGCTGCCTACTGACCAGTTCTCTGTCTAACAGGTCCGGAAAATCTCTGAGACCTGGGTATTACCCTAAAAGTACTCTATAAGAGATAATCTATTTAAACTGGTGGCGAAAGTGATTCGTCTAGCTCTAACTACCTCCAATCCAGAAGTTATGACCCTTTACAGTTAAGAAACAATCAGCTGAGTAGCCCTCACAGCTGCATAATTCCAATAACCACTTCTGTTAACGGTAGCCCACTTTCTAAATCATAACTTGCACTTGGAACCGGCTAGATTATGTTTAGTGACTTAGATGTAAGTCCCAGGGTCATTATTTATTCTCACCAAAGGAAATTATGAAGCCTCCTATTTACTGGAATCATGTACATTAGTTTTCCCTTAATTAAAAGAACTGAACGAAGATTAAATGACTCTATTAATTCCAATGTCCACCAACCTCTTTAGAATTTTATAGTATAAATTTATTAAGCAAGCTTAAGCAGGGATATGCGACATACAAATCAATAATCAATCGTAAATAATTCAAAAACAGTGTAATAAAATTTACATGTACAATCATACTACCCTGTCCTCTTTTCCCTGACTAAAGTCGCAAGTTCTGAGATGGAATTTCAATGAGCAGATTCAACTCATACCCAGACGATGGTGGATCTTTGGCAACAGGAATTTCTAGCATCCTTGGTTGAGGTCTTTGCCTTGTGTGGAAAAAACCCTCTTTAGAAAAGAAACAAAGCAGAACGGGTCCGAATCCTTTGGCAAAACCCAGTTCCTCATCCCTGAGGGAGCTTTGTCCTTCCTCCAAGTCTTGTTGCAGAGTTTGTAATTGCTGGGCTGAGACGAGACCGACGATCGAATGAAGAACCAGGGATGGGGCGATGGAACCCAGTCCTTCCTTGGCGGTGTGAAGTCCGAACTCTCCCGTGGTTCTGAAGTGCGGTCCGTGGCTCAATCTGCTTCAGCAAGTTGTCTCTCCTTCTGCGCCGTCGGACTGGGAACAACTGGTTCCTCTTCTCAGCCCCTTTTTATGCATCTCTCCACCATGTGTGTGTATGGGGAGGTTTGGCCTACGTGACTTTCTCCACATCTGCTGTTTCTCATGAAAAAGTCCTCACATTGCCCAATCTATTTCTGCTGACCATGGTGGAAAGTCCCGTACTTCCCCTTTCTCCGTTGCTTCAGCCAAACTCAACACTCCAACCATCCTGTGCGCTCTGACCATCTGTTCAGAACTGCTTGCGACATTTCCTGTTTCAGGACTGTGCTGTATTCCTCTCTTTTTCTATAACCCACTATTATGTATTATAGCTCATTAAACACATTAAATCTGTTGTTAAACCTGTTTGAATTAATTTCAAATGATTACAACTTCACATCATCACAAGTTTGATCCTTAGTTAACAATCAATCACATCTCTTACTTATTATAATTCATCAACCATAATCTTTCCACAGTTAATTCATTACAGAAATCATTACAGATCACATTTCAGATAATACATTTCAGAAGGTTATTATGTGATTACTTGTATTCATTTTACTATTCCTTCATATTCAATTTAATTAGCTTTTAATCAAACTACAAGATTACTTATTTTCTCTCAGGCCTCTATGCACCTTTTCTGCATGCACCCGGAAAGATCTCACACCCCATGCCAGTTTTCTTGACAACCTATGCTGTTTTTTTGTTTATTTAGCTGAAGAAAACTTTGGCACATCCTCAATATATTTATGGAGCATTTGTACCTGATTGTGATCTCTGGATGATAGACTAATGTACAGCTGTGTGCTATCAGCATAATTATGATACTCTGTCTTGTTCTTGTACAATTTGACTGAGTGGAAACATATACGTATCGAAGAGGAGAGGACCACGGATAGAACCTTGACGAACTCTGCAGATAATTTTATTCAGTTTAGATTCATAGTTTATTATGGACACACCAAAGGTTCTTTTGGAAAGATAGAATTTAAGCCAGTTTTTTTGTTTAGCTTCAGGATTTCAGCTTCAGAGTTTTTCCTCTGGCTGCTGCACAGAAATTGGCTGTTAAATGGAGAGTTGGCGAGGCGCGGTGCTGACTTACTGCTCTCTCTTAACAAACTGCTATTACCTTGGAAAAAAAACAAAAACGGACTGTTTTATTGATGTGCTGTGACACAGTGGTACCCGGTCCACTCAGAGAGGGGCCCTGGATCCATCTGTGTTTATTGGTGTGTGTTTGTCATTTTCACTCCATGGCTGGATGGCTTCCTGACTACTAGATAACTACCTCTTTATTATAAAGGTGTGATTTGCTTTGTCAAGCTTTTCACCACACACACATGTGCACCCCCAGGCGCAGACACACACATTGACGTGAAGGAAAGCTCTGCAGCTGTGTTTATGAAATGGAAAAGAAGTTCTAGAATAAATGAAAAAGTGAGAGAAGTGTAGAGATGAACATTGAGGTGTTTCCTGCCTTGTTTTAACCTTTTGCTCACCAATGAAAACACATCAAAACACTGCTAATGATGAAATGAAGAAAGCTTTATTGCATGAAAATTCAAGTGAAGCTACACATTTTTGTTTGCCTTGTCCTTTAACAATTGTACAATGGTGAAGTAGAATTAGAATTGCAGCAAAAGGTAGTTCCACTTTTGCACGCCATCCTTATCAATTTATTTATAAAAAATAAATTGAAAAGTTTATTTTGAATCATATCGTTTTTTTCTACTTGACAATTGTTTGTGTTTCTCTTACACATTAAATTCCAATGAAATGTATTCATGTTTGTGGTTATCTGACAAAATATGTAAAAGTTCAAGGGTTGTGAATACTTTTGCAAGCAACTGTATTTTAAGAGGTACTTACAGAATACAGACAACCATTAATATTAATTATTAATATTTTAACAGTTTAATAGGCTGTTTTTATCAATATATTCTGACACAACCAGCCCTTTAAGGACACTCATGATGGTGATGGGGGCACATGAGGGGTGTGCTTTGTTTGGCCCAAAATGAAAATGAGTTTGTCCGATCGTCCCCAGCCTGTTGAGGTCATTGCTGATGTGCCTCCATGTTGGTATCATGTGAACGGGCCCATGATGAGGTTTGCCTCATGTTTTCATGTTTGAAGTGCTGATCCTGTTTCTTTCAGTGTCTGGCCGTTTGGGAGTCCTTCCTCCTCTCTCAGAGAGGTGAGTCAATGGAGCAGAGAAACGGAGCGGACGCCTCCTAAAGCTGAGGACCGAACCACTGGTGGAGACAGCGGGTCATTTACACAAGCAAACTTTTCATGTGAAGCATTTTCTTTCTCTTTGAACAAATACAACTCGTCCTACTCTTCATTCCAGTGATGTTTCCACAGAACCAAACACTAATTCCACACACGTAGACAGCCAGAATTAAACACTCTACAGGCAACACTTTGCATCTTCATGTTGAATCACTTTCCATGATGTAATATGATGCTTGTGAATGAAGTGCAGACATTCTGACACATTTCCTACAGCTGCTCTATAATGACCTGTCTCATGTTTTCCTAGTATGTGCAGCTAAAGCAAACCAGAGTGCTTTGTGGGATCCCATTTTAATCATTTTCACTCTGATTAAAATGGAGTGAAAAAGTCCAGTTGTGACATTAAGCATTCATTATTCCTAATTATGCAGCATTGCATCCTGTGTAGCAGCAGTCATCCACGGGTCAGCTGAATGAGGTTGTGTGCTCTGATTGACTAAAAATAACTGAAAAATTTAATTCTTGTATATGCATTTGTTTTTCTAGATCAATACCTAAAGAGAGTGTCACACTGCAGATTGTAATTTTAAAGACTGGAACTTTGTGAAACATTACTTCTAGAATTCTCATCAATTAGTGTCTTCTACCACCATGGGTTTCTAATGTCTGCCATATTTTGCTGGTTGCAACTTAAAGTTTACAAGCAAGATAACCTATTAGTAATGTATTTCTAATTAAAAAGCTTTGATTATGTTTTTTTTTTTTTACTGAAAATTTTACTATTAAAGACAAATGAATGAAGAAGTGCTATTTTACCATGATAATAAAGATTGACATCAAAACTGTTTTGGCTTCTGTTTGTAAACTCCTGCAGCAAAAAGAAACCAAAGATGAGAAGTTGCCTTGTTTTGTCTTCAGGATACTTTTAGAACATGACTTTCATGTCTGCCCAGCACTACAGTTTTCTCCAGGATGTCAAATCGTTTATTTCCCGACTTAACATGATCAATGATTAGTTGTAACTATAGACTATATTTGAGAAATGTTTACGATGTAAAAACAACACAGCAATAATACTGTAGGCTGACACGGATGTCGCCATGTTGTTATGACATCCATTCACCCAGAATGCATTCCGGGTAAATGACATATGCTAGGTCCCATTGTGCTAGCTCTGTCCAGACAAAATAGCAACCAGTAACATTAAGTCTTTTCAATTTGAATTCAATGGAAATGTAGAAATCACCTAGAGGTCATGAGGATGAGGAGATCACACAGAGGAAGAGGACTGCTGGCAGAAGCTGGACAGCTGGTGTTTGTGCAGCTGCCTTCTGCTTCGTCATTGAAACAATGAATGATGTATCAGGTCTGGTCTTCGGTCTGTTAACACCTCTCTGAGGTCGGGTGTTTGGTCTGGTACCGGGTCCATGTTTTCAGTACTGGAAGCAGTAGCGAGGGTAAAAACCACCTGTTCGATCCTTCTTCAATTTTGCTGAACAAATGACTTAAAGTCTTCTGGAGAAAATGTTGAGAGCACAAATTAGCAATGCAGACTCACTTCATTATTTCTGTTAATTACAGCCAACTGCAACGCAGTGTGGCATTGTCTAAATTAACACCAATCAAATGCAGTACGATTCAAGCAACTTCAGTGAAGTTGGCCTTCTGTGTTTATAGTACAGAATGGACCCAAACATATATATATATATATATATATATATATATATATATATATATATATATATATACACTGCTCAAAAAAATAAAGGGAACACTTAAACAACACAATATAACTAAATCAAACTTCTGTGAAATCAAACTGTCCACTGAGGAAGCAACACTGATTGACAATCAATGTCACCTGCTGTTGTGCAAATGGAACTTTGTACAGAACAAAGTATTCAATGAGAATATTTCTTTCATTCAGATCTAGGATGTGTTATTTGAGTGTTCCCTTTATTCTTTTGAGCAGTGTATATATATGTATTTGTTGAAACTGTCACTATGTTGAAACAGATAATCTGTGAAAAAGTTGAGCTCCTCCCCCTTCTCCCAGTGCTTAGGAGAAACATCCAATCAGAGCCAGGAGGCAGGTCTTAACGCTGTCAATCACAATCCCCTGTGGTGCTTTCGCCCTGTACCCCCTTGCTTTCCTCTACCGCTACAGCTTTTCCCATCAGCAGGTTCCACAGTCAATGCTCAGGCTAGTTAGCATAGCCACCAGTGACAGCAGGTAACCAGTTTCTCTTTAACAGTAAGTAGTTTCTCCACCATTAGCACATTCAGCAGTGAAGAGCAGTAACAGCAATAAGCCCCTCCTCCTGGCTCTGATTGGTTGTTTTTGGTTAGGAGTGGTGCATTTCTCCAGACAGCAGCAGTAGCTGGATCTTTTCACAGATCATCTGTCTCATATCACACTGTGACGGCGTGGCGACAGCTTTAACAAATATGTACAAAACGTTTGTTATAAAAGATACATATTGCAGCTTTAAACACTAAGGGTTAAACACTGACAACTCACGCACACACACAGCAGAACAAAATGTCAGAACAATGTCTGACTGAAAGGTCGTTGCTTCTAAATAATTAGGAATTGACTTAACATAATCCTCTTGCTGCAGCCAGAAGGATTATGTTGAATCATAACATAATCTTATGACTCATAAGATTATTTTCTGACTTATTAGTAATAACTTGCTAATTAGTTACTAACACAATTAGTTGTTACATCTAGCAAGTCATTAACCAGCAAATCAGCAAAGAGACATTTTATGTTCAATAAACCATATTTAATAATTTTATTTTTCTGCTCTGTATCTGTATGATGTTTTCATAATTTACTCCCTTTGTTGGATTCACTCTATTTGTGAGGGTGGGTTGGTTTCTCAGGTGGTGACTAGCAGTACTGAAATTCCAGTTTTGAGAAAGTCAGGTATTTTTCTGCTTTTACCAAAATACCAGCAGATCTGATACTATTTCAAATGTTAAGAGGTATTAGGGGATAACATTCAGGACAAATGATGATAAGACCAGAATATCTGCTGTTTAAAAAGGAACAGGGTCTTACAGAGTTTAACACAATTCTTACATCACATTTATTTGTATCTGACTGTGATATGTCCCACAGTAATGTAGCGGCTGTGATCGTCTTTACATTGATTGCATGTGAATCTTGTTTCAGTCTCCTTCCTGCAGCTATCAGCAGCCTTGTGTTCCTCCGCTCCATAGCCGCTCCCATGAATCCATGAATCCCTTCCACAGTGAGAAGAAATGAAAGGCTGTTAGGGTGAATAGGAGACTGATTACTCGCTGCCATGTCAGTAATCTGCCTCCTGAGACTGCCAGCCTCTTACCGGGTGTGTGCTGCTTTCATCCCTCAGAGAGAATAAGAAGGAGAAAAACAAAGTCAGTTGGTTGGTATGGGAAATAGGGAATTGGTATTTTAGAAGTGTGAATTCCCACTTCCACAGCCTTTTTCCATTTCTCTGTCAATTACAATGAAAGCGTCATCTGCAGGGGGTGAGGCTGATGGAACAGGTGGATATGACTGACAATGAGGCCGTCATATCCCAAGACAATGAGGTAGTTGTGGGATCCCTTTAATGAGGCAAATGTTGACTTGCTTTTATCAGATGAAGTCTGCAAGAGTTGCAACGAAATAAACAAATGTAGTGTTTTCATGAAAAGCCATCTTTCTCTCAGAGGATGTAAACATGCTGGTAGTTCAGTCAGAGGCATTATCCACAGCTCTCAGCATGGCTAAAAAAATCCCTGCGAAGTTTGAGGCTGGTTTGAAGCCCTCATGTAACAACCTGACAACATTCTAGATATTACCAGTGGAATGAAAAGCTCCGGTATTCACAGTGGTGAATGTTGTTTTAATAGTTTATACACCAAACATACAAATTAATACTCAGAGGGAACCGTCTTAGCGTAAGCTGACATCTACAGTGCCCTGTATGTAGAGCACTGATTGGCTCTATACATGGAAAACAAATGAGGGTTCTGGATTGGCTGCTTTGCTAAAGCCAGACAGTAATTGTTCCTCAATGCAATTCAGATTCCCAGCTGCTCTTTGGTTTTGAATATTTTTGACATGCTCCATATAAACAATCTGTGAAGAGGCTAATTTTGAGAAAACAGCACAGATCCAATGGTTGATGTTCTGAATGTTTTACTCTAGCTTCTAACACATTACTGCCTCACAGACAAACATTTGGTTCAGGTTCATTATGTATTAACAATTTACAGTTAGGACCTGTTGTTGTTGCACAACACTCCCCACCCCTTCTTTCTTTACTCTCTCACTCTCTACTTCCTCTTCTGAGAGGGGCGATGTTACCAGCTCTCTGTCTAACGGGTTAATTGAGTTTCCTAAATCTGCTGGGATTTACCCTGTCCAGAACTGAAGTAAACTCTATTTAAGCTGGTTTCAAGAAAAGATTTGCCTGGTTTCTGACGGCCTCCATCCAGGTGTCCCAACCTTCTTCCCCCTGTGAATTAGCCAGACTGAGCAGCCTGCAGCCAACTAGTTTCACAGAGCACACCTGTTAACGGTCGCTCCTTCTCTAAATTACAACTTGCTCTTGGTACTGAACCAGGTTGGTTTTAGTGACTCGGGCGAGTCCCAAGGATGATGTTTTACATATGGGCTACCAGCAACCTATAAAACATTTTCCACTTTTTCCTCTCCAGAATCAAACATCAAAGAAATTTTACAACCATCAAAGAACTTTAAGGTGACTCATTAACTGATTGTCCACAACATCTTTTAGATTTTCTTTATGCTAAATATTTTATTAGTAAAGCAGTTTGGCAAGGGTCATGTGACAGCTGTCCCAACTGTCACACGCAGACACTATTGGTAATGGTTTTTTGTTTTCCCTTAATATTACTTTATATATTGATTAGTGAGTAGTTTAGATTTTTATCTTTAAATTTGTTTTCATTAGTCTGACTCTTTAGTTAACTATTTGTTGTGCACCCATTTAGTTAACTTTATGTGTCAGTTCTTTGTATATTTTGTTAAATACAACAAATTAATTATTTTTCTTTTGAGTTACCAGTTTCCTCTGGACCTGTGGCTGAAAATCAGAGATGAGCTCCAGCTGATTGGTGTCCATATATGGTTGTCAAACTTCCTCAGCGGACCATTCCATTTGTTCACCAGGGGAGGGGGAAATTTGGTCTTTAGTTTAATTTGACCATTTATTTAATGTTTCTTCTTTTGGAAAGTTAGTTAAATTCTGATATTTATTTCATTTATAGATTTAGTAATATTCTGACCAATATTTGTTAGGTTTTTGTGTGTTTAATTACCCCCTAGTGTGTGTTAATGGTCTGATCAGCCACTATTTAAGTTCCCCTCATGTCTTGTTTGTTAGGTCAGTTTGTGCTTGAGTTTGTTATGTTACCACCTGAGTTGTACTTTGTTATGTTGACCTCAGTTTGGGCCCAATTTATCATTTTTGGATTCTTTTTGTTAATAAATTAAGATTATATTTTGAATTTTCATCAACGTCTCTCTGGCTGGTTCATGCAAAACCTTCACACTTGGTGTCAGAAGTGGGATTTTACCAGCCAGGAGTACAAAGTTTTTTTTTCCATTAACAACCTTGATGCAACATGCAGCGTGGAGGAAGGAGTAAACGAGGCAATTTTGTGGAGTCTCAAGGAACAGCAGGCCCTGATGAGCCGACTGATTGCACCGAAGCAGGAGCATCTGGAGGACATGTAGGCACTGAGGAGGAAGGGGGAGTAGAACCAACTTACGCAGATCTGGTCAGTATTCTTCGTGCCCACATGAGCCAGCAGGAGGCACAGAATAGAATGATGAGAGAGGAAACAGCTCGCCAAGATCAACGGTTCAAGACTCTCCAGCACCAATTTAGTCTTTTGCAGTTAGAAGTGCAAGCTCGTACTTCTCCAACATCTGAACCTGCTAAGCTGGAAAACTCTGACTCGGAGGAACCAGAACCACAGGATAAAGACCTACTGCCAGGAGACCGTAAAGTCATCTTAACTTCAGGTCAGTTTCGTTCCTACCTGGAGCCTAAACTAGAAAAGTTAACAGAAACTGATCATATTGAACATTTTTTAATGACTTTTGAGAGGATTGCAATTTCATGTAACTGGCCAGAGAAGGACTGGGTCTTTCGTCTTGTTCCATTGCTCACTGGAAAAGCTAGAAGTGCTTATGTGCATATGGACATTGATGAAGTGAATGATTATATATCTGTCAAAGATGCAATTCTTAAGAAATATGACATTAACCCAGAAACCTATCGCCAGAGATTTCGTTCTACAGAAGTGGAGCCTGGCGAAACTCCTAAGGAGCTGTATGTAAGGTTAAAAGAGTTGTATGAAAAGTGGATCCAACCTAAAGGTAAAACAGTGAAGGCTATTGGTGAAATAATTGTCTTGGAGCAATATCTCCGTATGCTGTCTCCTGAGCTTCAGGTTTGGGTCCGGGAACATAATCCTCCAACAGCTTCCAAAGCTGCTTCTCTGGCTGAGGTGTTTGTGGCTGCAAGACGGAAAGGACAACCATGGAGTTACTCTTCTTGGAAGACATCTAAAGATGCACGCAGGGCTGCACCTGTACAGCATCATCAAAGGGGTGTATCTGCTATGGGTAAGGCCTCCCTAAGGGAAATCCAGGCAGTAAGCACAACACCCAAGCAATACAATAAAGTACCTATTTGTTATTTGTGTGGGCAAGAAGGCCATACAAAACCCATGTGCCCAAAGAATCCTCCTAAACTCACTCAACTGTGTGTTATTCCATTCAAAAGTGAGAATTGTATCAGTGTTGGACAGTCTGTGAAAATGAGTGAAGTTAAAGTCAATGGGAAATGTGTAAAGGCCTTAATTGACACTGGTAGTGTACAGACACTTGTTGACAGAGAGCTGGTTCCATCCAATATAATCTGCACATCAGACACCATCCTTATCCGCTGTGTGCATGGTGATGAAAGGCAATACCCCACAGCAGACATGTATATTGAAGTGCAAGGACAATTATACCTGTTGAATGTTGGTGTTGCAGAAAATCTCCCTTTTCCAGTAGTGTTGGGTAGTGATTTACCCGTTTTGTTTGACTTGCTGCACAAACCACAGAACTGTAATGTAGTAACTCGTTCTCAAGCAAAAAAGCCAGAAGAGTCTCCTGCAATACTGAGTGTGCTGCCTTTTAATGATGCAGACTTAGATGTGCAGCCTGGAAAATCTAGAAAATCACGTCGACAAAAGCGACGGGAGAAGTTTCTGCATACACCTGTTGCATCTACAGAAGGGGTTCAGGATCTGCCCCAAGGTTTTAAGATGCCTTTAAATATGGCTCAAATCCAGCGTGATGACTCCAGTCTGGCTGCTCTTTTTCTGAAAGCCAAGGAACCCCAGAAAAGTAACCACAGGGGTAGTGCTGACGAGTTTGTTCTACAGAAAAATATCCTTTATCGCCAACAGGGGGCATTTAGGCAGCTTGTGGTCCCTAGGGATGCAAGAGGGATGGTGCTTACTTTGGGCCACTCAATTCCCTGGGCTGGCCACCTAGGGACACGTAAGACTCTGGCTCGCATCAAGCGCCATTTCTACTGGCCTGGATTACGGACTGAGGTTGCCCAGTTTTGTAGAACCTGCTCTCAGTGCCAATTAACTTCCAATAAGTTCCCTTCAAGAGCACCACTGCAGCCTCTTCCCCTAATTGACATGCCTTTTGAGCGCTTGGGTATGGACATTGTGGGTCCACTTGAAAGAAGCAAATCTGGACACCGATATATGTTGGTGATAACAGATTATGCAACCAAGTACCCAGAAGTGTTCCCTTTAAAGACAATTAAAGCAAGAGCCGTGGCTGTCTCCTTGGTGCAACATTTTTCAAGGGTTGGATTTCCCTGTGAAATTGTGACAGATCAAGGCACTAACTTCATGTCTGCTCTCCTAAAGCAGGTATATCAGCTACTGGGGATTAAGGGTGTTCGAACTACCCCTTATCATCCACAGACGGATGGGCTCACGGAGAGATTCAACCAAACACTGAAGCAAATGCTACGTAAGTTTGTGGACGAAACCGGCCCCAATTGGGATCAATGGTTACCGTATCTCCTCTTTGCCTACAGAGAGGTACCACAGCCCTCCACTGGGTTCTCTCCCTTTGAACTTTTATATGGTCATGAGGTGAGGGGACCTCTGGCGCTTTTAAAGGAGACCTGGGCTGGAGAAGAGGGGAGGGAGGAGCCTGTTAATGTTATCTCCTATGTTATGCAGATGAGAGAGAGACTACAAAAGATGACGGCTCTAGCCCAGCAGCATATGGCAGAAGCACAAAAGTACCAGAAGGCTTGGTACGACAAGTCAGCCCGGCAGAGGACCTTTGTCCCAGGCCAGAAGGTTCTGGTTATGCTACCATCTAGTGAGAGCAAGCTTCTGGCCAAGTGGCAGGGGCCATTTGAGGTAACAAAACAGCTTGGACCTACCACTTACCGTGTTGTTAAATTGGGACATCCACATTCCACCAAAGTGCTGCATGTAAACCTCCTTAAGGAGTGGACAGAGCAGCCTAAAATGGGGGCAGAAGTCATGCTGATTAGAGCTGTGGAAGAGGAGGAAGCTGTTGATGATCAGTTCCTGCCCTCATCAACACCGATGGAGCTTGACTTGAAACATCTGTCAAGTGAACAACAACTTCAGGTCAGAGCATTATGTAATCCTCAGATATTTAAAGAATATCCAGGTCGTACAGACATTCTTGAACATGAGATTGTGTTGAAAAGTGATGCTAAAGTTAAATGTCTGAGCTACAGGATTCCAGAACGCCTTCTCAGCTCCCTGAAGAGAGAGATGGAATTGATGCAGTCCCTCGGGATTATTGAATCTTCCAAAAGTGAATGGTGTAATCCTGTCTTGGTGCCAAAGAAAGATGGAACAATGCGCTTCTGTATAGACTTCAGGTACCTTAATTCTGTATCAAAGTTCGACTCCTACCCTACTCCTCGCATTGATGATTTGGTCAGTAGATTGGACAAGGCTAAATACCTGACAACTATCGACTTGTGCCAAGGTTACTGGCAAGTGCCCCTTTCCAGGCAGTCCAGGGAGTTGACGGCCTTTCGGACCCCTTGGGGACTTTTACAGTTTTGCCCTTCGGACTGCATGGCGCACCTGCTACCTTCCAAAGGCTTATGGATCAGGTACTGCGTGGATGTGATGACTATGCCTGTGCCTATCTCGATGATATTGTGATATATAGTAACTCATGGGAGGAGCACCTTCAACATTTAAAAGCCATCTTGAGCCACCTCCAAGACGCAGGTTTGACCATTAACCCAGCAAAATGTGTTTTTGCACAATCTGAGACAGAGTACCTGGGTTTCATAATTGGAAATGGTGAACTCAAGCCACAGGTTCGCAAGATTCATGCTATTGAATCCTGCCCATTACCTCAAACCAAAAAGCAATTGAGGTCATTTCTAGGGATGGTGGGTTTCTATCATAGATTCATAAAAAACTTTTCAGCCAGAGCTGCCCCTCTGACAGATATGACTGGATCTAAATGTCCCAGTAAAGTCCAGTGGACGGAAAAGACGATTGCAGCATTCCATGACATTCAAAAAACGCTGGGTCAGAGTTCTGTTCTGAAGTGTCCTGACTTTGACAAAGGTTTTATTCTACAAGCAGACGCCTCAAAAAGAGGTATTGGAGCAGTTCTCCTACAAGGTGATGAGTCTTTACAGCCAGTAGCTTTCATAAGCCGTAAGCTGCACCCCAGAGAAGTCCGTTATTCTACGGTGGAAAAGGAAGCCCTCACAATAAAATGGGCCCTGGACTCCCTGAAGTATTACCTGCTTGGAAGAGAGTTTATCCTCCAGACGGATCACAAAGCTCTCCAGTGGCTGCAGCGAATGAGGGACACAAATAGTCGCATTACAAGATGGTCTCTTGCGATGCAACCATTCCGCTTTACAGTGCAGCACATACCTGGTAAGCTGAATGTGACCGCAGACTACCTCTCCCGTTGGTGTGATGACCCTTCTGAAGGGAGGGGGAATGTGACAGCTGTCCCAACTGTCACACGCAGACACTATTGGTAATGGTTTTTTGTTTTCCTTTAATATTACTTTATATATTGATTAGTGAGTAGTTTAGATTTTTATCTTTAAATTTGTTTTCATTAGTCTGACTCTTTAGTTAACTATTTGTTGTGCACCCATTTAGTTAACTTTATGTGTCAGTTCTTTGTATATTTTGTTAAATACAACAAATTAATTATTTTTCTTTTGAGTTACCAGTTTCCTCTGGACCTGTGGCTGAAAATCAGAGATGAGCTCCAGCTGATTGGTGTCCATATATGGTTGTCAAACTTCCTCAGCGGACCATTCCATTTGTTCACCAGGGGAGGGGGAAATTTGGTCTTTAGTTTAATTTGACCATTTATTTAATGTTTCTTCTTTTGGAAAGTTAGTTAAATTCTGATATTTATTTCATTTATAGATTTAGTAATATTCTGACCAATATTTGTTAGGTTTTTGTGTGTTTAATTACCCCCTAGTGTGTGTTAATGGTCTGATCAGCCATTATTTAAGTTCCCCTCATGTCTTGTTTGTTAGGTCAGTTTGTGCTTGAGTTTGTTATGTTACCACCTGAGTTGTACTTTGTTATGTTGACCTCAGTTTGGGCCCAATTTATCATTTTTGGATTCTTTTTGTTAATAAATTAAGATTATATTTTGAATTTTCATCAACGTCTCTCTGGCTGGTTCATGCAAAACCTTCACAGGTCAGTACAGCTTAATTCAGTAGCAGAAATAATCAAATAAGTAAAATCAATCATCTAGTCTATCTTTCCCTACTGCTGACACTGAGAACTAAAAAGGGAACCTTTGAGAGAGACGGACGGAGTTATGGCGTTTCGAACCCCAGACCTGGCCTGATGATGAAGAAGGTGTTGCAGCAGTAGGAGGAAGTTGATCGGCGAAGGCAGGGATCTCTGTAGGTCTGATGAGCTTCTTCTCCGCATGGATAGTGAGGTCACACAGGACTTGGTGCTGGCAGGAAGGAAGGCACCAGTTCTTCTTCTTTGTCTTTGTTCTTTGTCTTGCTCTTTGTCTTTGCCTTTATCTTCATCTTTGTCTTTGGGGTCTGAACCCAGCTGATGAGAGAAGTGCGATTTGAAGCCACATGTTGCGGGGCTGATGGATTGGTCCCCATGCGCAGGACAGTCTTCGGCTCTGTGGCCCCAGCTCTTCTTCAGTTGCAGAGTTCTTTGTCCATCTGGATCTTGGCTGCCTGGAGGATCCAACCAAAGATTCCTCTTTTGCACCCACCTTTTATAGGGTTTATCCACCTTTTGGTGCTTTTGCATTTCACCAGCGCTGTTGCTGTGCTTGTTTCATTGGCTGTCTGCTTGGACAGATGATCTCATACCCATCACTGTCTTAAGAGACATTATGTCCTGATGTCTGTGCAAAAAGTCTCAGGATTGCCCAATGGTTCTCCTATGACCATTGCCTGCACAACCCCTTCTCTGAAACATTTACGTTGTTCAACAACCTGTTTCCAAATAAGGCGTTGATCATCTCTGCTCTCCTGTTAGTTCCCCAGTTTCCCTTAACCTTTCACCTTTCACCTACCATCTACCTCCAACATATCAGTGATGTTTAATTGCAGTTACACCTTTTACACCATTTCAAGTTCAATGTCCAAATCACATTTATAACTTCTTTAGCTTCTCTGATTTAGCATTCATTAATAATTTTATAACCATAACTTATTAGTCACTCTTATTATAATCTTAATGTGAGTTATTACAGATGTTTTCTGAAAAGAAACCAAGAGTAATCTGATTCTAATTATTTAATACTAAAGTTACAGTTACTTGTTTTACTTGTAAGTGTTCCCACAAGTGTAAGTGTAAGTATTATAAGTAAACCAATATTAATATAAGTATTTTACTTATATTATTCAATTACTCAAATTGTTTAGATTTCATTCTTTAAAACTTTCATGCTTTAAAATAAGGAATAGTCTCAACTATTTTTATAAAGATGCAGGCTGGAAACTTACTTCCTCTTTTTCCAGGAAACCTGCTCTTACTGTTTCATGACTCTCTCTGTCTGACTGTGATTTCTTATGATTAGATAGAAAAAAGAAGTAGAATTAAAGCAGCGTTTGCAGGAGACAAAAACAACACACACAACCAGATTTATTTTATTGATGTTTAAGTCTACTGTTGGGCCTTGATGTCACTTGTGTGATTAATTTTAAAGGTAACTTTATTTATTATTACTGTTAAACTTAAATCTCCAGCGTAGGGAAGTGAGATGATGTCAGGTTCTCTTGACACCCCCTCCAAGAGGTCAGACCTTTCACATGCTGGGAGTCCATCACACTCCTGCAGTTCTGTGACCTCGTCCCCTGGAAAGAGAAGAGATTCGTCTGGGATGTGAAGATGCAGATTCTTCATCCTCAGTTGTCACAAAGGGCTCAGTAAAGTCATCAAAACTCCACTTCTCTTGACAGAACTTATTTGGATTTCTAGCTCTCAGTTTTTAACTCATCTGATATAATAATATGGTAACAGAGTAAGGGGATGTCATTATTGATATAATAGTATTCCTATTTAATGAGAGGTCAAAATAATGATATAGCAGCTGATAGTTTGTTTTAAATTATAATTATGTATAAAAAGTCAATAAATCTCAATATGAATACATTTCTTAAAGCATGACTTTTTTTCATCATTGAGCGAATTCTGAAGCATGCATAATTTATAAGAGCAATGATGAGATTTATCTATGAAAACAGATTTATTCTAGCAATCACAATGTTTACCAGTTCTTTGGGACAGACTGAACAACTGATGGAACTAATAAATTAACTTTTAATCAGGCAATCAGCAAAGTCACTAAGCTACTTTTTCAAGGATTAGTCCGTAATCAGCAGTCAATTAAGTTTATTTGTACAACACATTTCAGCAACAAGGCAGTTCAAAGTGCTTTTCATCATAAAAACACACACAAAAAAACAGTCATAAAAGACACCATGCAGTCAACAATGAGAAAACCAGTAACAAACATTACAGTTAGATGAGCGCCATAATCAAAATCCTCAATACACATCATATCTGTTAGTTGACGTTCCATTTATCATGGTTCAAAAGCAACTCTAAACAGGTGGGTTTTTATTTGATTTATTTATTTATTTTGAACATGATAGGAGTATAAAATTACACACATTAACAAAGAATGCAAAAGACATATTTTGTACCACAAAATCTTAACATGCTCGAAAAGGAGTACGAAGAATTAAAAAACTTATGAACTTATATCCCATAAACTCACACCATGTTTTCAGATGGACCTCCATTATTAAATCAAAAAAAGGAAAATCAGATTAATTCATTTTCCCGTTTATCTTTTTTCTTTTTGTCATGGACTCACTTAACCCACATATGTCTAAATATATACATCCATACCCACACATACTCATATGCATTAGTTTCAATTTACGTATACACATTTGTGTTAACTCTCACCCAATTTATTATCGTCAAACCATTTTTTAATTTACTGATTTCTGACACGACTATGGAAAGAAGTTGTTCTAAGTTTTCACCAGAGACTAGAATATTTGTGTCATCAGCAAATTACACAAATTTTAATACATTTTACACTTTGCTTATGTTGTTTATATACAAATTAAATAAAACTGGTCCCAGTACCGACCCTTGAGGTACCCCACACCCAATCTCCAGACAGTCAGATTCAGTCTCTCCCATCTTCACAAATTGTTTTCTGGTCTTTAAATAACTCCTCATCCAGTTAAAGTGGAAGAGAGCATACTGTACATGTTCACTTAGAGACCGACTGAAAGGTTTTGTCCAGTGGGACTAACAAGCCCATCTACAGAATTTTCCCCTTCAGTTACTTTTGCTTTAAAGAATAAATCTTTTGTTATTATTATATGTTTGATATGTTCAGTAGTCTGCACCATGTGTGCAGTGGTTCCTGCTTCCTGCAGACGTCAGAGAGATAACCGTGTTTTAGCTTTTACACAACAGCAATAGGAAAAATATTCAAGAAAAATGTCTGACATTCTGAGAAAAGTGTGTTTGATATAGTATTCATTCTTTATTAGAAAAACGTTCAATCTTTTGCATGTGAAATGTGAAATTTTTATTGCTTATTCAGATTTGCAGCAGTGGAGAAGCTCTTGACTGTTCACTCCCTGAATGAGCCACTAAATGTTCTTCAGTCCAACAGAAAGACTTTCTGCCTCATAAACGTCACGCTTACTTGAATCTTCCTACATTTGTCCTTCTGAATGGACAGACTCCAGAAACAGCAGTGAGACGTGAACAGTATTCATTATAACCAGGGTCAGAGAAGGCGAACAAAACCAAAATGAGGAGATAACATGGACTGTGGCCCAGCATCAGACTCAGTCACAGTCATTAAGTCCTATTATGTCGTGCGTTCTATCAGGCTGACTCTGTGTTAGCCTGGAGGCTTTCTGCGTGGGATGCAGTCCTCACATGATGTCAGAAACAAAGCAGGGCAGGCCATCACTTTCTGCAAGAAAATGACATGGTGTTTTAAGCCGTGTTCTGTGGTTTAGAAAGATCAGAAGTGAAAGCAAAATTTTTCCCTTTTGTTTATTTCAGATGGCCTGCAGTGAAGCACTATCATTTCAAAGTTTAATTGAATTTGCATGACTTGAGCTGCTTATCCTCCTGAGCCCCAACATGTTCTGTTTATGTCAGAACACCGGCACAGTGTTCTGCCTGTAGTGGACATTTTGTTCAGTCTGATCTTTTCCTTTTTTTATTTATCCTTCATACACTCTTTAGATCAGTGGTCCCCAACCTTTTTATTACCGCGGACCGGTCAAGACTTGGCAATTTTGCTGCGGCCCGGCACGTCAGATAATGCTTCTGCATGTTCGCGTTCCAGCTAAAGCCTTTTCTTTCTTCTTTTTTTGTCGCCCCGAATTTCTCTTTACGACAAATCTTACAACGCCCTGCAGTGAGTGGTGTGTTGAATATGCCCGAACTAAAATCGGACATATTCAACATTGTCTTGGCCCGATTATCTCAGCATGTGGGTTTTTTCTGACTGGGAGCGAGAACACAGCCTGTTGAATGTGACAGGTAGCCAATCAGAAAGCGCGGTGACGTAAGAACGGAGGGAATCCCAAACAGTTGACATGGAAACTGAGAGTCCGGTGGACATCGGAGGTGATGTGTGGAAATGTTTATTACTATATGTAAAGTTCATTTTATATATGTTTATTTGTGGCAAAGTTTATTCAGTTAAAAATGTTAACTACAAACAAACATAACTCGCCTCCAAATCATAGTGCAGCAAATAGAGCGGCTGCTCCCGCCGCCTTTTATCAAAGGCCTTTTCTATTTGTTATGTCTTTGTAATTGTTCTTTATTGCTTAAAATGAGCCACAAACTATCACTGCTGCTTCTTACATTGTCATCTGTGTTTGATTATTCTAAATTCACGTATGGTATGTTGGGGGTTTTACAGGATTTTCTTCTGGAATCTGGAAGTTCGTGAGTGGAATTGGTTCGTGTGTGGTGTGTTGCTCCTGCTATTGTGTCTTTACTCCAGTGCTTATCAATTCCAGTCCTCAGGCCCCCCTGCTCTGCATGTTTTAGATGTGCCTCTATTCCAGAACAGCTGATTCAAATGATTGCATGACCATCAAGTGCTGCAGAAACCTGTTGATCACCCAAAGATTCAATCCAGGTGTGTGGCAGAAGGGAAACACCTAAAACATGCAGGGCAGGGGGGCCTGAGGACCGGAATTGAGAAGCGCTGCTTTACTCCAACATAGTATATTTAAATAAAAGATTTAACTCGGTGGTAAGAAAATGTACATGACTTTACTGATCTTTACTGTTATCTCACAAGTTTCATATCAGTGCACAGGCGGATAACCTCTAGGTAACTCAGTAGCTAGGGGAGTGGTTCCGCTGAAGTAAATAGATCCACTTTATATACTACACTCCTCCCCTTTTAGATTAATGCTACATAACTAAAGTAACACATAGCATTGCCAATGCATTAAAGACAATTTGTTATCCAGTTGACAAATATTGGAACTCTTTTTTTTTTTTTTAGTCCATAAGTGAAACTCATAAATCCAATCTTTTCGGGGGTGCCCTGAGTCGTTCAGGGTTACGCCTGGGATGCTCTCAGTAGGGGGCACTTCCTCTACAACTATGGGTGTCACAATACTGGGTTCAGAGTTGGTTTCAGGATCAGGTGGACGTGCTGGTTGCTCCGGTGTCTTTGGTTGAGCATTCAACAGTTGATCCACATGACGTCTCCAGGTATGCTCTCCAGTGTCCACCTTGTACATCAGAGGGCCGCTCCTAGTGATGATCTTTCCAGGCGTCCACTTTTCCCCTCGGTAGTCACGTGTCAGGATCTGCCGAAGCTCCTTGGCGGTCCGCTCGAAAAGCTGCTGAACTGTTTGTTCTGCACTTCTTTTCTCAGGTTTGGCTTTAGAACAGGGGTCTCAAACTCCAGTCCTCGGGGGCCGCAGTCCTGCAACTTTTAGATGTGCCTCTGCTGCACCACACCTGAACAGAATAATTAGGTCATTAAGGCTCTGGAAAACTGATCTACACAAGGAGGAGGTAATTAAGTCATTTCATTCCAGTGTTTTGTAGCTGTGGCACATCTAAAAACTGCAGGACTGCGGCCCTCGAGGACTGGAGTTTGAGACCCCTGTTTTAGAAGGTCAATGCGAGATCTGAGCGGTCTGTTCATAAACAGCATTGCAGGTGTCTGATTAGTTGTTACATGGACATAATTGCGGTACACCAGGAGGAAATTGTCAATTTTGTGTTGAAGAGAGATGTCTTCTTTTGTCATTGCTTTTATGGACTTTTTGAATGTTTGTACAAACTGTTCTGCTAACCCGTTTGTTGCTGGATGGTGAGGTGCTGACTTCAAATGCTTGATACCATTCTTTTTCATGAAGTCTTGGAATTCTTCAGAAGTATACTGTGGGCCATTGTCACTCACAATTTGCTCAGATAGGCCATTCCTGGCGAAGATGGTTCTCAGAACAGAGAGTCTTTTCTGATGTTGTTGATTTCATTGGGACTACTTCTGGCCATTTTGAGTGAGCGTCCACAGCAATGAGAAACATACTGTAGAGTTCATGAACAGACCAGCAAAATCAATGTGCACTCTCTGCCAGGGTACAGACGGCCATTTCCACGGATGTAGGGGAGCCTGTGGTGGTGCGTTTTGAACGCTCAGGCGCCCTGGACAGGTTTTGGTGATGTCCTCAATCTGTTTATCTATCCCTGACCACCATACGTAGCTATGAGCCAGACTTTTCATCTTCACCGTACCTACGTGAGCCTCATGCAGACTGTCCAACACTCTGGTGCGAAGCTTGGAGGGCACTACCACACGTGATCCACACATCAAGGTCCCCTGGCAGACTGACAGCTGATCACGTCTTGCTGAAAACTCAGGAAAGTATGGATTCCCATGGGCAGGCCAGCCTTGTACTGTGATGTCATACACCTTGGAAAGTGTTGGGTCAATCCGCGTTTCTTTTCGTATCAGGGCATTTGTAACTGGCAGCTGATCTACCAGTGTTGTGTATTGTGAGTAAAAATAATAGAGAAGCGTGTGCTCTTTAACTAGGTGAGGGAAGTTTTTTCTTCCATATTGTGAAATAATTATTTGGTTTAAATTGCAGCATTAAATTAAAACTCAATTCAAGATTAATGAACTTAAAAACAATGTTTAAACAACGTGTCTCTTGTTAAATCAACTTCTTGAACTTTAATTTGAGTTAAAACAATATAATCTTCTTGTTGACTTAAACTGCATTTTCAAACCAGAAGATGGACTTTCATTTTCAAGTTAAACCACCTTCAAATGTTTTACAGTGTACAGTGCCAAAGTATTCTGGTTGTTGATCTTAGAACTAACATAGTTAACTTAGTCTGAATCATAGTTTTGCTGCTGGAAGATCCAGACAGTGAACATTGTGACAGCTGGAGACAGGCTGGATGGCAGATCTCTGACTCGGTGCAACAGTCTCTTCTTTATGTAAATACATTTTTATCATTTAATACTGTGATGGACCGAGTTAAAAACAGGAGGAGTCACAGGACATATTAGAAAAATAGGGTTTTTTATTTTTTATTCTCTCTGTTTTTTCTCTCGAACTTCCTGTTGTCCCATGAAGGCCTGAAGAAATCCAGCAATATCATGCAGAGTTGGTTCTCTGGTCTCATCATGCTTAGTGTCTCCAGCTGCTGCTGTAGCTCCTCCTTCTATTTCCTCCCTCTCTGACTGCTGGGAAACCTCTTTGGTCTCAACCTTGTTTCCTTTTCTTGGGCGCACACCATTCTGCATGGCTCAAAAATTTGTTGGGGGGGTTAGTAAAAAAAATTACTCACAAAAATCAAAAAATAGAAAAAAAATCCTGCCTCCTCAACTCAAAATCCCCACTTCTGACACCACATGTGATGGACCGAGTTAAAAACAGGAGGAGTCACAGGACATATTAGAAAAATAGGGGTTTTTTAGTGATGTTACGTGATGTGCCGAGGCTTCGAGGCGTGTGTCGAGTAATGGAGGGGGCGTTTCCGTAAAGCGCGTATCGAAGCTTGCTTCATTTAGGGGAGGAGCCGAAAACGATGACGTCCGAAGCCTCGCTGCCCGGCTGTACCACGTGACTGCTTCGGGAAGTGGCTCAGATTTTGGCGCGGGTTTGACAGATTTAGAAACCCCACAGACTCCATTCAAAATGTGGGTTGTTGTAGGCGAGTTGCGGTCAGTTGAGAGAGTGGATAGAGTTTTGATAGTTTGGATAGCAGAGTTTGGATAGTGGTTATTTAGTTTGAGACAGTTAGTTTGGTGTTTGGAGAGTTTAGGAGATAGATAGATAGATAGATAGATAGATAGATAGATAGATAGATAGATAGATAGATAGATAGATAGATAGATAGATAGATAGATAGATAGATAGATAGATAGATAGATAGATAGATAGATAGATAGATAGATAGATAGATAGATAGATAGATAGATAGATAGGAGATTTAGGAGCGTGAGGACAGGATAGGAGTAGGATGGAGCCGGCGAGAAAGAGGAGGATTTCCCCTATGTGGGAACATTTCGATTTGATAAGCCCTAACAAGGTAAAGTGAACTGAACATTTGCAGATGCATTAAGTTTGCTTATGAGGAACTGTATTTTTCACTGTTTCTTATTTTCTGTAAAGGTGAGGTGTTTATTGTGCTCCAAGGAGTTGGGGTACAATAATAACACCTCATCCATGCTAAGGCACTACCGTGCCTTGCATGAGAATAGGGAGGAAACTGGAGCTTCACCCAGCCAAGGTATTTCATTACTATATTACAAACACACTATCACAATTTTTGCATGCTGATGTTTGCTTGTTGTGCAAATAAAGACAGGTAACAGACACTGTATTTATTCCATTTTAACCAGCCACCAGAAAACAAGAGCTGGATGAAGCTCTAGTCTCCATGATAGTGAAGGATATCCAGCCTTTCACTATTGTGGATGACGTTGGATTCAGGACATTTGTGTCTAAGCTGGATCCCAAATATGTTCTCCCTACAAGGCAGGTATGTGTGGGTCCATACATGAAACGAATGACTACATTATTGTATGTGTCACAATTCAGCAATATATATATATTTCTTCCTTTAGGCTCTGAAGGCCATGGTGGAGGCCAAATATGAGTTTGCTAAGGAGCACGCTAAGGCTAAAGTAGATGTAACCCACGTGACCGCCACGACCCAACCACCTTCCCTTTAAGCCGTCCCTTTAACAGCTGGGACCCTCATGTGTATTTCCGGGTTTTCACTGTGCTGCTGCTCACTGTTGGTTGTGGCGTTGGTTGTTAATAAAACAATCTCAAATCTCCAACTCGACTCATCGCTGAACGAATTCATCTCTAAAACTCGAGGATCTGCGGTTGGGCTTTGTTGATGCCTGGTTTACCTTCTGATGAGAACAAGTAACATCCACTTCCTCAGACAATCCGTTACTCGACGGTGAGTAAATATTCATCCATATATGATGGGGCGTTATTTCCGCTGTGCGCCGCCAGTTAGCATTAGCTACCAACTCGACAATCAGTTGCCACATCAGCTCAGTCCACTTACTAATAACTTACTTAATAAAAAGTCACACTGTTAAAGCCGAATTAAAGGCCACACCTTTAATATTTAAAGGCTTCTCTTTCAACTTTAGATTTGATTATTTTTCATGATTTCTTTGTTTATTGTTGTATTCCATGCTGGTGCATCAATGAAGTCTGGTACCTAATATGATTTTGTTTATAGCTACTTTGATCAATCACATTCTTAAAGTTGATTGATTTGATTTATTATTAGCTGTTCGTAGCGACTGCTAATTACCTTGAGAAATTTTGATCTTGAATTATGAAGTGCAGTTTTCTTTTTAAAAGGATTTTTTTTCTCTCATTTTTATAATATATGAAGTGGTTGTCAATACATAGCAGTATGTATTTGTTTTTTTCCCCATTTAGCTTATATAAATATAACATTTATATATGAACTTAATGTATGTTTTCTGGCCTTTTAGGTCAGGTTTTTTTTTGTCCCCCTTCATCGACTCGCTTGCTGAAGGAGGATGGCGAGCTACCCACACACCACCTGGTGGTAGGAAAAAGAAAGACACTCTCCACACAGGAAAACCAAACAACACTTTCCATACAGGAAACAAAATAAACTCTAAGGGAGTATCTAAAGGAAAAGAACAATTCTCCCGTTGCTCTTGGACTTTTGAACTACATTTGGTTTTGAAGTATTATTGATTATTTCATTTTTGGTTTGTTCTTTTTCCCCATCCTTGTTTCTTTTGAACAATTTCTCTTTGTTTAGTTTTTGCTGTTAGTATTATTATTATTATTATTATTATTATTATTATTATTGTCATTATTATTATCATTACTATTTCCACTGCAATAAATGGCAATATAAACAAAGCTCTTTGCATCAGTTGCATCAATTATCCACCCAATCATGACTCCATGCCGTACCTATCTCTGATTTTATAGAGTGGTTAACACTAAGCCCTGCAGTCAGACCTGCGCATTTAAGAAGAGCGTTACATAGAGAAGGTGGTTGCTGTTAGCCTTACATCAGATATGTGGACATCCATCAACATGGATGCCTACCTGGCAGTGACATGCCACTTTGTGGAGGAGAACGAAAAGCTGAGCTCGGTGTTGTTGGGAGTGCAGGCATTCCCCCAGTCTCACACTGCTGAAAATATTGCTTGTGTGAAAGCCTCCCTGATGGAGGAATGGGGAATCTCAGGCAAGGTGACATGCATGGTCACCGATAGTGCTCCTAATATGGTGGCAAGCGTGAGAGAGCTGAAGCTTCGCCACCACATTTGTGTTGCTCACACCCTCAATCTTGTTGTGAAGAGGGAGCTTGACCAGCACCCTGTGCTCTCTGGCCTCCGGGCCAAAGCAAGGAAGCTGGTTGGCTACTTTAGAAGCAGCACCACTGCTAAGGTATGCTCTTTTCTTTTATTCCAATATATAATGTTAATAGTTTGTCTGTACTCCTACTGCAGTGACTTAATGGCCTACTCTTCTGTATCTTTAAAGGAGAAGCTTAAACAAGTGCAGCTTCAGCTGGGCATGCAAGCAACCAAGCTGATGCAGGAGGTGGAAACAAGATGGAACAGCACCTACTTGATGCTGCAACGTCTGGTGGAGTTGAGGGAGCCAGTAGGAGCGGCATTGGCTGGATTACACACTGACATTCCCTTTTTCACTGCCAGTGAGTTTGACATTGTTGTAGCGTGCCTTTCTTCACTCTCTCCTTTCTATGACGCCACCACGGAGCTCTCTGCAGAAGAACACGTGTCGGCATCAAAAGTTATCCCCCTCCTGAAGATGATAGCGAAAGTCCTTCAGGAGGAAGACACCAAGTCGGCACCTGCAGTAGCAGTAGAAATAGGAGAGCAGCTCATCAGACAGCTCAGGGAGAAGCTGCACATGCTCCAGTCAATGAGCATCTTGTCGCTGGCTACACTCCTGGACCCACAATTTAAACTTATAGCATTTTTCAGCAACACAAAAGCTGCTGAAGCAGTGAAGCGCTTGACTTCAGAGTGTGCCACCGTCATCCGACGGAACACAGAAAAGAACACTCACGAGATTCCCCAGGCTTCCACCTCTCAAGAATTCACTGGAGGTAATGTTTTATATTACATTTTGAGATTACTTATTCCTATTACAACACTTACTAACATGACCTGTGGTTTCCATTTAGGTAGCAGACTTTGGCAAAGATTGGACACTAGTGTCATGGAGGCAAAGAGGACTCAAAATGTGTCAGAAGATGCCACCGTAGAGATCCAGCGCTACCTGTCAGAGGCAAACATAAGCAGGCTGGAGAACCCCCTGGAGTACTGGGCTAATCATCGGTCACTGTACCCCAATCTGTACAAACTTGCACTTATTTATTTATGCACCCCGGCATCATCTGTGCCATGTGAGCGTGTCTTTTCAAAGGCTGGAGAAGTAGTGTCAAAAAAGAGAAATCGTTTGAAACCAAAAACTGTGGAGAAATTGTTGTTTCTTAATAAAAATGCATGAAATCATCCAAGTTACACAAGCATTAGCCTATTCACTACCCCCTCCCGTGTTCCACAAGCACTTTCACTGTCCTCTGCCTGATTAAGCCCAGGCCATTTTTCTAGAGTCACAGAAAAACATTATTACACAACATGCCATATCACATGACACTACTATTTTGGGAATAATTACACACAGAGGATACATTCAAACAATATTTTATTATACACATATGTGTATACATAATTTATGTAGACAAATGATTTCTTCCTACATCTTTTGTGAAGTCATTCTCAAGAGCCATAATAGACAAAAATTCAATGCATCACACGTGTTAAGATACAGCTGGCTGTGATTATACACCTGGCCAGTAGGTGGTTTCGTGTGCACATGAAGCTTCAAGAAATTAACCCTTTCTCGAACCATTTGGCTCAAGTGGTTCAATGCCTCATGAGGCTTCATCTCACCATCACTAGGTTTTTTATTTTAACCCAAAGATTATAAATAACAAAAGATAAATTGAGCTCATAAAAGAGGTCAAAGAAACAAAACTGAACTCAGGCAAAAAATGTAAACAAACTGGCTGCACAAACAAACATAACTGACCTAACAAAGAAATGACACACAGGGGTTTACATACTGGCTGATCAGACCAATTAAGACACAATAGGGTAACTAAACAGAATACAATTACAAATAACACAATAACAGTACAGCTAAGTGTGGCTAAATTAAAGGCCCAAAACTGAAAATCAAAAATATTAAACTTTAAATACTATTATTTACTTAAATAGAAAACTTATCTAAACAAAGAAACTATAAATTCCCCCTGCCAGCAGGTACTAGTGGTGCAGTCCAATCAGCATTTAAGCCTGCTGAGCTCTGGCCCCCATCTTTTGTCTGGCAACTCCAAGGCAGGTAAGTACTGACGGGAAAACAAACAGAATTAATCTTAAGCAAACAAAATTAACTTTAAGTTGATATAAATACATATGCTAACTAAATGTGCGCGCTAACAAATAGAACAAATGCATTGAAATCAACTAATAAATGTTTTTATTTAAACTAAAGTGTTGTGTTTATATGAAAAAATAAACTGCATAAAAAAAGAGTTACCGACATCAGAGTGTGGCCATGGATTTGGCCATCACATGCACATTGAACTTGACTGCACTGTTTTCTAATTAGAATTTACTGTAGGTAACTCAATCTGGATTTCCTGAATTGATGATAAATAAATTGTCTGGACTGACTTGAAATCATTTCTATTTAGCATGTGCTATGAAAATAATATGTTAGCATTCTCTTTTAAAAGTGACACAGGACAAGTTTTGGAGGATTTAAATTTTTTTTTATTCAAAGTTTCTGATTGATGCTTTTCTGCAGTGTAAAAGGTCACAATTTAAACTGAACACAGAAAAATAAGAAAATGAAATGGAAAAATACAATTAAATATGTCAGCAAAGGAGCAGCCACACCTGTGACAAAAGGAAATAAATATTTAATATATTATATATCTTATACAGCCCGAGGATTGTGGGAAATAGTAGAAACCAAGTCAATAAAATGTATGGCTCAAGTAGAGTAACAGGAACAGAATAAAACTCAGTAAAAGTTCTCACTAAACATGACAATCAATATTCACACAACAAAGTCTGAAAAATATCTGTGAGTGTGATCAACATGAACTGACGTGAGGAAAACAATAACAGTTTCTACCAGAAGGAACAGTCACACAGTGCACAGTCTTAGGAAAATAGACAGCAGTAATGTGTCTATATATACATATATTAACATAAACATATTTACACTTTTTTTCTTTGAATTGTACAAGAACATTATTGACTTTTAGAATATACTTTATGTTTATCAGCATTACTAACTGAGTCAGGTGATGGAGTGTGATGTTTGTTTCCAACATGATCAGCAGTGAGAGCTCCTGCTGTCAGCATGGCACTGCCTGCGCTCCGACCACAACTGCTACAGTCATCTGTACAAAAATAGAGATCTGAGTGTGTGTGTTGGGGGGTTATCGCTTTTCATCCCTCTCTTCCTGTCCTCTGATGAAAGACTGATACTGCTACAACATGACACAGAGAATGAATGGAAGTGAAAACATGACACAGAGAAGTAAAATTTGACATTAGTTTTCCTCCAGTATATGGTTGTGTCTGTCCTATGTCTGTCCAGCCCCCTCTGCATCCATCCTCCTCTCAGAGAAGCAGCTGGATGGATAGTTGGGTTTTCCTTCAATCACTGGTTTGGTCTCAAAGTCCTGAGAATAATTGTCTCTTTTATCATGTCCTCCACAAATTAATACATTACAAAACTCATTCAACAGAAAAAGAGTATAAAATAAAACATATTAAATTAACATAAGTTAATTTACATTACGGACCAATAACATCAACATCAGATTGTTTTCTTTTTTTATTGCAAACATATTATGCTGTTTTAAATACCATATTGTGTAATAAATCTCATTTTATGTGGACTATTGAGGCTTTTTCATCAAGCTTTCGAAACATAAAGAAAACCATTTTTTATCCTCTCTATGTTCGCCTTCCTGCACCATGTGATATTGTATTTGAACCCAACAGGTTTCCTTCCTGATAAAAAAAAAAATCAACCAAACCAAAACATCTGCTGTTTCTAAGGTATGAAGAAGTCAAACTTTCAGCATAACAAAGGTGATTGATATCGTTAACACATTAGGTCAAGAGGCGATTAAAACAAAGTCATTATTTCACCAAGTCGTGACGTTAGGTGTTGAAAGTTATATGAAGTCTCACTCAAGATAATAAAATCTAAAAAGAATATTGGTTTATTGATACTATATTCCAGACTCTCATGGTTTCATCTTGTTCTTTTTAAAACTTTTGTGAGGAGAGCAAACACACACACGATGACAGCAGTCCAAAACACAAACCTTTTCATCCCACTGTGAAGATTTCTTCCTCAGTTATGGATTACTGCCCATTATAAGAATTTAGGTTTTATCAGAAAATAATAATAGCAGGCAGAAGATTGCCTTATGTGCACTGATCTGTAATCTGTAAAGATTGTATATCAACTTTATTTCAATTTGTAAATAGCTGTTAAATGCTTTTAAAATGTCTGTATAACTATTCTCAGAATAGTGCTACTCATTGAGTGTGTTGCTTATGAACAATTACTTTTTCAAAAATTCTTAGCAAACAAACCAGCTTACAAGATTTGTTTTTCTTCACAGGTCAGCAGGAATTCTACTGTTTGTAGGAGGAATGTTCCAGGAACCGAATCGAACAGCATGTTTCAAGTCTGAACACATGCAGAAAATGTATATGTGGACATAAAAGCACAAAACAACTTTCTATAGTGCACCTTTAAAATATGACTTTAAACAGCAGAATAGATGACTCTGCTCTTACGGAAACTGAATCACTTGAAACAAAGTCAATCTGAATGTAAACACAACTAGTATTAGAGAAAATCGGCCGACGTCCAGCCAGCCTCCAGCAGCGTCCAATCTGTCCAAACTCTGAACAGCGTTGGGAGACTGGATCGTCTTTATATCAAAACCACTCCAAAGTCATTTAAGTGTTTTATTCTAAAAAATGGGCAGGATCTTTTTAAAAACAAATGATAATTTTTAAATTGTTTTAATTAATTTTTGATGAGTGAAGTGTACCAACAACATCATATGCAACAGTCACGCTAAAACCCAAATATGTACCAAACCAAGCCTTTTGGTGAACTAATACAGCCCAGGTTATTTGAGCAGTGAGGGGGAATTTATAAAACATGAAGGCTGAGAAATCCTTAAACAGTGTGTGTTGTTTTTATTGTGATTCCATTTTCAATATTGTGGGTGAATTTAGACCAGTTGTGAGTAATTCACAGTGCTCTGCTGCATCATGATCAGGCATGTTACTGATATGTAATTCTGAATAGTTTATATTTATATATAAAAAAAATCTACTGACCTTCTGAGAATGCCCCCTAGTGGTAACCAAATGTAGCAGCTGAAAGTTTCAAGTTTTGTTTCAAACTTCCTGCATCCAGACGTGAATGACACGTCTGCATAGTGTAGAGAGTTTCAGTAAAGCTCCACTGGCTCACTGCTGTGATATCTGAGTTGCAGTGTCCTGTTGTTTCAGTATGATCAATATACACAGAGAGCTGAAAAAGCTCAGGAGTTTTGTGATGTCATAAATCACATATTATGATTATCAATATCGCTGTGAAATCAATCACAGATTACCTGTCGTTGGTATATCTAACATGTTTTAGGACGTGGTGTGGATCAGATTTGATTTAGATTAAAAAAGGATCAGTGGTTATTTTGCTCGTGTTCATCCTGAACACTATGTCCTTTTTTGCATTTTACATCTGGAAAAACATTGTTGAATATAATAACTAAACAGAAAAAGAGACTGAATTCATTGTTCAGCGATGTGCACACAGACACACCAGATTTCTGATCTAATCCTAACTGTAAATCATAGTTTCTAAGTGCTGTAAGAGGAAAACAACCATTTCTACAACAGAAGGTGTGTTGAATCCATGTATGAGGAGCAGGGAATGAAGCTCTGACATCTGCAACAAAGCAGCATTCAGAAGACGTGACCTGGCTGGTGGACACAGAGTCTTTCTCTCTGTGTTTCAGAGGATAAGACAGAGCAGACTACACTTTTAATCATGACATTTATTTTAAGTGAGGGGAATCTAAAATATTCCCCTATCTTAAACTAATGTTTGTATTTTTCTTTAAAATACTGGAAGGTGGAATGTGTTATTTTAATACTTCATCTCTAATATGATTTTTTATAAATGTAACCTCTCTCTTTTATGTAAACAGACCCCAGGAAGAGTATCTGGTGGAGCATGCTGCTGATGCTGATCTCAAAAAAACATAAACACATGGAGGATAAATGAATATTTTCACTGGAGAAACAAAACGCTTTGTCCTGTTGGATGTGCTGTTCCTGACTGAAACAACAGGATGAACTGAAAGAACGACAAGATGATTGTCTTGTGCGGCTGATAAAGTTTTTAACAGTTTTGTTACAATACAGACCCACCATTTAGTGTAGACATTCATACCCACAAATGTTTGCTGTTTTCAATGCATCTTTTTGACTTTGAACTTACTAAATTCTTCTTGTTCTGGTTCTAAAGTTCTTAATAAAACTGAGGTAAGTGATTCATGGGCCGGGACAGTCTGGTGTGTTTCCAGGTAGTGTTGACTGGGACAGCTCAGATGTATTATTGGCCAATTTCTTACAAGAAAACACTTTTAAGAACAAATTTTACAGAAAGCAAAGAAATAACTATAAAATCTAAGCAGACCTACTCAAAACAAGCTATGTCATATTGCCTAAAAGCAGGTTGGGAAGTTTTTGGAATGGTACAACTCTACAGAGATTAGATACATACTACAAATGTATCTACAGCAAATGAAATGAAAGGAAAAACTGGCATCATCAAAATGCTGTTCAGGGACAAATGTTTCTGAAAAGGTTTAATCATACTTAGGTAAAAACCTTTCTCTAACTTCACTCATTCACATCAGAGGTGTTGTCCTGTGAAAGACAACTTCTGTTAAATTTGGATTATTTTTGGACATTAAACCTTTTACATATATTTGATTTATTTTTTAAGTCTGAGTTTAATAAGTTTACTAAATACAAAATCTGCATCCAGTGTAAAAATCCCATCCATCAATTTGCTGTTGAGATCATTTTTTTTGCTGTCATGTCAGCAACTCAAACAGAAAGTGTAAACTGTGCTATTAGTTTTGCATAAAGTAGAACTGATCTGGTCTTTACCAGCTCATATGGAAAATGCGCTAATATTGCACATTTAAAAAGACGTTTGATTTTTCCTTTTAACATATGGAACTCAAAATTTAAAATGGGAGTGCTTCTCTATGCTATGACTGTATTGCAACAAAACTGTTTTACTCTATGTGAACATGTTCAATTCTTCTGGTTGTTGAAGCCTTTAGAATTAAAATTCCCTATTTGGGAGGAAAGAGTCTGATAAGAACTCAGAATAAGTGCATAGATGGAGGATAGCAGAAGCAGCCTGTCACACTGAGTTACTGACTCAACTTTTTTTTGCCCCTTTTGAGTTCAGTAAACTGTGGATGACAATAGGAGCCTGATAGAGACAACATAGATCAACAACACACAGACAAACACACACACACACACACACACACACACACACACACACACACACACACACACACACACACACACACACACACACACACACACACACACACACACACACACACACACACACACACACATGTACACCCCCACCCACACACGCACATATGGTTTACTGCTGCACTCCGGTTAATAAGACTGGACGGTAAAGAGTGTGGACGTCCAATGGGTCTGCCATACAGCTGATTCCACATCATGTGACCTCAGCGAAGGCGATGTGATTCTAGAAAACAGGTAGAAGAGCAAAATCAATATTTGAAAGAAAGAGTTACACTTTAAATCAGAGTTTGAAGGAAAACTCAGTTTTCAGTCTATGAAGTCTGTTCTCAACAGCACCGAACTTAGACATACAGAGGAAGAAGGAATGCAATGTCAAACAGCAATAAGAGGGAAAAATTCAAAGTTGATAAAATAGATTTTTATTCAAAAAGCTTTAATAGGAAATTCTTTCCACGGCACACCAGGTTCCAAACTCGAGAAATTTATTTGAAGATAGCAACGTCCTTGCACAGAAACACTTCAATCTGAAGACATGCCAGACATGCAGCAGAAAAGAGTTTAACCATCTCCAACGTAGTTTTTGGCTGTGGGGCCTGAGTAAAGAGACAGGAAATGTGCAGGCCCTGAGAGAGAATTTCCAATATTACCAGTAAATGAAAACTCTTTGAGATGGCATTTGTTGTGAACTGGGCTCCTGAAAGAATGACACCTGACCTAAGTAAGCAAGATGATTCCTAGCTACTTACAACAAACATCCAACAAGGTTCAGCAGATTCAACCGCAGAAAGCTTTATGAGAAAGGTGTGGTGGTCTGCTTGAACAAGGACATGATGTCCAGATTGAGAAGTCTTTCAGTACTTCCTCTACAACCTGACAATAGTCTCAACTCAACCCCTCAAAGCAAGCACAGCCTGGAATGAGGCCCACCTACTCTAAGTTGTCAAACAGATTGGCCAAATAAAACTTTTTCACTATAGCCTCAAAATTCCTCCCTGTCCTGAGGTTTAGCCCACCACAAAGTCATTGTTCTTCTGACCACTCGGTATCTGTCTCCTGTTCAAAGTCCCTGGGAGCAACCAATCCCTGGAGGCCTTCTTCAGCTTCCTTCAACAGTGGTGTCCAACAAGGGCTGTAAATGTGGCAGAACCAAAATGACCTTCGGTGGAGGTCTTGAATAGGGCTCATTCTGAAACTACATCCTCAATCTCCTCCAGGAAAGTAAAGAATTTCTCCTGAAGTTCTTGAACTTACATATATTTCTCTCTGTAGCTCCAGGACGCGTTCAGGACAGAAATCCTCCTGGGGGAGTGAGATGACGATGTAAAGAAAAGGTTCCTCTGCCAGGATTCCAAATTAACCCTCACCCGTCCGTAGGGTGTACTTGGTTTCTTCAGCAGCCACTTCCAGCAGATGCATCTCATTGTCTGGTGATTGGCTGACAGTTCCGCCATGCTCTTCCTCTTAATATCATAACCCTGAATGTCTGATAAGCAGCAGCAGCTATCAACCTGGTCATGGACCTCAGGCCCAAGGTCCCCTGGAACCAAGGACATTTTTAAACCACTTTGTGTACATAGGAGAAATCCAGGAACAACCACTGAGAGGCCACTCCTCTCAAACAATCCCCTTAAGGTAACACCATTGTTGCAGATTAAAGGCCCTCAGCAGCACAACAGAAGCCCTACTTGGCAACCCTTCCAGAACACATTCAGACAGCCTAAGACGGCTGAATAATCTGAACAACTGTTATGGATGGATGGATGGATGTTCTGCACACAAGCACAGGCAACATTCAGTAGCTTTTCTTAAGAACTCAGAGCAGCAAAAAGCAATTCTCTGGCTTAGTGGGGAAAATGACAGCAGTGAGGCACTGAGTGTGTTCCTCACACCCTTTAAAAGTTCTCTTGTAATGGGTGTCAGTCTTTCTTTGCTCCACTCTTTTTAGTAGAGCAAAAAAAATAAGCAGTGCTCCTGGATTGGTCGCCTTGTGGATGCCAGCCAACAGCATGCCTTCCCCACTTGACATCGTGTTTTCCTCATGTCTCCTTGCTGGTTATGGTTTGTGTTCTGCCCTGGCTCCCTGGGATATTTGTAAGTTTTGTTCTTTATGTTCAATTAATGTCTTCACATACTCCACCCCCCTGCTGTTCTGCATTTGGGTACAACCATCACTCACCAATCATGACATCCTAGAATTGCATTCCATGGCCCACCTCCTTTTTTTTGCCCTTTTATTTTGCCATTTTTATATAGAATGTTTTTTAAACCCCTCGTCACACTTGTTTTTATTTTTTGCAGGAGTTTCTTGATTAAGTATGTAAATTTATGAGTAGTTTAAAATTATATTTTATTTCCATATGTTTATTGTTTTGTGTAGAAAGAAATTTGTGGGTTGACCGTTCATAATAAATGGACCTCTGACTGCTTGAAAAGTGAATTCATGACCTTCAGTATTTATATTTGAGTTCCCTGGTTTAACTTGTTCATACTGGATGACTTAAGGGTTCCTCGTGCCGTGGCATTTTGTTCACTGTGGCCTGTTTAGCTCTCAGTCATCTTTAGGCTCTGCTATTTTTAGATCATGCAATTTTCCTCCAAGCCTCTCATAGCCGAGGTAAGCATGAAATGTTCTGCTCTTTGTCAGGCCACTGAGCACACACTCTGTAGGAAAACAGTCATCAGATATATGCTGTATATTTGATACATGTTGCAGTTTAATTTTCCTTTGGAGTAAAAAACAAGATGAGAAAAGTCCACTGTAAATCCAGAGATCCTCTAAATGCATCTAGATATTTAAAGATGATGAATAGATGACTAAGATTCAAAGAAACAGTAGAAAAACTAACCAAGAGAGCAAAGTCTAACCTGACAGTTGTAATTATCCATTATCCAACATGCCCAAAAGCCACAGATATTGCTAAAGTTAATAGCTTAAAAATTTTCTTTTTGATATTTGTGGTTTAATATTTAATATTACTCTATATAGTAACATATAGTTCTTGCACCTTGTTTCCACTGCAACATTATAAGGCGTTTATATTTAGATAATCTGTGAATTGGAACTGTGTATATATTCTAAGATGAAAACTAATGTTTCAAACAGTGTTTAGTGGACATAAATAAATAGTAGATTAGCTAGAGATGAAAAGCTGAACATAGCTTTTAAGTGATCTGAGTTTAGTTAGATCACAGGTCAAATCTGATGCTGTGGCAGCTTTCTGCAAGTGATTATGCAGCTTTCTATCACTACAAGTGATAAATAGCTTGTGAAATTATTTTACTTTTAAATCATTTAGAAATATATTTTCTAAATCCGGAAAAGTCCCACTGGGCCACAGACCAAAGAGGTGGAATAATGAATAAGGTTTAGTCTGACGGTAAATGTGGACTCTTGTGTTTGTTTTTATCATACTGTGCTCAGATTGGATGAATCTGCCTCTGATTCTAGACCTATGTTAATTTTTACAGGAAACACTGATGTTTTTGAAAGATGTTCTTCCTCTATTCATGTAGAATGAAGCATCTCATTAACCCTGTTCTTTAATCTAGGCCTGCTGAGTTTCTGGATGCTTACAGATGCATTTACATCTAAACCCCAGCAGGTGCTCACTATGGGACATTTTCTCTTCATGTTTGGTGTGGAACTCAAGGGAAAACACACGTAGGACTACTCAGATTTTTATGAAAATAAAATGAAGTGAATCTTATGATATTCAAAACACTGCACTAGTAGCAGTGTGTCAAAGTAAAATGAGAACGGTTCCTGACGCTTAGTTCCTTCATCTGATTCAACTTTGCATTGAAGAAATATCTTTTTTTGAAAAATTTGGTTTATAAACAACTTGTTACCGACTTTTTACCTTTCTTCTGACTTATAGACCTTATATAGGGCAGTTAAACCCGACGGACCCACCGGTGGGTCCAGCTGTCACCTGACCTCGGCTCGCTCTGTAAACAAGGGCTTTACGTGCCTTTAATTTTTTTTTTTAATTATTATCCGCTAAAAGAGGCTTTAATCTTTCAAAAACTATTCCGCATAAAGGTTTTGCCCAAAATGTTAAGATTTTAGAGCTATTTAAAAACCGCTGATGAGATTTAAAGGTCTTCGGGCGATGACGCAACTGCCCGGAAAACACCGGATCCGCTGATCATCACGACCATTTTGTGTCTTCACGAGACAGTGGAAAGACTCTCAGAGCTTGGCACAAAATGTCGGCTATGCAAAATCATGACGTATTTTCCGGAACACGACCTAAACGCGTGCGTAATCTATGCGCTCTCTGTGCGTACTGCGTGCGCTATTCAAATGCGCTCAGTGAATGGTTCTTTTCGGGATAGGTGTCGATGGGCGTAGTTCGAAGCATTCAAATAAGGTGTGTACAGCAAGAATTATCATTTCACTTGTGCGTTCTGCGAAAGAACAACGGTTTTTCGATTTGCTACGAGCGGAGCTAACTCTAGCAAAAATTAGCTCAACTGCAATGGCGCAGAGGAAGATGTCAGATGTGGAGGCGCTGTAAGAAATATTTCGGAGCGATGTGGAGCTGGAAAACTATTCTTATAGCTAGTGGGATTCGGAGGAGGAGGAAGAGGAGAAAGCCGGAGAGGAGAGAGCCGGAGAGGAGAGACCCCCTGAGAGCCGGACACAGCTGACAGACAGCTGACAGACTTGATCTCGGTGATCTGTAAGTTTCCACCCGCAATTTCACAACAAATATTTGATGTTTTGGTTCTATTTATTTATTTATTTATTTATTTGATTATATGCTTGTAATAACGGCAGGAAGTAAAACCATGTGGTTATTTGTTTATTTATGTTTTACTAAAATATGTTTTATTTTACTAGTAAGGATTTCATGTTTACTTTGTAATAAACCTCTAATTCTTCAAATACTTTATTTTTATTTATAGTCAAGTGGAAGCTGAACCATCAAGCTCAGATGGAGCTGAACCTCCCCCCCCACATCTCATGATTCTTCATCTTCTTTGAGGTAAGATGTCCATTATGCCAAAAAAATTGCAAAATTGTTTATTTGTTCTTGGAAATTACTTCAAAAAGTATTTTTGACTGTTTTACCTTGTTTCAATAAAAGTTTTCTATTTGGAGTCAAAGAAAGAGCTTTTAGTTCATCATTATTATACATATTATACTGTACACGATGGTACATTTTGCATATAAATGGGGTAAATGTCATGACCAATGGTTATATTATATGTAGAAAGTGTCATTAGATGGCAATAAGCTATTTAATTTTAACAAACCCCCAGTATTGATGTAATAAACACATTTGGCACATTTGGCACATTTTTGGATAAATGTGCCAAAATGGCCTCTCCGCCTAAGAAATTTCTCACTAATACCATTCTAAAATGAATATGATTCATCTGATTGAGTCCAAATTTGGTATACTTTTACACAACATTTAGATTTAAAAGTCTGTACTACTTTTTTGTGCTATAAATAATATTTTGGTAGTGTTTTGCAATGTTTATTTCAAAGAAAATTTTGGCGAGGTTCAAAAAATGCAAAATATTTTGTATTTTGTCCCTAATATTTCAGGCAGGGTCAAAGCTACAATGGTGCTGACACCAGAAAACCATTCTATGACATCTTACCTTTACAGAGGTACCAAAAGTTTCTTCTTAAATCTAATAGCTCTGAGGCTGTAAGTGATTTACTTTTGTGTGTTTTTGTCAGGCAGAAATTTATTTATACCCCCTTAGGGTCCAACAGGTTGGTTAACCGCTGTAAATACAGCATATATGTTATGGCAAAACTTTGTTTTATTTAAATCAATCAAGCAATCAATCAATTTTATCTATGAAGCACCCTTCATGTTGGAGGCAGCTCGCTGGAAACACATAATAAATGGTATTTCTGAACTGGGTTTGAACCGTCCAGGGTCACAGTCTGTAGGTGCAAATACCAGAGCTGTGAATTAAACTGAATCTGGTGGGATACACCAGCCCTCTTTGTCAGAGGGCTGGTGTATCCTAGGGTTGGTGTATGTTTTCTTGAATATTAAAAGCAATGTACTTTCCTACATCGCAAGTAGGATCTTTTCCTACTTTCCTGGAGTAGCCAGGGGAGTCATTGCTCATTTTCTTTGCTTAATTTCTTAATAAAATAATAATCAAAATGCATTTTGATTTGTTCTTGATTGACTCAGTGTTTCACATTAGGTCAGATTTATCTATTTCCTTAACATGTAACCAAAGAAAAGAGGTCTGTTAAAAAAAAGGTACAGGAGGTCACTTGTAGTTTTGCTTGACATTGTTTCCTGGACAAGTCATCTTCTAGGACTTCCTGCTTTCATATTCAGTAGGTTCTCTGGATTTCTAGATTTTTCTGTATGAGAGTTGCTTTTAAAGTCATCTCTAGGGGTGCAAAAATTTGATTTCCAAACTATTTGTAACAACCTTTTTTTCAGCTGGAATCACATAGTAAACCAGAGTCTGATCAAATACAACACAACCAAGCTGTGCTAGTCTGCTCAGTTTGTAGATTTTTCTAAAAAAGAAGAGAGGCGAAAAAGGATGCCAGTGGAGAAGTGAAGCAACCAGTGACTCCTCCCCTTATCCAATCAATGACTTGCAATCTTCTGATGTCACATTTTCAGTCCAACTCAGTCAGCTCGAAACTCTACAATTTTAACAAGTAAAAATCTGAAATTTGTTGCCTAAATGATTGTGAATCAGGTAAAAAATGTAAAAATTTAACTGTCTTTGAGAATTTATAACAAGTTGAGAACAGAACGACTCCCACTTAACACGACCAAAACTAAGCCACAGGCGGGCTGGAAGCAAAGACACATGTTTTCTTCTCCAGTTGCATGTTTTTAATAGGATTCACTGCATTAATCATGCCACCTGTTGGTGGTCAGAAAGTTATATAAGAACTGTGTGGAAGCAGGGGCAGCATGAATCACAAGGCCGATCATTAAAATATTAAAATATGACTTTTCGGTATGGAACAGAGAATCAAGATGGCAGCTTAAAGTGGATGCTCCATGTAGCCTGCATCAAAACTCTGTAAAACCAGAATTATAAACTGAATTGGAAAATGACAAAATCATTTGTCATTGATTTAGTGAGAGGACTGTGATTTCTCACTGAATATTCACATTGAAAATGTTATCATAAGCTGTTCCAATGGCGGTTTCAAGCAAGATGGCTACAGAATATGGCTACAGAAACTTGGTTACTTTAGAGTAGAAGAGTTCAATACAGATCAAAGTTCAATGCTTCAGTGAGATGGAAAGGATTTAAAGTTGGTTTATCTTTAGTGGTTGATCAACCAACCACTAAAGGTAAACTAACCTCTGGTGGCTGGTTAATGGGGGTAACCAAGCAGCAGAAGCAAACACAGACAGTAGAAAAGAGGAGGAAGCAGATTTGTCTAGAGATCAACTTCCAAACCAAATCAAAGTTGTTTTGCCTTTTATTTCTGAGGTGCTGAAACCAGCTGAGGCCCTGGAGCCAGCGCAGGAAAACATGGAGGCACTCCTTAATATAGCAAGATTCCTCATCTTCATCATCTGTCTCCTGCAGTAGCAACATGCATTTGAGGCATCACAAAGAGAAAAATCCACATGTTCCCGAAATGACAAATAATCTCCGCAAATTGTACTCACATGTGCTTCATGTTTCGCTAATTAATTTAAACATTTAAATAAAAAAAGAGTCTAGATCTGCTACCAGATCTCCTTATAGGATGCCAAACCTGACGTGTGAAGTGCTCACCAACCTGGGAAGCGATGTACTTCTCCAGAGGACTGTCCAGGTGACCCATGTTTAGCATGGCCGCGTTGGGCTGCGGCTCAGCAGGAGAGTCCTCATTCAGCAGCAGCTTGCCTTTGAAGTTATGAACGACACACACCACCTACAGAAACAACGATGGTACAATGGTTACCAGAAACACACAGCAGAAAAGCAAAGGGCGCTCTGAGCTGCTGCGTCCTCATGGTGCCACTGCTGTGAGGAGTGGAGCTCCTCCAGGGTTATGGAAAAAGTGTCTATGAGTGTCAATTTCCACTTGGTTGAGTAGATGCAGACACCTTGAAGCTGCTGATTCAGAGGTTTCACTTAGCTACAGCACAGAGTAGCAGGAAAGGTTCTGTTCTATGGGTGACATATGTCATAGAAAAACAGTATCTTCAGTCAGGGCTTTTTCAGAGTTGCTGTAATACAGACTGCTACCAGAAACCCTTCCTGCCCACAGCCATCTCAACATCAGCTCTCTGAAGAAAACTGGATCATGAGATGCAACAACATTTAATTTTCTTTTGTGATCATTAAAGTATTTATGTTTACTTTTTTTGTATTTATTCAGAGTAATTTTGTCTGATATTAAAGATAAAGCTATCAAAGATATTATTAAGAATTATGAATAATCCCCCCAATAAAATCCTTTTTAACATATATCAATGACAGGGGGAGTCCTTTTTCACAGCACTACAAATATTAAAGTACACTGCTCAAAAAAATAAAGGGAACACTTAAACAGGTTTTTAACACTTAAAGTGTTCCCTTTATTTTTTTGAGCAGTATATTTTGGTTAACTTGACTAACTGGCTGTGACAGGAACTGCTGTCCTGCATGTCTGAGATGTGTCTCTGTTCCAGATCAGCTACTTCAAATGATTGCATGACCTCCTCTGCAGCCATCCAGAGCTGCAGAAGCCTGTTACTCAACTCAAGTCAGAAAAGAAACACCAAAAACCGGCAGGTCGGGAGTCTATGAGGACCAGAACTGAGAAATACTGATCTATGATGATTAGAATATGAATAATGACAAAGCTGAACCACAGTCCCATCTCCTCACAACTCGTATTCTGGTCTTCTAATAATAATATTAAGAAACACATCGCTAGTTCTGGTGTTGTGTGGAGGCGATGGATGGTCTTCCCTCCCCCACCTACTGTCAGGATGATGAGGACAGTTTCTTTTCTGCTGGGAAGACAGGAACTCAACAGAATGTCTTAGTGGTTCTGTATCCTGGAACAATGAATTACTGTTCTGTGTCATATTTCTAAAACAACAGCGTGAAGGTTAAACTGTTCAAATGCTGCCAGGACAGGACTTTACTTCTCCTAAACAGAAATGTTTCCATAGTGACAAAAATGTGTGATTCTCACCAGGAAGGTGGCGATGGCCATGCCAATGATAAAACCTGCGATGACATCCGACCAGTGGTTGCGGTATTCTGCCACACGGTTCAGACCAGTGAGGAAGGCGAGACACATGAACCCCAGAGACATGACGGGCTTGGCCAGGCGCGTCCCCTTGGCCTGGACCGTGCAGGTCACATACATCTACCAGGAGAAACACATGACTGGGTGAGATGACTGCCCTATTCAGTTGATTCTGTTTATTATCTCTGCTGTTATAGTGCATCAAAACCACCAATTCAACATCCGGAGGCTCGGAGGAGTAAAATTAGATTCTGGTTAGGCAGTTAGAGGGACGGGCTGCTGTGACGTTGTGGCTGTGTGAGCTCAAGGTGCTACTGGTCAGGTGGAAATGTAGGTCTTGGATTGCTGTGTTAGTGACATGGATACGGTTGAGGATTTTTGGAGGGATCCATAAACATGACTGTTATATGTGAAATGTTAATAGGAGTAGTTTGTTGCAGCTAGTAGAGTTGGCTGTGGCAAAGCCCCGTCCCTCACTCTCACCAGGAAACTGTTAAGACCTATCACCAGACCAGAAGTAGAGATAAAGCTGATAAAGAACTTAAAATTAAAAGGTGAAAGAAGAGCTGAAATCTGCAAAACTGAGATTAGGAGATAAATTCAAGAAGAAAAGTTACGGTAAACAAAGGAGGCAACATTCTAAAGAATCTAATAAAAACTCACACAAAGGAGAAGAAAACATAAAAAATCCAGACCAACTTAAAAAGAAACAGAAACCATACAACATGGTGGATACATTACAGCTGAATCATACTTAGAACATGTTAAGTTATGAATCTGTGCAGTTGTTAGATGCAGCAGCGATTTTACACACTTCCAGGTCTCAAAGCCCTCTGTCATCACTGAGGCAGATTCATCATTAGAGCTTTTCTTGAACAAAACTGTGAAACTATGGCACACATGCATGTTAATAACAAGTTTGGCCTTGATTTAGTGCCAGTAGGGTGAACTCCAGAGAGAAAGTGAGGCAGGGAGACACATATGGCGTGTTTTTGGCTCTAATTACTAATCTCTAGTATTGAAGCAGCAGATAGCCTCTAAGGACATAGTTTATAATTCTTGATTTGAGCACAACATTTCCGTCAAGGCCCACTTAAATCGTCTCTATTTTCTCTTTCCTAACCCCTTCATCCCGCTATTTTCATTCAAATTGATCCATACAGGCAGACAGACGTGGTTTCATCAGTTGCAAGCAGAAAATCTGCATAATTATTAGATACAGGCTCATCAGTCTGAGTGGAATTAATCTATATAATGTGTTGTATAGTGAACCATGTTGCTTAAATTACTTTTCAGTAATAGTAACATTTATTCAATATTACTGTATATACACCAATCATAGGTTATATTGATATTTGCATTATTACTGAATACATTCCAAACAAATCGTAATCTAGAACGCAGCTGTCATGGTAACAGTCCATGTTTCCTAAAGCAATCTAGTGACCCACTTCATATCTCCTCTTTAAACTCTTCCATATTTTTCAAAAGCATACAGATTAGTAAGTTTTTTTTTTCAAAATGCCTGAATGAAAACATAAATAATAGATAATTACATCACTATGCTTACTACCAGCACAAAAAGGAACAAATCTTTCAAGGTTTTGACTGACAACCTGGTAACGTAGTCTTAGTCAGAGGCGAGTTCAGTCTGCCACACCTTAATGATACTAACCATAACTACAAATTAAGAGATGTAAAACAGATAAACAATGTGTGCAGATATTATTTAACATATGTTATTTGATAGGACATTCATACACTGTTGGAGCTCTGAAGCTATTGTTTTACATAATGCTCCCTTTAACGTGTTGCAACTGTAAACCTCTTGATGAAGTACTACAAGCTTCAGTAGATGCAGAAGAATTATACATTGTCATATCTGCTTACTACTTAGAATCATTTAGTGGGATGCATACAGATCAAAAAAGCACAAAGCCAAATCTGTTCTGAAATATGTAAGGGTAATGTATATAGCACATTAATGCCGGCATATACAGCATTAATAAATAAATAAATATGTATATATATATATATATATATATATATATATATATATATATATATATATATATATATATATATATATATATATATATGAAGTAGATTAAAAGCATCCTCACCTAGAGGGATCAGGAGAAACCTGAGGCTGCAGCCTCTATAACATGGCTATTAGGCTAGAAGGTTGCTTGCTCTCAGCCTGTGAGCATGAGCTTCTACAATTGGTGAACAACAAGCTAAATGAATAAATGAAAAGAACCAATAACCAGCACTTTCAACCACTTCAAGTATCCAGCATGTTGAGGTGTCTGCACAGTGGAGCATGAAATTCAAAAGCTTTAATGAGTTATTGCTGTGACTTTACAGCTACGCTGGTTTTGTAACAGTAGTGCATAGGTAAAGTATATATTGAACCTAAAAAGCCACAATGACAGATTCGTCATTGCGTCATTATCTACCACAAGTGATAGATAAAGGTCGACAACCATTCAGCAGACCTTCAAACTCCATTAGTTGGTTCTTCTTCATGGGTGTCCGCAGCCTCCTAGATGTCTTCCAAAGCTCCTTAATCAGTTCATGCACTTTAAGGGTCACAAGAGCTTCTTTGTGGGTTTCTGTGGCCTTCTGGCTTTGTCCACTGCTTCTTAGATCCCGGCATCAGTGGCATTAACACAATCTACAGAGCTTGTCATGACTTTCTGAACTCCTCTTCTCGGTCTATGAGGTCTGAAATTTGGACATGACCCTGTATAGGCTCCTTTGATGAGTCTGGAAACATTGAGTCCAGTTCAGCCCCAGAACTATGTAGTTCCTTGAATCAAGCTATCAGTTCTCCAGCTGTACTATGAGCCACAGCTTGTTAGATCTTGGGTTGTTTCTTTTGGCCACTGCACTCTGAACAGCCAGCTTCTTTAGCCATTACCTCTTGAAGATTAACTGTCGATCAGCAGTTATCTCTATGGTTGTGTATGTCATGAAATATTGTTTTTGTGTTAAAAATATTTGTTTGTTGGCTTGACATAATATTCTTCTTTTCTTAGGAATTAAATGTTTTATGTTTTTCATAAAAGGACATAGAATGTCCTAGAATGAATTAATAGAAAGCATTCTTTGAAACATCACTCTAAAGTTTAAAGGTCTCTGAAGAGATGTAAATACACACAGGGAGTAGAAGGGCCTACTCCACACAGCAATTTTTGTGAACAATCTGTTTAAGTCAGCTAGGTATATGCATGCAATCAAACTTCAAATATAAAACCAACAGCTTCTGTGAAGACATCCTGCTTGGTTTTCTTTAAGAAGGTCTGAGATTCTACAGAACCCCACCCACCTGAAGCAAGCAGTCCTAACTGGATTTCTACACTTAAACCGTGATGGGTGGGATTTATTATCTTTTCAATGTTAGATATTAATGTTAGATAATGTTCAATATTAGAAGTAAATGTTTCACAAAGAAAACACAAGTGATAGATAAAGGTAAACACTACACAGGTTGTCTCCCAACACTCCTAACTGGTTGGGCAACCTTTAGAGGTAAAGTCTGTAATCAAGCATTTGCCATGAGTTGCAATGAGCCTACATCACTACAGAGAATCATTGATCCACTCATCTTTGCAAAATTGTAGCCATAAAGCCATGTTTGAGGCTTTTTAAGTATGGACCACCATTTGGAGGTGATGCCACTGCATCTCAACTGGATTCAGGGACTAACACTTTTTCTCACCACTGTCTATCCCAGCAGAAAGATTCTTAAGTGTACCATACTCCAGAAGGATTTCCTGACCTAAACTAGATTTACATCAGCAATGTTTGCAGGTCATATCCAGTTACTGTTCTACATTTGTGTGCAGTTAGTTGCTTCCTGGATGATGTTGGCGATGCAGAAAGGCAGCACTGTGTTGATGACTGAGAAGCCACTGCACTGATGCCTCTTTCCACTCATGACACGTTTTACTGAGACACAAATCTATTAGATAGATTAGACTTACACAGGATTCCACTTTGCTGGGTGATGTTAAATCCTCTGAAGTTACATAGGCCTGTTTGAAATAAGATTCAATTATAGCAGACATTGTGGAACATCTCAGACTGGGGTCAGTCACCTTTTAAGTTGTCATTTCCCAGACCTGCCAAATATGACAGAGTGTATTGATGACACACACATCCTTATCACTGCTGCTGCAGGAAATGAACAGGAAAGTGACTGAAAATATTTTTACTGCTTCAGCATCCATCTATATTAACTAATTGAGAAATTAAAGCACGTATCACAGTACACTAAAACTCATGTCACGGTAATCTGTGATCTGACCTTGTACCTCACTGCCTGGTCTGGTGGTAGAGCAGTCTGAGCAGGAACCTCAATGTAGGGGGGGTTGCCTTTTCTAGTCTACTGGTATTTAGTGCATAAGTACCCACTGTCCCTGATCTCTGAAGTCTAGGTTTGAGCTAGTTAGTTTCTGATAGGCAGTTAGAGGGGCAGTTCAGGTTGGTTGTTTGGTGTTGCACAGATTGTCAGCAATTTACTTTAAATTTTGAAACACTGTTTTGTGATTAAGAATTTAGACATGTCTGTTGAAGACTTTAACAAATCTCCATCAGCAGAATTTCTGCAGCAGTGTTCAAGAGAACAATTAGTAAAAATTGCTGAGCACTATAAAATAAGTGTTGGTGACAAACGGTTGAAAGAAAATGATAAAGCAATTTTAAGGGAAAACATAATTGAAATGGGTGTTTTGTCTTTGCCTTCAAGACCTGAAGATTTGGGTTCTCAGGTTGTAAAGCCTAAACTTTTGGATTTTGAACAAAGAAAAGAGATATTAAGATAAAGAATGCAATTGGAGAAGGAAAAGGAGTTGGCTTTGGAGAATTTATGACAGCAAGCAGATTTGGATAAGATTCTTACTATGGAAAAGATAAGACGGGAAACTGAATTAGCAAGAATAAATGTAGAAAGTGAGAAATGAAATCTGATGAAAGAAGGCAAATTGTCTGTGGAATCTTGTGTTATGGACTCAAAATGTAAAGCCTCTGATATTTTAAGTGACTTGCGTTTGGTGCCTAAGTTAAGTGAAAAGGATGTTGAAATTTTTTTCACTTTGTTTGAAAGGGTTGCAGAGACAAGAGACTGATCTGATTCAGACCACATAGTTTTGCTTCAGTGTGTTTTGATTGGTCATGCTTAAGAAGCTTTCTCTATGTTGAGCCTAAATGATGGCCAAGATTATGCTAAGGTTAAAGCTGCAATACTTAAAGCATATGAATTAGTCCATGAACCATACAGACAGAAGTTTAGGAACTGGAAAAAAGGTTACAAAACTTATGTAGAGTTTGCAAAGGATTTGGAGATTCATTTCAATTGATGGTGCACTCCGTCTGAGGTTAAAACACTTGGTGACCTCTGTAATTTAATGGCTCTGGGACAATTTAAGAACTCTGTTTCTCAATAATGCATTGCAGTGTACATTACTGAACAGAAGGTAAAAACTGTATCAGAAGCTGCAGTGTTGGCTGATTTTGTGTTGACACATAAAGATACTGGTGGAGAGCACACAGATTGGATGAGTGCGCCAAACTGGCATTCAATACGTTCTGGAGGTTCTTTTTCAGACCACAGTAACGGTCTTCAATTCAAGATATCTACAATGAATTACTGACTATTTGAAATGCACATTTCAGATATTTACAATTAAATAATGACTAGTCATAAAGTAAATTCAAGATATCTCGATTTTAGTTTTGATTAGTCATAATTCTAACCAAAGATATCTCGAATGACAACATAAATCAAGATATCTTAAATTTATTTTTGGATAGGAGATATGTAGTTTTGACTAGTGAAAACTAAATTATAGATATCATAAAAGCAAATAACGACGAGACAAAACTAAATTAAAGATATCTTGAATTGTAATTTTGACTAGTCAAAATTCCTTTTAAGACAGGGGTGTCCAAACTACGGCCCACGGGCCAGTTTTTATTGGCCCGCAGCTAATTCTGGAAATATAATTGAATATGGCCCGCACAAGAAGCTTGAACTCAACTCTGTTGCGCTTCTCAGTTTCAACACTAGATGGAATCAGCCACAGAAACAAAATTAAGCGAAGAAAAACTTTTACCGTGAGTCACCAGAAATGGCAGCACCAAAGAAACGCAAAATAGCAAGTGTGTGTAGGAGATTTCAAATATGGTGGGAAAATTAGTATTTTTTCAAAGAAATCAAAGGAAAGTGTGTCTGTGTGATTTGCAATAAAGATGTTGCTGTAATGAAAGAGTATAATGTTTTTTTGAGTATAGTCCATTGGCATTATGAGACCAAACATCAGACCTACATCATACACTGGTGCCGAACGAAAATAGAAAGTCAAGCAAATGGCAGCTAGCCTGCAAGCTCAACAGCAGTTTTGTTTCTCGTGCTAACAAAATACAGGAAAACGCCACAACAGCAAGTTATGAAGTTGCTAAACTTATTGCCCAGCACCGTTTTCAGACGGTGATTTCATAAAGCAGTGCCTCATCAAAGTCACAGAAATAATGTGCCCAGAAAAAGTGCCTGATTTCACCAATGTGATTTTATCCAGAAATACAGTGGTGCAGAGAATTGAGGACTTGTCAGCTAACTTGAAAGTTCAGCTAAGAGACAAAGCTTGTGCTTTTGAATTTTACTCAATAGCATGCAATGAGAGCACAGATGCCACAGACACCGCACAACTGTTAATTTTTTTTGCGGGGAGTAGATCATAATTTTTGCTGTACGGAGGAGCTGCTGGATACGATGAGCCTAAAAGGCACAATGACGGGAAAAGATACTTTTGAAGTTGTGTCAGAGGCAGTTGAAAAGATGGGCCTTAAATGGGACAAGCTCTGTAAAGTAACAACGGATGGAGCTTCGGCCATGACGGGCGAGTGCAAAGGAATGGCATCATTGGTGTGCGTCAAGGTAAAAGAGTGGAGGTGAGGCTGTTAGGATGCACTGTATAATCCACCAAGAAGCGCTGTGTGCCAAGACTATCCAGCTGGGGGAAGTGATGAACACTGTTACAAAAACTGTCAACATAATTCGAGCTAGAGAACTGTACCACAGAGAATTTCAGGCTTTCCTATCTGACGTGGACGCTGAATACGGGGATGTACTCTACCACTCTGATGTGCGCTGGCTCAGCTGCGGCTCTGTGCTGCAGCGGTTTTATTCGCAGAGATCAGAAATCGACCAGATTTTAAAAGAGAAGGGCTGACCTCTTCATGAACTAAGTGACCCTCTGTGGCTGGCAGACCTTGCATTTTTAGTTGATCTTACACATCATCTAAATACACTGAAGAAGAACCTATAAGGCAAAGAACAGCTGGTGTCACACTTGTATGCGCACATGAAAGCCTTCTGCGTAAAGCTCCGCCTGAGCATTGAGACACAACTACGAGGCTTTAATGCTGCACACTTCCCTGCGCTGTCTGAAATCAAGTCTGCTTTTCCAAAGGCTGACCTTTCTGCTAAAAAGGAAAAATATGTGTCTGTGATTGCATCTCTCGTGACAGAATTCAACCAACATTTCCAAGATTTTTCTGTCATTGAAAAACATATCAAGCTGTTCTCGACCCCCTTCCTGGTGGATGCAGAAGAAGTGGAAGAGAGTCTGCTGTTAAAACTGATTGAAATGCAATGTGATGATTCTCTGAAGAGTCAACATCAGCTTCTCTCCCTCCCTGAATTCTATCAGAGTTTGCCAAGTTTCCTCTGAGACGCCACGCAAAAAGAATGATGAGTCTGTTCGGCTGAACATACATATGTGTACAAACATTTTCTCTGTTGAATCAGAACAAAAGCAGACTGAGAACCAGAATGACCAATAGTCCTTCTTGTCTCAACCACCAAACTTTCTCCTGACATGTCAGTCATCCTTCAATCCAAAGGACAGCATCACTGCTCCCACTGAGTGCAATGTTCTTCACATTATAGGTGAGTTAGAAATACACACAGTATTCATGTGTCAATATGTCACCTCTACTGTGTGGCCGGGCCCTTTGTTTATTTTTCTGTATTTCACCCTCACTAAAAAACAGTTTGGACACAACTGTTTTAAGATATCTCTAAATGAATTAGAGATATCTTGAATTACACAGCTTTTCTATTTAAGATATCTTAAATTAACATTCTGAATAGTCAGAATGACATTACTGATATCTTGAATATGTATTCTGTATAATCAAAACGTCTCTGACTTGCGTGGCAATTTGAAAGTTTAATAAAACAATGAAAAAATAGAAAAAGAATGGAAAAAAGATGTTTGAAAATGCACAACTTTCATGTTGAAAATGCTTTGACAATAGCAATTTTAGCTTTTCAAAGTTGTTGCATTCGGTTATAAATTATAGTTACGGGTGTGTCCCGTCAAATGACGGATCCAGTGTCGTAATTTGAGATATCTTGAGAGGAATTTTGACTCGTCAAAATGTACCGTATTTTCCGCACTATAAGGCACACTGCATTATAAGGCACACCTTCAATGAATGGCCTATTTTAAAACTTTTTTCATATATAAGGCACACCGCACACCAAGGCCTTTCCTCTGGGTCTTTAACATCCCTGTTTTAGAGCTTCTAATTGGTGCTGATTGGAAGTCGAGGCAGCTGACCAGTGTCTCCAGAATGACATCAGATCCAGCTTAAGATGCACCATTCCTTCTTACTAACGCAGCCCATTCTTTCTGTCTCTCTGCCACTCTCTTCCTTCTCCCTCTCCTCTCCTTTCCAACCAGTTATGATTTTTGTTAAATTAATCCCATTTTAAGTTATCCCATGCATTGCTTCCCTTTAATTTGTTATGGTTCAATAGTCAGACATTATATATACAGTATATATGAGCTTTATACACACACACACACACACACACACACACACACACACACACAGACACACACACACACACACACACACACACACACACACACACACACACCATGGCCTTCTTTGTTAAATGACCTAGATAACAAAGGCAATCTGCTCTCCACTCCATGCAGGGAGTAACTGGCAGTCCAAAGCCATGCATACATGACTGGAGGGCCCTTCAAAGAGCAATCAAAAATACAACTAACAGAAAGAAAAACTGAACCAGCAGCCTTCAGAAAACAGTGTAGATACACAGCTAAACTGATCGGAGTGCTTGTAAGATTAATCTGGTCCACAGATCAGAAAGATAAACTCACAGCCAGATAGAGAGCGGCGTAAATGCTGAGAGCAGCCTCCTTTGAGGGAAAGGTCTTGCGGGCCCTCAGGACATCGTCTTGATTCCCTGTGCAGGCCTCTTGGTGGCTGATGTAGCGCAGCGCCTGTTGACACCCAAGTGCTGTGTAGTTTGGCTTGCACACCGTCAGGAAGTACGGCGCCAAGTTTCCTGTCACTACCTGCCCTGCATTGACGAAGATGTCAACCGTGAAGAGGCCAAAGGCGTAGACTCCTGGGGAAGAAATGAAAGCTGAAGAGGTGGACGACAGATCATAAACAGGACAAACTAGATCACAAATCTGATGCCATAGAAATCCTCATAGATCTTAATAATAATAATAATTTACTTTGCTCGGGTTGATTTTATGAGTTTTTAAAAATCATGTTTCAACTCTATAGCTGTGTCCGAATTCAGGGTCTGCATCCTTTGAAGGATGGATTTGTAGGCTGATTACGTCATGGCGTGGCAACAAGGCCAGTCCAAAATCAGACTCCTTCACATGCCGCCGCCAAATGCGTCCTCCTTTCCCCAGATTTGAAGGATGGGTCCGGTGTATCCTTCACGGCCCACCATATCCCATAATTCATTGCGAGTCCCAACCAGGCATTCAGGCAGAGCGACAATGGCGGTGAAGAGCGGCAAATTATTTTTGTTATATTACACTTTAAATGACACAACCTGATTTTGTAACGTTTTTAGGCGAGAATGTAAATGTGTAAGTGTCGAATATCTGCTCGGTTCACCAAAACATAACCTGCTCTGACATTTTCAGACATGTCTGCTCCCGCTGCGTTAACAGCCAGCTCCCCACGCCAGCTGCCAGCTGGGCGGGCTCTTCAGGTCTGGTATACTGGAGAACGCCTAAATCCTGGCACATTGTTTTAAAAACTCCCACTAGCTTTCCCCAATGAGTTAAACACCGATATTATTCAGACAGGTAATATCTACTTGTAAAATGTTTGGTTTACTAACGTATTTCCTTTATTCCTGAGCAAATCGGTTTGATTGATCAATGTTGAGCCCTCAAACACACTAGTATTATTTAACTATAATCACTTACCCGAGATTTGGACGGAGATTTGGAAAATAAATAATTTGCTTATATTTATCATGGTAGAAATGTGCAATACATGTTGGAACATTTTAGAACCAAACTAACAAATTGTGGTGGATACAATGTCTATATTTCACACCTGAATGTATACTCTAATTGTGAAGGGGAGAAGGTGAGGTGGGAAGACACCAACGGTTGTCCTACATTCTATTTTTGGTTTTGATTGGAAGACATTGAGAATAAAACAAGACTCAAATTATTTTTTCGTCTTTTTCTGCTGACTTCCACATTGGTGACCCTGAACATCTGCGAACTTCTGAACATGTTTTTTAATGAGAACCCACCAGATGCTGCCACCGCTTCTCCGCCAGCTGTGATTTGGGACCCAGTTTCTTTCCAGGCGGCCGTTACTCCAACTGCCGCTTCTGCTTTTGCTGCTGTTATCAAGTTCCAGAGTTCAGGCAGCATGATCCAGTACCATGGGTAAAGCATGTGGAATCCCAGATTTGTGGTTATCCACAAATGAGACCAAGTACTTCCATGTAGTTGCTGCTTTGGACTCTGTTTCCCCCCGCCGTCTGATGGGTTTGCTGAGGAACCCACCAAGCGCTTCCAGGCACTACAGTAAAAATGCATTTCTACCAGGTGTGACTGGTGCACAGCGGAGCATCATGCCAGTTTCAGCAGCGGACGTTTTGTGCGAAAGTAACGGACCGCCGCTGTGCGTGGCTAATGGCACTCCGAATCGCACTTTTGGATCGAGGTTGGTGACTGTGTCTTTCAACGGACATCAGTTTCAGTGGGACTTTGTAATAGCTTCTGTGTTTTTACCTATTTTGGGTGCAGATTTTTTTGTGTGCTTTTAGGTTATTAGTACATGTTGCTAATAGCTGCTTAATAGATCCTTTGTCTTTTGATACATACCCCTGTAAACTTGGCGGTCCCGGCCATCGACCCCTCGCCAACATGCTTGCCACAGGTGATGAGTATCAGGGTCTGTTAGCAGAGTTCCCAATCTTTAATGGTTCCCACATTTTCTGCTACCGTGGCAAAGCATGGGGTGGAACATTGTATACCTACAGCCAGTCCACTGGTTTTTGGGTGAGCGCCACCTAGACATTGCTAAGTTAGTGATAGCAAAAGAGGAGTTTGCAAACATGGAGCATCTTGGCATTGTACAACGCTCCAAAAGTCCATGGGCATCTCTGTTGCACATGGTTCCCAAAAGAGACGGGGGTTGACGACCCTGTGGGGATTTTCTGCGCCTTAACAACACAACCAGTAATGACAGGTACCCAATTTCTCACATTCAGGACCTTTCTGCCTGCCTGGCTGGAGCAATCGTTTTCTCTAAGGTGGACTTGGTGTGAGGTTACCATCAGGTTCCAGTGCATCCCTTAAATGTACCCAAAACCGCAGTTATCATGCCTTTTGGTCTTTGAGTTTTACAGATGTCCTTCGGTCTTAAAGCACAGACTTTCTAGAGGCTTATGGATTCAGTCCTGCAGGGTAGGCCATTTTTGTTCGTCTATTTGGATGACATATTGGTGGCTAGTCCCTCTGCGGAAGAACACATGGTGCACCTTCGTCAGCTGTTTCATTCAGTGAACATGGCCTGATCATCAACCCAGCTAAATGTCAGTTTGGACTGCCTGCAGTTGAGTTCCTAGGACACAAGAACTCAACAGCAGGGGCAACTGCAACTGCAAGGGGCAGTTCCCCTACCTGCAAAGGTTGAAGCAGTTTCCGCTTTTCGCCACCCTCCCTCAGTGAAGCCCCTGCAGGAGTTTTTGGGGATTGTAAACTTTTATAACCGTTTCATCCCACGGGCAGCTCACCTCGTATGAAGCACTTAGAGGCAAGAAGGGGGACCAGCAGATAGAGTGGACCCCCGAGAGGGTGCAGGCATTCGATGATGCCAAAAAGGCCTTGGCTAATGCTGCGCTTTTGGGCCATCTATTTCCAGTGGCTCCTGTGGCTCTAATAACTGATGACTGTGATTATGCAGTTGGGCCAGTTTGTGAGCAATGGGTGGATGGTGCCTTTCTTTTTGTTGCAGGAAACTCCGGGATGCTGGAAAAAAAAAGCACCATTGATAGGGAACTGCTCTCCCTTTTTTGGCAACACGCCATTTCCTGTTGGAAGGCAGGGGCCTTACTGCTTTTGTTGACCACAAGCCTCTCACTTTTGCTATGGCAAAAGTTTCTGAACCGTGCTCGGCTCTGCAACAACGTCTGCCATTTGTCTGCCATTTCAGAGTTCACCACTGACATTCAGCATGTGGCTGGCAAGAATAATCTGGTGGCTGACTGTCTGTCCAGAGCAAAGGTTGCTTCTGTGCATTTAGATGTGGGCTACCTCGCCATGGCCACAGACCAACTGACCGACCAGGATATTCTGCCCTTTAAAGTGGCTGAATCCAGTTTGCATTTAGAGGAGGTCTCCTTTCATGATTGTGGTGCAACCCTTCTTTGCGATTTCTCGACTGGCAAACCTCGGGTTTGGTCACTACTACTTGGTGTTGGCGGGTTTTTGATGTAGTTCATTCCCTTTCACACCCGGGCGTTTAAGCTTCTGTTAAACTGGTAGGGGAAAAGTTTGTGTGGCCGGGACTCCATAAAAATGTACGGACATGGGCGGCTGTCTGTTTCTGTTCCGCTGTCATCAACCACTTTGGTTGATGTGGCTCAGGCATTTATCTCCTCCTGCGTGTCCCAGTTTGGTGTGCCATTGGACTTGACCTCTGACAGAGGTCCCCAGTTCACTTCAGAGTTGTGGACTGCAGTGGCAGAGAGCCTTGGGGTTAAACTCCACCATACTGCTGCCTACCATCCACAGGCCAATGGTCTTTGTGAGGGTTCCACCGCACAATGAAGGCTGCATTGCGGGTCTCATTGGTGGATAATAGCTGGATAGATTGCCTGTGTTGGGTTTTGTTGGGCCTGCAACAAAACCCAACAAAAACTTTTCGGCTACAAAAAGTACAAAAATTTGGTCCTGGGCAAAACTTTGATGGAAAACAAGGGTAATTTCTTCCAGGTCCAGCGGGTGCAGTTGATTCCCAGAGGAGTAGAACAGTTCTAAATGGGGAATCTAGATCGTTTGCCCCATTGGCAGCACATCACAGCCTTCCACAAGTGTTTGTGCCAAAGGACTTAATGTCTGTATGCATGTATTTATCACACTGCCTCCATACGATGGTCCACTCTGTGTTTTGGAAAGGGGACCTAAGAATTTTTTGGTGGAGTTGAGGGGTAATTAGGAGAGTATCTCAGTGGAACGTTTGAAGCCAGCTCATTCTTCAAGATGGCGCCGGCGCAGCTGGCTGCCTGCAGACGCAGTTCCCGTCGTGTGTGTTTGTCTGTGTATATTTGCTGTAACCGATTAATGATCTGTGCTTGAAGAACCCATGGATCATCAGTTGGGCTTTCCACAATGGCTGGATGTGGTTCTGTCGATGTTCTCCGCGTTCGTCTGCTACTTTTTATACTCTTGGTTGCGGAGAACCTCGCCGAGCGGAGTAGCGGCATTGTTTGCTCGCGTGAACGGCTGATTGTGCTGTGTGGGCCTCTGCTGCTGCCCGGAGACGGGCCGGTGGTTCCGGAGGAGTTACGGAGGAGACGACGGAGCTGCGGGTCTGGAGTTAAACGGAGGTAGAAGAAGAGACGGCGCAGGCCAGCGTTACCGGCGATTATTGTGGGGAACGTGAGGTCTTTGGTAAATTGGACAGATGAACTCACGCTGCTGGTTAGGACCCAGAAGGAGTACTGGGAGTGCAGTATCTTCTGCTTCACGGAAACCTGGCTACACTCGCTTATTCTGGACTACAGCGTGGATGTTCCTGGATTTTCCTTGGTGCGGGGGACAGGGACTGTTCCAAGAGTCGGAAGAAGAGGGGCGGCGGGATTGCACTTATGTGAGTGAGAGGTGGTGTAATCCCGGCCATGTTAACGTGAAGGAACAGATTGTAGCCCAGACATTTAACTTCTGACTGTGGGAATGTGGCCGTGTTATTTACCGAGGGAGTTTACGTCCGCCATTTTGATCGCTGTTTACATTCCTCCATCAGCTGATGCAGCGGTGGCCTGTGACGTCATCAGCTCTGACACAGCCAAATTCCAGACTAAACACCCGGACGTTGTGATTGTGTCTTGTCTCTTGTTTTGTCTCTATGCTGTAACTGCGAAGTAATTTCCCTGCTGGGATGAATAAAGTACTTCTATTCTATTCTATTCTATTCTATTCTATTCTATTCTATGTGTTACCAGGGGACCCAGTTGAGTTGGCTCACCCACCTTGCCATGGTCGTCCCCCAGTTTCTTTACCCACTCTTCTGGTTCCTCCCCTTACAGCTGGTTTGTCCCCCTCAGGTGGACAGTTTGGTAGCAGTCGATCTGGAGAGTCTCTTTCAATTTCAACCCCTGTTCCTGTGAAAAGAAGCCGTGGTGGCCGACTTATAAAACTCCCTAGTCGTTACCGTTATGTATTTCAATAGTTTTGTATGTCGCTGCTGTTCAGTTTTTCCTTGGTGTGTGTTTTCTTTAATGTACTTGTGATGTTGTTTCACATATTATGTGTAGGACAGGGGGTCCTGTCCTGTTTTTGGGACAGGACCCCCCTACCTGCAGGGGGTTCCTGTGTATATATTTCACATCCAAATGTATACTTTCATTGTGAAGGGGAGAGGGTGAGGTGAGAAGACACCAACGGTTGTACTACATTCTAATTTTGGTTTTGATTGGAAGACATTGAGAATAAAACAAGACTCACATAATTTTTTTGTCTTTTTCTGCTGACTTCCACAAGATTTCTTTTTTTACTATGGAACAGCCTTTACTATAAAAGGTGAAGAATAATACAGAAATCAGGAATAATACATGGCTGAAAAACAAACTTCAGCTCCATTGTTTTTTTTTCTTCTCCGCTCTCTGCTTCACGCTGTCACGGTTGCTAGGCAACGTGAGTTACGTTGAGGTGGGGACGAAGACAGGTGGTGAAGTCTAGACCTGTCCGAATTCACAGCTTTTCTCTTCCGAACTTAGTTTATTCACAGCCTTGGAAAGACCCAGTCTACATAGCCCGATCCTTCGAAGGATGCAGAGCTTATGTATGTACTGTATATAAAACCATGGGTTATGGATTCTAAGGATTTCTTTGTATGTCATTAATTTTTAAGGGTTCTTTCTTCCTTAAGCAATTAATTTAAAGCTGCAATATGTAACTTTTATTAAAAAATGTACATAATTGCTAAAATTGTTATGTCGTGACGGTATATTAAGAGAAAAGATTGATCTACTTCACCTCCTCCCTGTGCTGCCGTTGCCATCTGGAGAAATGCACTACTCCTGATCAAAAACAACCATCAGAGCCAGGAGGAGGGTCTTAGTGCTGTCAATCGACCTTATGTACTTGCTGCTCAATGTGATAATGGTAGAGAAACAACTTACAATTGCAGGAAAAGCGTGGCCATGCTAACTAGCCTCAGTACTCATGACAGGCTGGGCTAGTTGCAGCAAAGCAACATGTATGGGAGGGAAAGGATGAACAGCGCCACTCAGAGGCTGATTGCCAGCTTTAAGACCCGCCTCCTGACTCTGGTTGGTTGTTTCTAGATAGCACCAGGAAAAGCTGGATGAACCTGATTTATTTCACACACCACATAGTGACATTTTCAACAAATATGTAAAAAAATAATAATTATAAAGGTTACAGACTGCAGCTTTAACCATAATGAGTTATATGCATCTTATTACAAAATGTAGTATGTATTTATTCAGATTGAAAGAAAAAAAAGATTAATAACTTTTAAGTTTTTAAAATAATCCAAAACAGGAAATGGAAGTGAAAGTTCCTTTGATTTGATATTATAAGACCTCCTGAAAACCTGAATTAGAATGGTTTTTAATCTTGATCTTGAAATAAAAAACTGTAAAAATGGATTCCTCTTTCTAAAACAGCAAAAGAAAAAATATATTTTTGTCACAAAACTAGGATATTAGAAACTAAATAGTCACCACAACATTACAGTATGCCATTTATTTATTTACTAGCTTACCAAGAACTAAGTTAACATCCAGAAGGATAGTGTGAAAAGTCTAGTTGTGCTGTAGAAGCTCACCTTCAACCAGCACAGACCTGAGGATGTTTCTGCAGAATCTCTTGATGTTAATACTCCCTGAATCACGTTCACTCAGCTGCTCAAACCGACCAACCGGCCTTTTTTTTCAGTGACTGAAAGGCTTTAACAGAATAATTGCCTCCACTCTGCTATAGTCCAATCCTCTGTCAGTCTGAATTATGCAACAGGTGCTTACTCAGGCAGGTTTTTCACATACAGTCTCACACACACACACGTCTGAGAAATGTTATTTGTCAAAGCAACATTCACAGCTTTTCAAGTCCCTGTCAAGTGTTTGTGCAACACTAATTAAATCTTACAGGCTTTGAGAGGAACCTATGATTAGAGACTGCAGCGCGGCATCAGAGGAGTTTGGTTGTCATCAGCTGAACTCATTCTCTTTCCTGTCTTACCAACAGAGTGTGGAGCTGCTCTAGATGCTGACAGCTCCACTTCTTAACAAGCATCAAAAAGGTTTAGTCAAGCGTTGTGTGACTCAGTTGCTGTGTAGTCACCACGCTCCTTATCTTTTTGACATTGTCCCATTTTCTTCGCCTGTCTGTGTTTTACGGATGGCTTTCACTCCCAGCTTCCTTCATTCTGACTCAGGAACCACAGAAGAAAGAGCAAAACTTGCTTAGCAGGATATGAATCAGACTGAGTCTGCTTTCTTTGAACACAGCATTGTGTCAGAGCTGCTGTGGAGAAATGCTGTGTGTGTGTTCTGAGCAGATGCTCATGGAGGAAAGGCAGTCCATCTGTCAAACAGCTGGACCAGGATATTTCCATCCACTGTTTAAAAAGACACACAACTTTTTTGTCTCACTGTGACAGTTAATTAGAATGAACTGCCTCTCTTTCAGGTCAGTTAGGATGAGCAAAATTATTTTTTGTTTTCTAAATATCAGAATAGGCAGAGCTAAAATCCCAAATTCTCTCTCCCATTTGAGAGCAACATTTTTGTCTTTACTTTCCTCAAATGTATAAGTTTACATACAGTTCCTTAGAATTTGTTAAAATAGCTTTTTAAACTGTACAATGTTCAGGGTTTCCTTTCACAAGCTTCTCTCAGTGATTTGCTGGAATTTTGTCCGTCTCTGTCTCAAGGAGTGTTTTAGTTCTGAGATCAGAACTTTGTGAAAAAAAAACACACCTGCACCACCTGCATCAGAAGAAAAAGACACTAGAGAGCGGAGTCAGGCCGCAGCGTCACAGTCAGAGGAACAGTGAAATACGCGAGTCACAATTTGTCCTACTGTACTTTGTATTGATGATTAAAATGATTATTTTAGAAGAAGAAGAAGAAGAAGAATTACTTTATTCATCCCAGCAGCGAAATTATTTCGCAGTTACAGCAAGAATTTTTTATACACAGATTAACACACACAGAGCTGCGTCTGCAGGCAGCCAGCTGAGCCGGCGCCATTTTTGCATTTTTGAAGGAGGACATGCGGCAAAGGTCGTCGGGACCCGGGAGTCGAACCCGCGACGTCCGCGGGTCTAAAGCCTCTATTTTACTGTAACTATTCCACTGTAACTATTTTACTGTAGTTATTTGTAAGAAAACATTCTATTTGTTAAAAAATGCTTAGGGCTGAAAATAGGTTTTGTTCTTTGGTTTCAATGTAGAGTATTTAATTATGCTGTATAATACTTGTAAAAAAATAAAGGTAACTACTTCACGGATTTCCCCTATCACGGGTTCTTTTCAGAACGCAACCCCCGCGAGGGTTCACTGTAATCAAAAGGGGATTATTCCAATCCTGTGGGAGTTTGTCACCAGAGTGGAAGTCCATAATTGGAGTCAGAAACAGGTATGGAAGGACTGCTGGATATTTTTACTCACATGATGTGACTTTTAATCTGGCAAGGACTGAATGCCTGACGGGATTTTGTATCAGTGATGGAACAAATGCAGGTTATAAGAATAACCTAACGGTGTGAAGCATGGCGGCAAAGGCAACAGACGAACAGATGTTAATACAGAAATATTTTTGATCCTACCTGCCATGAATAGGAAAATTTAGACCAAATTAATGTCCAATAACGAGAAGAAAGATTTTTTTTTATACGGTGAATGTAAATATCTGAATTTTACCTGTATATGTGTGTATACATGTATAAATGTGTGTGTGTTTGTAATGCACCTCTTGTTTGATCTAGTGCCAGTATCTCCACACAGCTGCAGTTCTACACAAGTCAACATCAAAGTTATCACAGCTCCCCAGACTCTCCACTCACTAGTGCTCACACACAACACTTTGGCAAAGTCAAGGCAGAGGTGTTGAATACAGAGTGACACAGTGTGAAAGTGTTAATTCATATTTTATGAAATGTGTTTATCTGACTGTTGTCACCCTGACACTCAAGAGGAATATGTCTGCATAGAATAGAAATATCCTTCATCTTTGAAATATCTGCAGAAGATGTAGAACAACAACATTTCTGCAGTACAGTGAAAAGGTAAAAGTGGTAAATATAAGAAACTTGCAGGTGGATCCACATACTCACATCATAAGAGATTATCTATGATTCTTGTTATGGTTGGTGAGACTGAATCATAAAGAGCCAAAGCACCAACAGCGGGAGTAGAGTGCCATAGCTGAGGTTTATTTAAAAAATAAGTAAATTTTAAAAAAGCAAAGAACTGTCATGTTCCGTGTTTTTCCTGTGTATTTATTTTGAGTTTCTGTGTTTCTGAGTTTCCATGTTGTCCTGTCTTTCCCTTGATTGTCCCCAGGTATTTCTCGTTCCCGTAATTACCTCCTGTGTATTTAGTGTCACCTGTGTGTCTGTGTCTTTGTCGGGTCCTCGTCTCATTTGGTGTCTAATGTGCTCAGTCCTTCGTGTTGTCCTGTCGTTATACCAGCTGCTACCGACGTTGAGCCCTGGCTTCCGCTCAGTCGTGTTGCCTGTGTTTTTGGACTGTTTCTGGATTTTGTTCATTAAATCTTCATTATTCATCTAACCTGGTTCCATCTGCGTCTGCCTCACCACCTCAACACCACCATTACATGACAAGAACTAAATAACTGGCTGTGCATGAAGAAGGAGTAATAGTGCATGACATAGACAAGATCATGAACCAACCAAGACCAAACCAGAAACCAGTGAGAAACAAGTCAGACAGAAACTTAAGTAGTACAGGAGGCAATTGAGTAGGATTTTTATGTCATGCATTAAAATCTTCTTTCCAATAAAGATAATGCCACTAGGATGGACTTTCTGTCCTTACTGCCCACATCTGACCTAGATCCTTAACCCCAGGGTTAATGAAAAGAAAAGAGCAGAAGTGAAAGGTCTGTTCATATTGTCATTCTTCTATGCAAAAATAATCAATTTTATAATATAGCACTGCCCCTAATTTAAAATACACTTACAGCTTTAGAATTCTGCATAGTATCTTACTGATTGACAGAGTGGACTGTGCATCAACACAAAGCTCTGAATGCATGCAGCTGAAGACACTGGTGGAGTGTGTGAGAGCTCCACGGCCCTTAGCTCTGTTCTAAATTTAATCTTCCCCGACCAGCGCAGCCACACTGAGTCATTATGCAAAGCCTGGGTAGGCATGAATGAGAGGAGAGTGCTGTGAAGCTGCGAGATGGCTGAGCACATGAGGCTGCAACTCCACTGCAGATAGAGATGCAGAAACCAGTGGGAATAAATCAGCTCTGTCTGGCACACATACAGATATACAAAAGCAGACACACTGAGTGAAATACATGTGAGTTTTGCTATTAGCTAAAATAAAGCAGGACAACATGTGAAATTAAGCAGAAGCTGAAAGCATTTGGCTCCTGCTTGATGTCGGGAGGATTTGGAGGGAAATGTTGGATGTCTCTGCTGATGCTGTTTTAAGATTTCACTGTGGTGAATTATACAAGTTACAAGATCAAAAAATGTGGACTGTTTACACACCTACTGCAGTCATTAAGGAATACAATCTGTTACTTCTCTTTATAGAAACATGACAGTCTTTCCATTCACAATGCTAATAAGAGTCCTAAGCCAGACAAGATAAAGCAGACAGCTGGGAGAATAATGAGAGAGACGGGTGTGTGTGGGGGGGTGGGAGGTGCGCGCATGTGTGTGTGAGAGGAACATGGCAGCATCAGCAGCTGATCACAGTCAATAAAATAACATAACTCAGTGTTGAGCATCTTCCACAAATGTCCATAAGTCATTTTTTCTAAGCCAAACTCTGACTTCAAGTCTCTAATGACAAACTCTCCTTTTCTCCTCATATATGCCCTCTGGTCTGCCAACAGCAGCAAACTCTGCAAACTTCTACCGTTTGTCCTCATGTCTTTTGTAGAGCAGACCTATTATGCTCCACTGAACGATTTTGATAGGTCAGTGGGTTATATAAAACATATAAAACAAGATTTCACCTGCCCTGTTCTGCATATTTTGAGCACCTTCCAGACTGAACTGTTTCAGGGCTGTGTCATCATTATGCAAGTTACTGCTACTAGCTAGCAAATTAGCTCAGTGATTACACTTTATACACATCACAATGGCTGCCAGCAGATGCATCTTTGACTCTGACTCAAATCCTGAAGCAGTAGAACTGGAGCCTCCTGCACAACCATGAAGGAGGCAGCAACATTTTCTGGACAGAAACAACCTCAGGAAGGGCCGAGGAGACCCGCTGGAGCTCCTAAAAAGGAGACCCACTGGAGCTTTTTACCCTGTATGAGGTCCTGGGTCCGTCTACCCATTCATGTTTTCATGACTTAACTTTTTTTGTCTTTTTGCAAACCGATGAGACACCAAAAAACACTAATTTTTTGCCAATGAAATGGCTGTGTGGATTTTTTTAGAGAGCTGATTGTTTCTAGAAGCTGTTGAGACCAAATTAATGTAGAAAAAGTATGAAAAGACAATTTTGCATAACAAATCCCGTTTAACAAATTAAAATCTGACAATTATCACATGGGGAACTGAGCTTTGAGTTACAACATAACATTTAATTCAACAAGAAAAAAGAGCTGCTTTAAATAATAATTATGATTATAAAACTATTTTGTTTCATCAGTAGAGTTTGAGCTGAAAAAGAGGAGGACACGCAGTAATGGTCCTGAGGGCAGGAGTAAAGGACTAACATCCTTCATTGGTATATTTTGGACATTTTCTGATGGGGACCAGAAAGCAAACTCACATTAAGCCAGTTTTAAAGTCTCAGCATTGGCTACCTGGCAGGGGCCCTCTGTAGGTTCCCAGAGTGCTGAGCAGCTGAGAGTTAAAGAATCAATTCTCTCACTTTAAATTCCTCATTGTTGTATTCATAGTCATTACTTGTTTTATTGGTAGATTTAATAGATTTGATCATTTCACTGTGTATCTCTAGTGGTTATCTGTCTGTCTTTCTATTTTTGTCAAGTTTGATCATCTGATCAGGCAGCCAGAGAGAAGTTCTAAAACTGTTTTCTTGTCTTTACATTGTGTTGATTCATTTTGAGGGCAGCAGAAGACTACTTTTTCAGACATTTTTTATGATTTAGTTTTAGTCTTCATGTTCTTTTAGTTATTATGTTTTTAGATTTTGTTTTCATTAAACCTCTGTGATTGTTATCCATGAATGTGCTATGTGATCAAATGTTATATATCTTAAAATAAGTATTATGCTTTAAAAAAGCATATTTTTTAACAACATTGCTAAAAATGATGGAATTAACCAACAATTTGTTCTCTCAGAATCACCTATAAAATAATATCTTGTTGGTCATACAGAAACAATTTCAAAAATTATGGTTGAATGCTGGATATGCCTTAAGCCCATTAGAAACAATGAGTCAAAGGTTAAGTGGATTGATTATCACTCCAGCAATATTACACATTATTCTAGTAATTAATTCTAGCTTAATTTCTCTTTAATTAAATACATCATAATATTTCCAAGAAAAATACAGATTTTAAAGTGTATATATAGCAGCAGTAGTCAATAGTCATTTTCTAATTAATGATTGGATCATGCTTGATTTTCTTCAAAGATCAAACATATCTCAGAATGGTGCATTCTAATTAAAGCACAAAATATATATTCCATAACACATCCTTTGCCAGTGGCAACACTGCTTTCCCACATTCACAGCAACATCAGGTGCAAAACTTCATTTACACATTTTCTCTTCAGCCAATATCACATTTATTTATTTACCCTATTTTACCAATTCAAAAAAAGATTATGTGAGAAACTGAAAGTTTATCATTAGACAGTAGCTGAGCAAACTTTTTTTTTAAGTGCGGTGGCTTTTAACAAAGGGGGCTGGGTGGGGGCCGATGTGGTACGAGTTATTAAGTAGGACGTTCTGGTACTGCTGAAGCCCTGTCCACACGGAGACGAGATGAGGTGACTGTGCATTCACAAGGAACAGATGTTTTGGGAGACCAGAAGAGATCATTGTTGAAACTGGATCCCAGACTGGATAAACTGTGACTGACCATGACAAAACAAGGAGCAAGTGTCCCTGGAGACATTTTGATACAGATTCAGAAAGTGTGTATTCTAAGCTTTCTAATAATGCCAAACACATAGAAAAGAAAAAAAATGACAAAGATATGGCCATTTGAATGTTGCCTCCACTCTGAAATGTGCTGTTTATCAACACATGTTCTGTGGTATCATCAAGTAAACACATCTTGTGTTGTTTTCTACATATTATGTGTTGTTTTAGTTTTAAAAAACACTGGACACAGAATATGTTTTAAACTGTTGACCAATCACATTTCTCTCTGGATGTCTGCAGTTGTGGAACTTTCCACAGGAAAAACAATCAATTGAAGCAGCTGCTTGTTGTTTATTTGTTTATTTTTTGTTTGTTACTTTAATTAATAGCCTCAAGATCCAAAAGACATGAATAAAAAAAATGCTTTCACCAGATTTAACTCAAGCTAGTTTTTTGTCTGTGTGGCTACAGAGGCACTTTAACCTTGCAGCAAGAAGATCTTTGGTTCAAATCTTTGCATGAAGCTGCATGTTCCAGTGCATGTGTAGGTTCTCTTTGGTACTCCAGCTTCCTCACACAATGCAAAAACATGACTGTTAATTGTTGCTCTAAAATTGCCTTCGCTTTGAGTGGATGGTTTTCTGTCCCTGTGTTGCCTAATGGCAACCCACCTGCCACCCAATGACAGATGGAGGTAGTCATCGCCTGAGCTCCACTTCTTTAATCCAAACATTCAACATATTTAACATGCAAATAGTTTATCGCAACTGACGTGTTAAAATTATTTAACACAATAACTGTGGTAAGGGAACACAATTATTGTGTTAAGTACTCTTAACACAATAACTGTGTTGAATTTAACACAAACTGTGTCGCCTGTATTGAGTACACATCACTGTATTGAGTTTTGGCGCAATTTGTGTTGATATTAACATATCTGTTTAAAGAGTGTGGGAACGTCTTAGAATTTCAGAGGAGGAGCTGAATATATATTTCTATAAAACATAAACCCTTTATTGTAATGCATTTTTTCACAGATTAAATGAATATCATGTTAAATTCAATAGTAAATAATAATAACTATTGACGTGTGCAAAACATTCTAAGCAATCAAAGTTGTAAAAACTAAAGGACGACTTTCACTGAGGCTCCAGTCCTTGGTTCAGGGTAAAGAGCCGTGGAAAGAAATGTGATTGTTCATGAAGGACACATCGTTACCCCGACCTGACCCCCGAAAAGCAGCAGATAACGACAAATACAACATGCTAGATAATGTTTTATTTTATTCTTTACATGTAAAGGCAAAATATATCCAGCCAGCCAGGAAATATTACTAGCCTTGTAAAGTAGAGATACCAAAAGTCAAGAGGAAAACCATTCAGATTAAAGTGCCCAGTGTTACAAAAGACATTTGCAATGTCTCTTCAGATTGTGAACAGTTTATAGATGTTTGGATCTGAGCATGGGCTATAAAACTTTTCCAGTAAATTTAACTCAGGTAAAATAAATTAGTTGGGCAGTGATTCCTTTGAAAACATTCTCATTGTATTTCTGGAGCCAGTGTTTCATTGGGAAGAGTAATTTTAACTGGAAAGTTGTGGGATTGGTCCCAGTTACCTCCAGACTAATCCTATGTTGTCTACAGACTGGGGTATGAGTGTGTGAATGTTGGGAGTGCCGCTTTGATTGGTCAGCGTGACTAGAAAAAAGCTGGAGAGGTTGATTTCATTTACTCTGAAAAAATTAGAGCCTCACCGAGGAACCGGAAGGTTCTGCGCACCAACGGGTTCAGGTAACAACAGTCGCCAGTTGCCACTGTCTTCTCTGAGCGATCAAACTCTTTGGATGTGTACTGGACCAGGAACAACACCGTTTCAGTGATTGTGATCTAATGGCAAAAAAAAGATCGGAGACAAATCACAGAATTCAGTTCATATGAATATTTTCAGTCATGAGACTGGGCTCCATCTGCACATCTGTGGAATACACTGAAACATATGGGGGGAGGGAGTACTGCAGGAGAAGGGAGAGCTTATGTGATGAGATTTAGCTTTTTTAAATGAGTCTGACAGCCTGAAGGCTAAAACTACTGCTGTGTGAACGCTGGAATCTAGAAATAAATACCTGGGTGGATCTTTTTGCTCTGCAGGAACACTGACAGCACAACAGACTGGAAAATAAAACCAGGGCCTTCTAGAAGAACATTTTCACAGATAACAAGTGCTTCACAGAAAAAAAGAAACAAAAATCAAAACATAATCAAATATCTAGAGAGAAATTCAAATGATACAGATAATTAAACACAAAGACAATACTATTCAGAATACTCTTAAGGAAAAGCATGTTAGGATAAAAACATCTTCAGCTGGATTATAAATGTTAAACTTCTAGCTCAGTCTGTGTTAAAAATGTCCTGTATGGGGCCCTGAATGTCTGGGGCCTTCAACTGCTTCTTAGTTTATTTATGCCTTGGGCCGGCTCTAACTGTGATCAGCATTACATTGTGTTTGAAGATCCACTCGCTGATGTCTTGATTGGGATTTAACAGAAGTACAAAAACTAATTTATTTTAATTGTATTTTTTTGATTTGTTGCTTTTAAAACTCTGTGATTGTGTTTAAATATTGTCAACAGTGTCTTCCATTATTACCCAGTAATATTTTTACATTCTCTGTCAGCCTGACATTTTTTAATACAAAAACAAGGTGGACCACCTCTGTGCCCTGACCACCTGACTTAGTTTTCTAAGGAAAACCTGGATTTGTACATGTTTTAATGACTAACAAACTTTAATAACCGCAAAGACTAGAGACGCCCAGCTCTAGTATGGTAAACTGAAATGATACTCAGGCTTTGCCCTATTTCATCATTGTTCTGTAACACTGAACATGTTCCTGGTTCATTTTTCTGTTTGCACACAGAACAGTGTCTTCTCATCATGGGGGCTGTGCTGCAGCTGTAGAGATAAAAATAACAGCAGGCATTATTCAGCAACTAGAACCATACTTCACAAAACCTGGTTTCCCCTCAGCTCTCTTTAGTATCACCTTAAAAAACACAAGAAAAAGAAACCAGAGGGAGCCCAACAAATTACAAGTGAAGTCTTTGTAAGTAGTGATGACAGAAACTTCTTCTCAGTGTCACATTGAATTATAAAGCTAATCATCTATAAGACAAACATGTAATCCACCTCTGTTATTTGTGACATGTTCGGGGTTATAGGTCAGGGTAGAAGCTGGGCTAAAATGTCAGTGTTTTCACAAAAGAGGAATTTTCATTGTTCAGATGAATACGACAGGGAGAAATTTCCATTCAGGAATTCATTTAAAAAAAACTTTCTAGGGTCTCCTAAACATTGTTTCTATGTGAACGTGGGGCACCAATGGTTATGTGTTGAGGTTTTTCTTTAGTTCAGAAGATACTGCCTGTAGAGATGTCCCTGCTTTAGAGACCGCACCAACCTCTTGCTGTCAGAAATTTGTCTGAAAACTCTTTTCCACTGTGGGATTTTTGCCAGGAAATGTGTTTCTGGCTGGTTTCACACTCCACACAAAGGAGTTAATGTCTAATTCAGAGGTTCTATCCTCTGGGATTTGAACCAACAACTCACAAACCATTCCTGGTCTGGATGCTTCCACTAGGCTGAACATCCACACATATGATATTCAGTCAGCTAATGTAACACAGTGTATCCAGGTGTGCAAAAGTTTGTGCACAAATGTCTGTTGTGTGGTCTTGGAGGCAACTGGTTCTCCCAGCAGGAGCCCACAGTGTAGCAGGTAATGCTATGTGTTTATTTGCCTGCTTGCTGCTGGTGTGAGGCTGCTGTAGCTGCAAAGATTTTCCATAACCTGTCCAACATCCTCACACTGGGTTCAGATCCTCACCTGCGCCATCTAACATCATTGTGATGAACTGTGTCTCCATGTTCAGCTTGGATTTCCTGGGATTAAAATTAAGTAATAATAATTCTGTAATTAATTCAATTATCTCTTCTATTGCTTCGATGATCAAACTTGAGTTGCTTTAGAAAGAGGACCAGCTGGTGAATGATACAGTTGTCTCCTTGACATCCCCCCGTGTGAATTTCATTACAGATAAGTGGACGGTCCACTCTGTTCTCCAGCAGGGGCCAGTGGACAACAAGTGGACAACAGTGGACAACAAGTGATAATTCTACTCATTCAGCTCTACTCCACTGTTGTTTCATTCGATCATCCACTGAACAGCCAGATGTGAATGAATCTGTGCCTGTAGTCTGACTGTTTATGTGTGGAAGTCTAGATGTTTTCCTGTTATGTTGAAGTCCTCATCAGCTTGTCTCAGAAAGATGGATAACTCACCAGTTCATGTGATGCACCCGTCCCTTAGTACCCAGCTGCCTGTTTCTATCAGATGGTAGCTCTTTCATTATGGGAGCCACAGTGCCATGTTTTAGGAAAACATTAGGGAAGTTTAGCTTTTTCTCAAGACAAACGTTCGTCACCATTTTTTAGACACCGTCTTTAACATTCCATAGAAATATGAACATGAAATTTAGTGAGAAAATTAGTAAATTAAGAGTAGTTTTGGCCTTTGTGCAACTCATTTTCTAGTTATCAGGTTTGAAATTCTGGAATTATAACTACTAACAAAAAAAGAGTTGCAATTGTTTTAAAAAGACAATTGTCCACAGTGAGTTTTATTTAATCCTTGTATCTGTCCTTATCTCCTCCAACTGCCCAACATGTTTAGAAACCATCTTTGGGAAAGGCAAGGCATGGCTGAGGTCCAAGGTCAGACTGCAGTCTTGGCTTAGCAGCACTGAGAGCCAAAGACCATTTGTCCACTTTCTCATCAGCTTTAACAGGAGCTGACAGCGCCACAGTGACAATGTGTTACTTGTTTAGTTCCTAAGTACCTCCCTGCATTCTCTGCTTTCTGTTCATATATGTCTGAGTGGACCTGCTCCCTGCAGGCTGCAGCAGGACAATGTGGTCAGGCCGTCCTTTTATGGCTTATTGGCTCAACTGCTCTTCTGGTGATGTTGAACTTGTGCACTCTTCTTTTCCTCGATCCTTTGTCCTTAAACTGTCACTTATTTAATTTTATACACATCTATGCCAGGATGCTCATCTGTCATCATCAGCAGTGCACCACAGGATAAGGTTTAACAGGTCATTTAGCCTTCCTCCAGACAGCTTCCACTGTCATTCCCACTGGCTCCATATTTCTCCGTCTGCAGGATAATCAGGTTTGTAGCCACAACAGATGTTAGATGGAAAGACAACACTGGCTGGCATGTGAGCAATAGACATGGCTTCACAAAGAGACTCTTGAGACAAGATTGAGGACTATCACATTTTGTATCCACTCTGTAAATTCCAGAGATCATCATTCAACAATTTGAACATTATGGTTTTAAGATAATAGTTGTCAAAGAGATGTTATTATGCAAGTGAAAGAAGGAGGCAATCGGGCCCTGCATTGTGAGGTTGAAGCTGGTTGGGATGGTTTCAGCAGAAATTTGCAGCCACTACTGATGTAAGAATCATTTTACTTGGCAGAAATTGTAGAAATGTTTGCTTTAAATTTGAACTCAAAGCTAAAATGTATTATTTTAGAATAAGGCCTACTGCCATCTTTAATAATCTTTTCAGGTTGATAATGTCACTCAGTCTAACAGTAAAGGTGTTGTTACACAGTGTGACAAGGCTCTATTATAGACGGACGGACAGATAGACAGATAGCAGAGGCTCAGCATGCTGCCTGCAGCGAGACAGTGCTAAATAGCTGCTGAGGTAATTAAAAGAGAGTGCAACCTCCAACTCATCTGCCCCAACTATAGCATTCAGGTCGCAGGGGACAATATTGGTTTGCATAGTGCGTTTGATTTGTAGAATCATTTGGGACTCAATATTGCAGTTGTCTTTGGTTCTTTGAAGAACACAGTTTTCAAACTGTATCCTCTAAAGATGATCCAAACATTGTTTTAAGAACTGTTTATGGGTACGAACAACACTGTCAGACTGTACAAACAGATCCTAGATCCATTATGTATGTGGTGTGAAACATGTTAATCAGTTTAATTGACATCAGTATTTCAACAAAGCCAAAAACATCTCTATAGGTACACTGCCTAGCCAAAAAAAAAGTCGCCACCTGGATTTAACTAAGCAAATAGGTACAAGCCTCCTATTGGATAAGTACTGCATAGGCGATTATCTTTCAGCTGGCAACAAGTTATTTAACCCCAGCTGATGCAATGAGTAACTCCTCATATCTTAAACAACCATAGCAAAAGACACATCCTGTGGTCGTGGAAAAGACTTTAGTCTGTTTAAGAAGGGTCAAATCATTGGCATGCATCAAGCAGAGAAAACATCTAAGGAGATTGCAGAAACTACTAGAATTGGGTTAAGAACTGTCCAACGCATCATTAAAAACTGGAAGGATGGTGGGGAACCATCATCTTCCAGGAAGAAATGTGGTCAGAAAAAAATCCTGAATGATCATGATCGGCGATTACTTAAACGTTTGGTCAAATCAAGTCGAAGAAAAACAACAGCAGAACTCAGGAGTATGTTTAATTGTGAATGCAAAAGCATTTCCACACGCACAATGCGAAGGGAACTCAAGGGGTTGGGATTGAACAGCTGTGTAGCCGTAAGAAAACCTCTAATCAGTAAGGCTAACCAGAAAAAAAGGCTTCAGTTTGCTAGTGTAGCACTATTTGATGTTTATAATGTAACAGTACTTAATGCACTGAAGGACTAAATAGCTTCTGACATCAGAAAAACTAAATTCGTCTGCTGGAGCTGTCGTCAGAAATCAATAAAACAATACAAGAGAGTAACTGTTTTCAATACTATGTATTTTTTAAAGAAGAAAATTAAATAAACAATACAAAACATACATGGAAACCAAAATACAATAAATATATACACAATACTGCAGTTGATGTTCTAATGTGCACAGAGTCCTTCACTTTTCCCCGCTTGGTCAACACAGTGTCTGACCGACACACATTTAAAAGTCCATAGTTTGTTTATCCAGAAACTTTAGGGAAAAATGTCCAAGCGCAATTCAGCTCTGATGGAAAGGGTGAATAATGGGTAGTGTGTCTGTGTAATGAGAAGGAGGGGAAAGTTCATGGACCATCAAACTCCTACCAGACCAGTATGGAGTGAAATTCGGTTCTCCTGGCTCCAGCCAGATCTTAGAAGCTCGCCATCCTTTAACCCCAAAAAGGGGAAATCACCTGGCCTGTATTAAAATAAACAGGACCAGTCAATTACCAGCCTGCTAGTTAACTAGACTTGTTTCCGTTGTACACATAAATAAATGCAATTATACATAAATAAATGCAATTATATCTACAATCAATTATTTAAGACAAAGATATTTAACATTTATCACATCATTTTAAACACATATATTGCATTTAAAAGTTAGATTGTGTGTTTGATGATCACACAATTTGGCTATCACCATCAATATGTCAACCAAACAAAACATTCAAGTTCACTACTCACCAATTCCTTTTAAAGATCAGTGCATGGCAGCTTCATGGCTCCAAACTCACTGGATATTCAGATCTACATGGTTTATATTGTGAGTTTTTTAAACAAAGTGCATACAAACAAAGAAAGAACCAATTGTTTGACAGCACAAACCTGCAGCTCCTTTGTCTCCAGCTCTCCCTCTCACAGCTGATTGGGAAAGCTGGAGCAGGCCTGAAAAACCTACTTCAGGTGCAGTGATTGGCTGATTGCACTGAGTGACTGACTGTCACTCTAACCAATGAAGTAGCAAAGGTGGGACTAAGGCAGTTTTTACCCTGGGTTACATCCTCCCCCCTTAAATCATGCACGTCCCGTGACATGTAAACATTAGACAATGTGAACAGTGCTAGAAGTGGTGGGTGTCCCAACTAAAGCATCGGACAAACTATGCAATAAAGTTTGAACGACTGAAATAAGCGGATTGCCTAAAGTGGTATATTGAAGTCTTTTAGGTACCACTCTATGACGTGTTGAACGTCTTGGAGGGATGTCATTAATTTGATTTATGCCATCAAGGTTTGGTGATCTGTTCAAAGTGATTTCAGAAGGAGCTTGAACAGTCTCACTAACTGGGCTTTCTGGATCAGGTAAGTCTTCAGAATGAGGTGGAACTTGTTCTGCAGACACATCAGGTTGTTCTTCAATACTGGATTCTGGTTCCATTGATTCCACTTCAGCAACTGATTTCACACTCTCAGAATCTGAAAGACTTTCATTAGCTTGTTTCTTCACTGGGGAAGCTGTTGGAACAACAGAGTTCCTTACATCATCAGAAAGTGATGACTTTTTGAGTGTTTTCTCCACATTGAACTTCACTGGAGGTGGAACGGGATAGAATGGAATCACTTGATCACAGTCCTCACTTTCAGCAGAGTCATCAGGAAATTGTTGCCCTTTCTTGATTTGTTGACATGTCTGGGGTTTTGTGACTGAAACTGTCTCAGTTGATCTTTCAGCATCTATTGTAGGGAGAAAACCACATGGAAGGAGAAGATCTCTGTGTAGTGTGCGTACTGGGCCATCTTTGCACTCTGGCTTTACAGTATAAACTGGAAGATCTCCAGCACACTTCACCACTACAAAGACATCTTGTTCCCATTTATCAGAGAGTTTGTGTTTACCTCTGAGTCTCACGTTCCGCACAAGTACTCGATCTCCAACTTCCAGCTTGGAAGGTAGAACCCGCTGATCAAACCGAGTCTTGTTCCTTTCAGCACTTCTGGCAGAGTTCTTTGACGCCATCTGATAACTTTCTTTCAACCGTGACTTCAGGTTCTGTACATACTGAGAATGTGATGGACATTTCTCTTCAAAAACAGGAAGACCAAAAGCAAGATCAATTGGGAGTCGAGGACAGCGTCCAAACATAAGTTCATAAGGAGAATATCCTGTCACTTCATTTCTGGTACAGTTGTACGCATGAACAAGAGGTTTAACATATTCTTTCCATTTTGACTTCTGTTTTGGTTCAAGAGTTCCTAACATTGATAGCAGTGTACGATTAAACCTTTCTACAGGGTTTCCTCTAGGATGGTATGGTGTTGTATGACACTTTTGGATTCCTATCATAGCACACAGCTCTTTTATCAACTTGGACTCAAAATCTGAACCTTGATCTGTATGTAGTCTTTCTGGTATTCCAAAATAAATGATGAAATTGTCCAAAAGACATTTGGCGACTGTTCTTGCCTTTTGATTTGGCGTTGGAATGGCCATGGCAAACTTGGTGAAATGATCTGTCAGCACAAGAATGTCTTTGGTGTTGCTGGTATCTGGCTCAATACTGAGGAAATCCATACAAATGAGTTCCAATGGCCGTGAAGTCCGAATATTGACCAAAGGAGCAGCTCTTTCCGGCAGGCTCTTTCGACGAACACAACGTCCACATGTTTTTATCTTCTGCTCCACATCCATAGCCATCCTAGGCCAATAGAATCGAGCTCTAACCAGGCCCAGGGTTCGGTCCATTCCCGGGTGGCCCATGTCATTGTGGAGACTATGAAGAACAGATTCACGAAGATCTGCTGGAAGGACCAGCTGGTATATATGTTGCTCATTCTCTTGCCGCCTTCTGTAAAGAATGCCATCAATCATCTCCAGTTTAGCTAATTCTCTAAGGAGAAGAGAAATTTCTGGAAGTTCACTTCTGACTGTTGGAGGAATCTTTTCACCAGTCTCCAACTGATGGATAACTTCCCTGACACTGGAATCAGCTCTCTGATGGTCTTTTAGGTCAGCATGAGACATTACAGGAACAACAGGAAGTCCATGTGAATCTTCAAAGTAGTCCTCAGGAATTACATCTGCCCTGACTGAGAGTGATTCAACCAGAAGGCTGTCAATTTGGGTCCGAACCAGACGACTTTGGCAAATTGCATCAACCACTTCAGGCAATATTTCATTGTTGCTGCTGTCTGAAAGATGTTGTTGAGCAAACTGAGAGATAAGTTCCTGATCTTTATGTGCAACCTCATCTGTACAGTGATCCCTCGTTTATCGCGGGGGTTACGTTCCGAAAATGACCCGCGATAAGTGAAATCCGCGAAATAGAAAACTTTTTTTTTTTTTTTTTTTTTTTTACAATTAGCAACTATTACATGTATACAAATACAGTGACTCACGTGTAGGCCGTTTCACTGCTCTTCAGACTGGGGCGCTGCATCCTGACTGCGCTCTGCAGTGTTCTCTTCTTCTGAAGCCCGCGGTGCAGGTGTGTTTGTTCGGGAGAAGAACATAGTGATAGGCAGCTGTTGTCGCTCTTTTTTCTTCTTTGCAAAAAGATCCTTGTAGACCGACATGCCACCATCGATTATGTTGGAGAACTGTAATGAACGGCTCATCAAAGGGTCCCATTCCTCAGCTACTCGCTTAAGTTCAGTGGCCATTCGCACCATGGTTGCTAAGCGACCAAGCGTTAGTCCTTCCTCCTCATCTCTCGTGTCCTCTTCTCCCTCTTCTCTTTCATCGTCGCTTTGTGGCTTTGTCATTTCTGCCAGCTCTGCATCGGTCAGCGGCTGTGCGTCTCCATCAATCAGGGCGTTTATGTCATCCGGACTCATGTCATTAAAGCCGTCTCCTCCAATCTGTTTAGCCAGATTCACAGCTGTTTCTACGGCAGATTGGTGGACCTCGTCAAGCGAGCCTCCGGTTGCGTTTTGCACTGCCTCTAGCCATAGTTTTTTCCAGCAGGCCTTCAGAGTTTCCGTTTTCATTTCCTGAATGGCCCTCTGAATGTTTTGGAGACACAATGCGATGGTGTATCCACGCCAGTAGTCCTTCAGTGAGAAATCTTGATCCGAGTCCATAGCGTCAACAAGATGTTGCAGGGTGTTGCGCGTATAGAGAGCCTTGAAAGCACGGATGACTCCTTGGTCCATGGGCTGAATCAGGGATGTAGTGTTTGGCGGCAGAAATTCGATTTGCACACCATCATATGCCAAATCATTACCGTGACCTCCGGCGTTGTCAAGGAGCAGAAGCACTTTAAAGTCCAGTCCCTTTCCTCTCAAATAACACTTGACCTCCGGGATGAAACAGTTTTTGAACCAATCCAGATTGAGCGCTTTTGTCATCCAAGCCTTTGCATTGTACATCCAGTAAACAGGCAAATCATCCTTATTTTTGTTTTTCAGCGCCCTGGGATTTTTAGACCTGTAAATCAGCCCCGGTTTAATCATGAAACCTGCGGCATTTCCGCACATAGCCAGGGTCAAACGGTCTTTGTGAACTTTAAATCCTGGGGCTTTGGCTTCTTCCTGCATGATGAAGGTGCGGGAGGGCATTCGTTTCCAAAATAAGGCAGTCTCATCCATGTTAAAAACTTGTTCGGGCTTATATCCCCCCTCCTCAATGATCGCCTTGAATTTATTGTTCACGAAGGCTTCTGCCTCAGCGGTATCCGCAGACGCCATCTCACCGTGCAGACAAACATTTTTAAGTCCAAAGCGTTTCTTAAACTTTTCAAACCAGCCCTTGCTTGCATTAAATGCGCTTGGCACTTTGTCAGCAGCACTTGCTGAGGGCCCGGCATCCTCTCCCTCTTCCCCGTCACTGACAGCAAAGTTTTCATACAGCATTCTCGCTTTTGTGCAGATAACGTTTGTATCCAGGGTTATGTTTTTTTTCCTGCAGTCATTAATCCACAGAGCTAATGCCGTCTCCATCCGTACCATGGTCTTGTTGCGGACAGTTACAACCCTTTTTGCATTCGTATTAAAATTGACTGCTGCTGTCGTCCTTATGTTTTTTTCATCCTTCTTTATGTAACGAACGGAAGATTCATTGATTCCGTAATGGCGAGCAACGGCTGCATAGCTTTTACCTTCCCTTAGCATGTCCAGAAGTTTAACTTTATCTGAGATAGGTAGCATCTTCCGCCGTTTGGTCCCATCCGCAGGTGCTTTTGTCGGTCCAGGCCGTTTCGTCGACATTATGGGTTTAGGAGATGTTCGAAATTACAAGATAATTTTAAATTTGCCAAGCTGTTTTACGTACGTACACAACTGCACGAGACGACAAAATGATAGCACAATTCGTAGCATGTTTTGATACAAGAAGCGGGAGTGAGTTTTTAGCGAATCAGAATGCAGAGCACAATGCAAAAAAAAAAAAAAAAAAAAATGCATTATGAAAATCCGCGAAATAGCGAATCCGCGATAAGTGAACCGCGAAGTGGCGAGGGATCACTGTAACAGGTTTTCTGCAGGGACGACGAGAAAGTGCATCAGCGTCTAGATTATGTTTCCCTGCTCGATACTGCAACTTAAAAGAAAAGGTAGAAAGTGCAGCCAGCCAGCGATGGCTGGTAGCATCCAGCTTAGCTGAAGTCAAGATATAAGTAAGGGGGTTATTGTCAGTGACTACTGTAAACTCCGCTCCATACAAAAAATCTTGAAACTTTTCTGTTACACTCCACTTCAGTGCTAAGAATTCGAGTTTGTGAGCTGGATAACGACTTTCACTGGCTGACAAACCTCGACTAGCATAAGCTATTACCCTGAGCTTCCCTTCATGCTCTTGATAGAGGGCAGCACCCAGTCCAGTGGTGCTGGCATCCGTATGAAGGATGTAAGGTAATGCAGGATCAGCAAACCCCAGGACTGGTGCAGTGGTAAGTTTATCAATCAGGGTATTAAAAGCCAGCTGACACTCAGAAGTCCATCTGGAACCAAAAGGTTGCTTTGGATCATACTGTGAACACTTATCAGATTGTACTCTTGAGGGTTTATTAGTTGGTGGATACCCACGGGTCAGATTGTTAAGAGGCTTGGCAATAGTGGCATAATTCTTTATGAAACGCCTATAATAGCCAGTAAACCCTAGAAAAGATCTCAAGGTCTTCAAATTGGTAGGAATTGGCCAGGATTTCACTGTGGAAATCTTTTCTGGGTCTGTCTCAACACCTTTCTCTGAAACAATGTGGCCCAAATATCTGACAGAAGTTTGGAAGAATTTACATTTTTCCAGAGAAAGTTTTAATCCAAATTCTTTCAGACGATTTAGAACGCTTAATAGACGGTTTTCATGTTCTTCAAGACTGTTGGAAAATATGATTAAATCATCTAAAAAAACCAAAACCTCTTTCAAATGCAGGTCACCCATACATTTCTCCATCAATCTTTGAAATGTTGATGGTGCATTAGTAACCCCTTGAGGCATCCGATTAAACTCCCAAAACCCAAGTGGGGTAACAAAAGCAGTTTTAGCTTTATCAGTTTCATTCATTTCAATCTGATAATAACCAGATTTCAGATCAAGCACAGAAAACCATTTTGATCCTCTGAGTGCTGTAAATGACTCTTCTAAGTTGGGCAAAGCATATGCATCTTTGACAGTTTGTAAATTAAGTTTACGATAGTCAATGCACAGTCTAATGTCTCCATTTTTTTCTTAACAACAACAATTGGAGATGAGAAAGGCGATTCAGATTCTCTGATAACGCCAGCATCCAGAAGTTCACGTAGATGTTTGCGAACAGCCTCTATGTCTTGTGGGTGAATCGGTCTTGCACGATGTTTAAAAGGAGTGTTATCATGAAGATTAATGTGATGTTTCACTTGCTTGGTGCAGCCAAAATCTAAATCATGATGGGAGAAAACTTCAGGTATGGCATTTAACTTTGTTATGATTCTTTCCTTCCATTCTGATGGTATGTTTGACTCACCAAAATTGATGTTCAAAGGTGCTGTTGATGTTCCTTCAACTATATGGTTGGTCACATGGTGATCTGAAATGATACCTGCATAGGCTTCCAGTTCAGCAATGATACTTAAAGCTGATATGGAAGTGGCTTGCTTTGTTTCATTGGAAACAACAACTGGAACCTTATTGAGTGAGCCAGCTTGAAGTGTAACCAGACAGCTACTGACAACCAGGCCACCCGGCAGGCCTGAAACCGGGTGCCGAACGACAGCACACTGACTTGCCGCACTAGTCAGTTTGGCACAACCCTCAACCACCACTGTGCAACCAGCTGGAATAAGTACAGGAGTTTTGCTGTGGAGTGTCACAACACCCAAATGGTTGCCACAGTTCTGCTGATGCATTAACTGATGCAGAACTGTTTTAAACCCATATGAGGTAGGTTGAAATGTTGGACAGTCACTAGAACAAAATTTTTCATAAAGAATTTCTAGTGTATTCATGCCAATTAATACTGAAGCTGGAAATCCAGGTCTCACATCAGGAACAACCAAAGCAAGGGTTTCAACTGTTAATTCACTCCCAATGAAATCTTTTGGAAATGTCATTGGTACTTCAACATAACCCAGATACGGAACATGTTGACCTGCAGCCCCTTCAACATGAAGTAAGTCATTTAGCGAGTGAACTGGTTGATCTGAAAGATGCTCATTGAAGAAAGAAACTGGAATTGTCGTGACTTGAGAGCCGGTATCCAGAAGACATTGAGAGTTATAGCCAGCAATGTTGACTTCTGCTGTACATCTAGAGCCAATTAATCCCTTTGGCAGGTTAATTTGGGTTTTTGTCTGCAACTTAGCACACCTAACAGACTCTCTCTTTGCGGGACAAGATTGGTCCAGCTCAGCTCCTGTTCGCCCCTCAACAGGAACTGGAACTAGTTTAAATGTTCCGAAGTAGAGGGATTTTGTCTCTGTCTCTTCTGTTTATCATAAAATATTTTCCGCTTTGAACTGACCAATGCTGGATTTGGCTTATTATCACATTGAGGCTTAATATGGCCATCCTCCCCACAACGGAAACAAAACCCAGGTTTAGAGCTAGAAATGCTGAGATTTACATCCTTAACAGTCTTTTTCACATTAGGCTTTGAAGTAACGTTTGCAGCAAAAGGTAACTTGGTGCTCATCTGACCTGCTGTTAAAGCAGTGAGCTGCTGCTGTATTGCTGCCATCTGTTGTGAAAGCTGTTTAGTCATGTTATTCAAAGCAATACACAGGTTAGTTTCCTGATCAGTATGTGCAAACTGGACTTGAGATGCAACTTTCTGTTTAGTGGTCCCCAAGTGGTGCTTCATCCTTAAAGTCTTTGCTGCTTCCCTGTCCTCTTCAGTTCTAAGTAACAACAAAAACTCAGCAAATGAAGGTGGATTAATCTTTTTCTGTTTAAGTTGAAGTTCTGATATTAGATTATTGTCCCAACATCCTCTGCAAAATTGGGTCAACAGTCGTGCATCCATGTCCTTCTCAAAAACACCTCCTCTCTTTACTGCATGCTGCAACACAACCTGCAGACGCTGCAAATAGGCAGATGGCTTTTCTCCACTATCCTGATAAGTGTCCATGAATTTAATATACAACTCCTCTCCATCTTGAACAGTTCCAAAAGCTGAATCAAGTTGTTGCATGTATACTTTTGGTAATGTATCAGGACTCAAATGTTTCACTATATCACAGGCAGGTGGAAGTAGACTATCACGAATTAGTCTGGTACATTGCAACTGTGACATAGAGGGATCTTGAAGAACTAAATCAACACTTGTCCGCCATGTGTCGTAGTCCGTCTCATGACTTGGCCTGGGGACTTTTCCAGAGAATGCTCTCAGTCTATGAGATGTATGCATATGCAGAGAGCTGTCCCCACTCCTGACAACATGCTCCACAACGTAGCGTTGCACCTCAGGAGGACTGAGATCGTCAGCAGTAATAGATGTGGACCGCTTCTCCTGACCTTGCACTTCAGTTCTGCCGGAGACAGAAGAACTGAATGGAAGAGGAGCTGACTTTGAAAGGGATGATAGAGGAAAAGGGAGTTGAGTTGTGGTATGAGCTAATGGTTGCTGCACTTCATCTGCAAGTTGTTCCTCTTTTGCCTTCTCTGGCATCACAGGACAGAACTCTGCAACAGACTGCTGTATCTGGGACATCACTTCTGTGAGGACTTCAGCATAATTTTTCCCAGACATCTTGGCAATTTCTTGTAAATCTGCCAAATACTTGTTTGTCTTTAAGCCACCAACCTTTGAGGCATAAATCTCAGATAAACTTTCAATATGAAATTTATCACCCTCACTTGATGTAAATGTGTATGGTAATATTGGAGCTAAGCGTGCTAAAGATAAACCAGAATCATATTCAACAACCAACATTTGGTCAAATTCTGATTCACGTAAATCTATGGTAGTTTTCTGCTTAATATCACCATATTGTTCAAGAAAATCAACAAGATCATCAGTGGGGTTCTCTGAGACTCCATCAATCAATAATGTGTTAGGGATTTTTAAACCAAGAGTTTCAAAAACTTCCATGATGGAAACTGAATTGGTGAGTATGAACCAAGACTTATTTGTGCAACTTTATTCAACCTGTTTTTATTGATTACTGATCAAACATCTCCTGGCTAGCTCGCCAATAATGTAGCACTATTTGATGTTTATAATGTAACAGTACTTAATGCACTGAAGGACTAAATAGCTTCTGACATCAGAAAAACTAAATTCGTCTGCTGGAGCTGTCGTCAGAAATCAATAAAACAATACAAGAGAGTAACTGTTTTCAATACTATGTATTTTTTAAAGAAGAAAATTAAATAAACAATACAAAACATACATGGAAACCAAAATACAATAAATATATACACAATACTGCAGTTGATGTTCTAATGTGCACAGAGTCCTTCACTTTTCCCCGCTTGGTCAACACAGTGTCTGACCGACACACATTTAAAAGTCCATAGTTTGTTTATCCAGAAACTTTAGGGAAAAATGTCCAAGCGCAATTCAGCTCTGATGGAAAGGGTGAATAATGGGTAGTGTGTCTGTGTAATGAGAAGGAGGGGAAAGTTCATGGACCATCAAACTCCTACCAGACCAGTATGGAGTGAAATTCGGTTCTCCTGGCTCCAGCCAGATCTTAGAAGCTCGCCATCCTTTAACCCCAAAAAGGGGAAATCACCTGGCCTGTATTAAAATAAACAGGACCAGTCAATTACCAGCCTGCTAGTTAACTAGACTTGTTTCCGTTGTACACATAAATAAATGCAATTATACATAAATAAATGCAATTATATCTACAATCAATTATTTAAGACAAAGATATTTAACATTTATCACATCATTTTAAACACATATATTGCATTTAAAAGTTAGATTGTGTGTTTGATGATCACACAATTTGGCTATCACCATCAATATGTCAACCAAACAAAACATTCAAGTTCACTACTCACCAATTCCTTTTAAAGATCAGTGCATGGCAGCTTCATGGCTCCAAACTCACTGGATATTCAGATCTACATGGTTTATATTGTGAGTTTTTTAAACAAAGTGCATACAAACAAAGAAAGAACCAATTGTTTGACAGCACAAACCTGCAGCTCCTTTGTCTCCAGCTCTCCCTCTCACAGCTGATTGGGAAAGCTGGAGCAGGCCTGAAAAACCTACTTCAGGTGCAGTGATTGGCTGATTGCACTGAGTGACTGACTGTCACTCTAACCAATGAAGTAGCAAAGGTGGGACTAAGGCAGTTTTTACCCTGGGTTACACTAGGGAGCATAAAGATTGGACTCTGGAGGAATGGAAGAGGGTCATGTGGTCTGATGAGTCCAGATTTACCCTGTTCCACAGTGATGGGCGCCTCAGGGTAAGAAGAGAGGCAGGTGAAGTGATGCACCCATCATGCCTAGTGCCTACTGTACAAGCCTGTGGAGGCAGTACTATGATCTGGGGTTGCTGCAGTTGGTCAGGTCTAGGTTCAGCAACATTGTGGCCCAAAGAATGAGGTCAGCTGACTACCTGAATATACTGAATGACCAGGTTATTCCATCAATGGATTTTGTCTTCCCAAATGGAACGGGCATATTCCAAGATGATAATGCCAGGATTCATTGGGTTCACATTGTGAAAGAGTGGTTCAGGGAGCATGAGACATCTTTTTCACACATGGATTGGCCACCACAGAGTCCAGACCTTAACCCCATTGAGAATCTTTGGGATGTGCTGGAGAAGGCTTTGCGCAGTGGTCAGACTCTCCCATCATACATCATACCACCAATACAAGATCTTGGTGAAAGATTAATGCAACACTGGATGGAAATAAATCTTGTGACACTGCAGAAGCTTATTGAAACAATGCCACAGCGAATGCGGGCTGTAATCAAAGCTAAAGGCGGGCCAACAAAATATTAGAGAGTGTGACCAGTTTTTGGTGGTGACTTTTTTTTGGCCAGGCAGTGTATAATACATGGGTTGGACAATTTGATGTGAAACTGATTCTGAAAAACATTCAAAGTAACTTCCTATGTGCTAAACAAGTTGCTAGTACAATATCTGCATACTACGGTTTCAACCAGCAGCAAAACGTCCATCCACGTCAACAGATTAGAGGTAATAATGGCTGACAGCCATTCAGTCTTGGTGCTTGTTATGCCTCTTTTTGCTGGATTGATTGAGACAGACAATAAACACTGAAATTTCCTACTTTTGCTTCTACATATTAACATGCTATTTCCATCAGTCTTGTCACGACACATGTCAATGTACCTCAAACAACTAATCATTAATCATCATTAACTGCTCATACAATTACTTCCTAAAATAAATTTCTAGCTGAAGCATCACTTCATGATGCTTTAGCCTTGTAGCATAAGCCCCATTGGCCCAAACATAATTTCTTCAAGAAACAATTAAAAAACATCAAGAAACAGAAAAGATGGTGACACCTAAAACAGGGTGAAAATTTTGGAATTGTGTTTCATGTAATGGGGCAGAATGTTGCCTGTATTTTGAAAGATTGAAATGATTGCAGTAAAAGATTACAGTATTTTTCTCTGTAGAAAACAGATAGAATGTGTTTTGAAAACCATTATCAGACCCTCAAGGTCAAGTTTCAGCCAGACAAGATTCTAAAAGTGTTGCACATAAATGATCCATTTGATGTCCAACATAAAACCAGGTTCAAAGGTAGTAAGGTATGACATATAACGCCTTATATGTTTTTCCATTTTATGTAGAGGATTATTGTGCTAGTGGAGTCTGAAATTAACTATTGATGCTCATGTATTTATGAGATCAGCTCCTTGGCACGGCAGGTACACCTGAAACCATTTACCCCGAAAGATTTTTACAATTAACTTGAAGCTCTGAAATATAACGGCAATTTATCGTGTTACTGTAGCATTACTAAAAATTGACAATGGATCTTTAAAAGATGCTTTTGTTAATAAAGTGAAATTAAATGTATTTCTGTGGTAATTTGATTTTACTTAATTGTACAATTTTCTTCAGTTCAGTATTTAATACCATTGTCCCAGAGAAGCTGATGGTGAAGCTCCATGACTTGGGACTTTCATCATCAATGTGTCTTTGGATCAGGGTCCTTCTCAGGTAGTGAGAATAGGGGACTGAACATCATCCACTCTGGTTCTAAATACAGGCACACCACATGGCTCTGTACTTTTTCAGGTTCTTTTTGCACTGTCCATCCATGGCTATGTAGCCATCGACTCCTATAAAAGGGTTCTATAGTTCGCAGATGATACCACTGTAGTGGACTGATAATAAACAGTGATGAGATCCTTTATAGGGAGGAGATCCAGCACCTCTTTTTGATGAGGAAGACATAACACACTCTTCTTCCCCAGGAAACTGACTGAGACTTTATTTATCACTGAGGGTAGGGTTAGGGTTAGGGTTACCCTCTTTTGTTATGTTCTAGGGATACAATGACAAAAAAATATTGCCTTATTTTAAAAGTATCATAATTGATTAAATTAATTTGACACTACAAAAATGTAAATATATTACATATTTATCTGTGCAGTGGTAGAATTTGACTGAGCAAGAGTAAATAATCAACTCATTATGTGTAAAATGAACTCTCATTGGAGTTATGAGTGTCCAGTGTTAATCTTCAATAACTCAATGCAATGTTTAAAAGTATAAGAATCAGAGTTGATTTGTTACAAGAGAGTAACTTATTAACTCTTAGGATCATATTTACTCTCTGCAGTGTTTTGATTGTTTTATTAACACTGTTAGCTAGTGTTAAAGTTTTACTAAATTTTCAGTTAATTCTGAAATTGTAACAGTACAAAACTAGTTCACTTAACACACTGAGTCTGATGAGGACCAAACAGACAGTGTTACATTTAACCAAGTGGTGATTTAACATGGCTGCACAGTGGCGCAGTCGGTAGCACTGTTGCCTTGCAGCAAGAAGGTCCTGGGTGGGTGCATGTGTGGGTTCTCTCTCTCTAAATTCTCCCTAGGTGTGAGTGTGTGTGCATGATTGTTTGTCCTGTATGTCTCTGTGTTGCCCTGCGACAGACTGGCGACCTGTCCAGGGTGTACCCCGCCTCTTGCCCGGAACGTAGCTGGAGATAGGCACCAGCAACCCTCCCGACCCCATTAGGGATCGGGAGGGTTGCTGGTGGAACCATCTTTTTTTTTTTTTTTGAAAAAAAAGCTATTCATAGCAGGGCATAGAAAGAGGATTCACACCAGACATTCACACAGATGATGACACTGTTGTAATATGGTAGCTTGTCAATCCTGTAGTATTTTTATGAATGAATGAATTGAATAGGGCTCAATAGTTAATGAGCAACAGCCATCCTTCAGATGGATTAGTTCTTATCCAGCTCTTGATCTTGTTTTCTCAGTGCAGCAAACTGACTTCAGTCTGGCTGATACTCTTTCACAAGATGCTGTCACTGTGAGTATTATCCAGATCTTCACACAACAAAGGGAATTCCTTATTCTGCAGGATGACTCACCTCCTCTATTTGATTTGACATTTGCCACTAAGCTGTTTATTAATGAATATTCAGAATTGTTCTGATTTGTCAAGTTCGTGCAAGACTTTTTTTCCACTTTGTTCTCAATTAAGACATTTCTGGTACAGGAAAAGGGAAAAATACTCAAATCATAGTTCACACCTACTGTTTACATTAAAAGTTAGAAATGAATTAGATCTTATATTTCAGAACTGAATGATGATAAAGTCAAAAGCAAGCCTTTTTATTTCAAATATAAATGCTCTCTGTAGCGTCAGTGTAGGCTTTGGACTCAACAAGTCTGTTAGTTTACATTTATTCTGTAAAGATCGAGGTTTCTTCGCTTGTTGAATGACTTGTTTGAGATACTCTTGATAATTCATGGTTCCTTCTATATCACTAAATTTAGTTTTGGTGTTGTTTAATTCATCTGAAAAAAAACAACATTTTGTTACAGCATATGATAATGAGCACTGAAAAAATAAAGAATTCTGTCTTTAATCACAGATTTGACTTTTTCTTGTCAGAGTTCAAACATTTTCTTAGAATTCTGACTTTATTCACAGATTTGTAACGTTCTGATTTCTGACATTAACCTCTGACTGACTTTAACGCAGATGGGCATCTGTGAGCTACCAGTTGTGCAGGATAACTAACTTTCAGGAGGAACGTTATATTACTTACATGTAATAAAAAAGGTCCTTATTCCTTTTTCCATAAGCTAAACCTTATCGCCTTCCTTGCACATTTTCAGGCAGGTTTTACAAAGCCAGTAAACTCTGCTGCTTCCATGAAGCCCCATCGTGAGGAGATGAGCAGTGGGCTATCTGCAATTTTTACCCATTCAGGGGAGAAACCAGCAGTTCAGACATGCTGACTGACATTTCTCATTTATTGTAATGAATGAGACAGCAGCGAGGTGGACTCACCAACAGCGTGGGCAGCCCGGCCACCACGGCGTACAGCAGGATGGGCGGGACGGCGCTGCTGTCCTCCGGCCCCAGATACGGCTTGGTGTAGGACGTGTCGTAGCAGAAGAAGCCCTGCACGTGCACGGTGAAGGTGTCCGTGTACTCGAAGTAGTAGGCCAGCATGATGGTCCCGGCCATGATCACCAGCTGGAAGTACAGCATGATGCAGATGGACAGCGAAAGACATTTATTTAGAAACCCCTTTATTGCGGTTTCCTCCGTCCGCCTCCTCCTCTCCTCCCGGTGCTAGCCGGTGGCAGAGCTGAGAGGCGCTGACCCGCTCATAACGGCTCTGCTGCTCGCGAGGAGCCGCGTTATTCCCGCTTCCTCTGCTCACAGCTCCTGGTGCTCTTCAGCACAGAGTGTGAGACGGAGAGAGGGAGGGAGGAAACAGAGAGAGAGACAGACAGAGAGAGAAGACGAAAGAGAGAGGGAGAGAGATACGTGAACAGCCTCGTGTATGAGTGAGGGAGGAGGAGTTCACTTCCAGGTGAACGGAACGCGGACAGATTGATAGACAGAGACACAACTGGAGATGTCACATGAATCTGGATCACACAGAGCTTCCTGTCAAATCCTCCGCTGCAGAATAAAGGATCTGTCCAGAGAAGTCTCCAGGTTGTACAGGGCCTTGAGCAGCGCGGGAGTCAGGGGCCACTTCCCGTTCAGTCCATCTGCCACTTTCACTAATGTCTCCCAACGCAACACGGACAACACATTTTATGTTGAATTCAACACAATAACTGTGCTAATAATTCAACACAGTTATTGTGGTAAATAATTTTAAACTATTAGCACAGTCAATGTATTGAATTGAAAATGAAATGCATCATCATTTTAGATGTGTCATGAAGTGGTGTGTAGAGGTGGTGAGGCAGACGCTGTAGACCCAGGTAAGATGAATATGATGTTTTTAATGAAGGGTAAACACACTCTAGGAACGGGCCGCACGGCCGAGCTGAAGCCAGGGCTCGACGCCGGTAGCAACCGCTAAACAAAACAGAAACTCGGAAGAGAGAACACACATTCGACGAGGACCCGACGAGGAACAAAGAACACAGGTGGAGTTAAATACACGGGAGGGTAATCACAGAGACGAGACACACCTGGGAACAATCAAGGGGAGGACAGGACAACGAAGAGACGCAAGGACACAAAAAACTCTAAATGAACACAGAAAACACAGATCCTGACAGTACCCCCCCCTCAAGGGCGGCTACCAGACGCCCAAAAAAAAAAAACCACAACAAGGGTGGGCGGAGGGGCGCCGGATGGGGGGCCAGAGTCCAGAAAAAACAAAAACACAACAAGGGTGGGCGGAGGGGCGCTGGACGGGGGGCCAGAGTCCAGAAAAACAAAAAACTACCCACCATCGTGGGCGGAAACACAAGAAGGGCCAAGAGTCCATAAACAAACAAAAAAACTACCCACAGGGTGGGCGGAGGCAAAGGAGGCGGGAACCACGGAGGTGGTCCGGTGGTCGTCCGCGGCGGCGGGAACCACGGAGGTGGCCCGGTGGTCGTCCGCGGCGCTGGAGGCGGGAACCACGGAGGCGGGAACCACGGAGGCGGTCCGGCGGCCGTCCGCGGCGCTGGAGGCGGGAACCACGGAGGCGGTCCGGCGGCCGTCCGCGGCGCTGGAGGCGGGAACCACGGAGGCGGTCCGGCGGCCGTCCGCGGCGCTGGAGGCGGGAACCACGGAGGCGGTCCGGCGGCCGTCCGCGGCGCTGGAGGCGGGAACCACGGAGGCGGGAACCCCGGAGGCGGGAACCACGGAGGCGGTCCGGCGGCCGTCCGCGGCGCTGGAGGCGGGAACCATGGAGGCGGTCCGGCGGCCGTCCGCGGCGCTGGAGGCGGGAACCACGGAGGCGGTCCGGCGGCCGTCCGCGGCGCTGGAGGCGGGAACCACGGAGGCGGTCCGGCGGCCGTCCGCGGCGCTGGAGGTGGCGATGAGTCCCGGGGGCCGCCCACAGACGGCGACGACGAGCCCCCCGAGGCAGGGTCTCTGGTGGAGCACAGGGGGTCTCGGTCGGAGCGCAAGGGGTCTCGGTCGGAGCGCAGGGGGTCTCGGTCGGAGCGCAGGGGGTCTCGGTCGGAGCGCAGGGGGTCTCGGTCGGAGCGCAGGGGGTCTCGGTCTCGGGCGGAACGCTGGGGGTCTCGGTCGGAACGCTGGGGGTCTCGGTCGGAACGCTGGGGGTCTCGGGTGGAACGCTGGGGGTCTCGGGTGGAACGCTGGGGGTCTCGGGTGGAACGCTGGGGGTCTCGGGTGGAACGCTGGGGGTCTCGGTCTCGGGTGGAACGCTGGGGGTCTCGGTCTCGGGTGGAACGCTGGGGGTCTCGGTCTCGGGTGGAACGCTGGGGGTCTCGGTCTCGGGAGGAACGCTGGGGGTCTCGGTCTCGGGAGGAACGCAGGGAGTCTCGGTAGGAACACAGGGAGTCTCGGTCTCGGGTGCGCCGGCTGGAACGCCGGCTGATTCGGCCTCGGGTGCGCCGGCTGGAACGCCGGCTGACTCGGCCTCGGGTGCGCCGGCTGGAACGCCGGCTGACTCGGCCTCGGGTGCGCCGGAGCGAAGCCTTGGAACCGGCCGCGGAGGCGAGCCGCAGCGAAGCCTTGGAACCGGCCGCGGAGGCGAGCCGCAGCGAAGCCTTGGAACCGGCCGCGGAGGCGAGCCGCAGCGAAGCCTTGGAACCGGCTGCGGAGGTGACAGCTCCGGAAGGCGACGAGGGGCCGGGTCCACCGGCGGCTCACGTCGCTGTCTCCGGGCGGCCTGGGGTGCGCCGGCTGGAACGCCGGCTGATTCGGCCTCGGGTGCGCCGGCCGCACCGGTTGGGGGTGCTGGTCCCGGAGCTGGAGCTGGATCCGGGCTGGCGGAGAAACTGTGCGGCTTGGGAGGCAGAGGTTCGCCAGCCATGACGGCTAGAGCCGCCATACGCTCCCACTCTGCCTCCCTCTGCAACTCCACCAACCCCGGGTGCGGAAAACGAGGAACCCAGTAGTCCAGTAGGAGCCCCAAGCGGATGGCGAAACCGAGCCGTCTGCAGGCAGCGTACGGTTTGGCCATCGCCTCCTTATATTCCCCGATCGTGTCCGTCAGCTCCTTTAACTCCTCCGGGTCCATGGTGAAAAGTAAAAAATAGCGTGCCTCACCGTTCGGTCTGGTCGGGTCCTTCTGTCATGAAGTGGTGTGTAGAGGTGGTGAGGCAGACGCTGTAGACCCAGGTAAGATGAATATGATGTTTTTAATGAAGGGTAAACACACTCTAGGAACGGGCCGCACGGCCGAGCTGAAGCCAGGGCTCGACGCCGGTAGCAACCGCTAAACAAAACAGAAACTCGGAAGAGAGAACACACATTCGACGAGGACCCGACGAGGAACAAAGAACACAGGTGGAGTTAAATACACGGGAGGGTAATCACAGAGACGAGACACACCTGGGAACAATCAAGGGGAGGACAGGACAACGAAGAGACGCAAGGACACAAAAAACTCTAAATGAACACAGAAAACACAGATCATGACAAGATGCTTTGTGTCATGATGTTGGTTGTTGGAGTGTGGACCCTGCAGAGAGGCAGAGGCAGCTGCTGAGTTGGATGATTTAATGAAATGATACTGAACACTTACAAAAACAGAATATCCAAGGTAGCAGGAAAACATGAAACCAAAAGAACATCCAGCCAGGAGACACGAGGAAGGAACAGGGACGCAGAGTTAGGATGACTATATCTTACTTTGGGAAAACCCGGACAACCTGCGGGGTGAGGGGGGGGAAGCCAGAACACCTTGGAGCGGGGGGAGGGGGGGCGCGTGCTGCCCGCACTGACGCGGCTCAGGGATTACGTGACACGCAGCGCCGTGCGCAGTGCCCTAAGCTATGTAATGTGTTTTGAGGCAGTTGACCAAAATCCCGGACGATTTTTAAATTTCCCCCGGACATCTTTTTAGGTCTGAAAAGTAGGACATGTCCGGGAAAAAGAGGACGTCTGGTCACCCTACGCAGAGTGAGCTGAGGTGAGTCAACGTAAGGATCTGAAGAGTAGTGGAAGAGAATGAAAGGCTTAAATACCGGGAGGTTGAGAGCTAGACAAAACCGGGGCTGGTGAGCTAATTGATCGAAGGTGAGAGTGGTGAGCAGGAGCCAGACTGAGGGATGGGGAAAGGGTGGCACAGGAAAGCTACAGTACATAGATATACAGTGGAACACAAAAGAGTGATGGAAGTAACATAAGAGAGTTGGAAATAATTCTAACATGAAAAACATGACAAACTAGAAAGAGACAAAGACATGAGGGGAAGCTATGAAAGAAACAGAAAGAAGACTGATTTAAAAATAATAACTAGGTACACAGAGCTAGAGCAGCTAGAAGGACTAAACAAAGAAATAACCTAACTAGAATCACTAAAGAAAGATGGACAAAGATTCAAACATAAAAGAATAACTAAACTTAAAGTAACAAGATAAGAAAACAAGAAACACTACGAGGGAAGCTGAAATAATTAATAACTAGATAAAACAAAAACACCCAAAAAAACAAAATCTCAACCCAAAACCGAGAATCTTGACACTTTGCACCAGCTAAATCTGGTGCAGACAATCTGACCTACAATCTACAATAGATTTGTAGATTTAGTAATATCAATCAATCAAATTTTATTTTTATAGGGGCATGCTGTGGTTAGCACGCCCCACGTTTGGAGGCCTTAGTTCTCGACGTAGATGTCGCGGGTTCGACTCCCGGTCCCAGCGACCTTTGCCGCATGTCCTCGCCCTCCTTCCTGTCTGCCTGCTGTCACAAAAAATAGGAGACACTAGCGCCGCAAAAACTCTTCGGAGAAAAAAATGGAAAAAAATATATATATTTATTTGTATAGCACATTTTAGCAGCAAGGCATTTCAAGGTGCTTGACATCATAAACACAAAAACACAAAGCCATGCAACATAGAATCAACAATCAAAACATGACATTAAGTCAAGTTCCATCATTAAATTCTTAATTGCTTACGTTTCAAATACAACTCTGAACGACTGGGTTGTCAGTCGAGATTTAAAGGAACTCAGTGTTTCAGCTGTTTTACAGTTTTCTGGAAGTTTGTTCCAGATTTGTGGTGCATAGAAGCTGAATGGTGCTTCTTCATGTTTGGTTCTGGTTCTGGGAATGCAGAGCAGAACCAGAAGACCTGAGAGGTCTGGAAGGTTGATACAACAACAGCAGATCTTTAATATCTTTAATACTGAAAGGCTTGTGGTGCTAAGCCGTTCAGTGATTTATAAGCTAACAACAGTATATTAAAGTCTATTTTCTGAGCTACAGGGAGCCAGTGGAGGGACTTTAAAACTGGTGTTATGTGCTCTATCTTCCTGGTTTTAGTGAGAACGCAAGCAGCAGCATTCTGGATCAGCTGCAGCTGTTTAATTGATTTTGTTTGATCGTCAAGATGGCGCCGGCGCAGCTGGCTGCCTGCAGACGCAGCGCCCGTCGTGTGTGTTGGTCTGTGTATATTTGCTGTAACCGATTAATGATCCGTGCTTGAAGAACCCATGGATCATCAGTTGGGCTTTCCACAATGGCTGGATGTGGTTCTGTCGATGTTCTGTGTTCGTCTGCTACTTTTTATACTCTTGGTTGCGGAGAACCTCGCCGAGCGGAGTAGCGGCATTGTTTGCTCGCGTGAACGGCTGATTGTGCTGTGTGGGCCTCTGCTGCTGCCCGGAGACGGGCCGGTGGTTCCGGAGGAGTTACGGAGGAGACGACGGAGCTGCGGGTCTGGAGTTAAACGGAGGTAGAAGAAGAGACGGCGCAGGCCAGCGTTACCGGCGATTATTGTGGGGAACGTGAGGTCTTTGGTAAATTGGACAGATGAACTCACGCTGCTGGTTAGGACCCAGAAGGAGTACTGGGAGTGCAGTATCTTCTGCTTCACGGAAACCTGGCTACACTCGCTTATTCTGGACTACAGCGTGGATGTTCCTGGATTTTCCTTGGTGCGGGGGGCGGGGGACAGGGACTTTTCCAAGAGTCGGAAGAAGAGGGGCGGCGGGATTGCACTTATGTGAGTGAGAGGTGGTGTAATCCCGGCCATGTTAACGTGAAGGAACAGATTTGTAGCCCAGACATTTAACTTCTGACTGTGGGAATGCGGCCGTGTTATTTACCGAGGGAGTTTACGTCCGCCACTTTGATCGCTGTTTACATTCCTCCATCAGCTGATGCAGCGGTGGCCTGTGACGTCACTAAACACCCGGAGTGTTTAGCGTGTCTTGTCTCTATGCTGCTGTAACTGCGAAGTAATTTCCCTGCTGGGATGAATAAAGTACTTCTATTCTATTCTATTCTATTCTATTCTATTCTATTCTATTCTATTCTATTCTATTCTATTCTATTCTATTCTATTCTATTCTATTCTATTTGTTGGACAGACCTGTGAAGACGCTGTTGCAGTAATCAATGCAACTGAAGATAAACACATGGATGAGTTTCTCTAGATCTTGCTGAGACATTAGTCCTCTAATCCTGAAGATGTTCTTCAGGTGATAGAAGGCCGACTTTGTGACTGTCTTTATGTGGCTCTGAAGGTTCAGGTCAGAGTCCATCACTACTCCCAGGTTTCAGGCCTGATAGCTAGGTTTTAGTTTTAATAACTTAAGCTGTACATTGACTCTAGATTGCTCCTCTTTAGGTCCAAAAATAATAACTTCAGGTAATGATAGTGTGCTTATTACTATCTATTAAAGTAGAAGGTTATAACTTATATAAGTTATTAAATTAGTCATTTTTAGAGAGGGTCTCAAGTATTTGCAGACTTTTGCTATTCACAGGTGGCTGCAACCACCACAAATACCAGGACTCCATTGTCTCCCAATCTCCTGAGAGCATTGTTTTTTTGAAGAAAGGTTTTTAAATGCAAGAGGGTGCATAACATGACGGGAATCCCAGCAGCTATTAAATAATGTGTCAAAGTTTATGTTTATTTTGTACAGTCAGAATATTTTCATGAGTATGAATTATTGTGGAACCTGTGGAAAATGACAAATGTTCTTGCACTAAGAATCTGGAAAATTAAATTATGTTTATACCATTTCTTTCAACTTCCCTGCAAAGAACAGAGCCATAAAATCCTGCATGGTCCATATGGTGACATCATTGTAGGGATCAGAAAAAAAGATGGTCACTGTACAATCACTGTGCCATTATCTGTAGCATTTTGTGTTGTAGACTAATACTAATTTCATGGACCAGTCCAGGATATATTTTGTGGATTTAGTCAAAACTTTTAGCTATTTGCATAAATAATGTGCTATATAAGAACCTTTTCATGGTTCCATTTAGCTACTGCACTGACCCTATTTATGCTGCTGGATCACTAAAGTCTGACTGTATTCCATGCTTTCTCTCATTTTCCACATACAAGGGGCCAGGGACACAGACAGAAAGACAAATCAGTGTTGAGTCAGGTGGTTACCCGCAGACAACTACAAGTAACGACTCTTATGTAAAGGTGGGGAAACATCAGAGGTATTTGTTTATGCATGATGTGGGAGGTGGGAGGCCTGGAGATCCCACCTGGTGTCTACACAGGGTCACACCAGTTTAGTGGTGAGTCTTTGTTTTCCGTTTTCACATCTTATTACAAGTTACAAGTTAACTTCTAATATATTTTTAACTGTAATATGACAGTTTTGTCAGAATGCCCCAACAGTGAGACAGATAATCTGTGAAAAAATCTAAGATGTGAAAATGCCTTCTCCCTACCAATTAGAGCCCTACCAGTCTGCCTCCCAACCAATTAGAGCCAGGAGGAGGGTATTAACACTGTCAATCATTCTTGTACTGCTCCCCCTCCTTCTTCTCCCCTTCTCCCCTCCCCTCCTCTTCTTTGCTCTCTGCTGAGCTGAGCTACAGCTCCTTTCCCACAGCAGAGCCAGCCGTTAGCATGGCCACCGATGATGGTGGACAAACACTTTTTCTGTAACAGTGATTTGTTTGTCCACCATTAGTAGCTGCAGGAAACCATCAATCTTGAGCATATTCACGCTGCATATACCAAGCCATGCGTACATGATTGACAGAGTTAAGACCCTCCTCTTGGCTCTGATTGGTTCTTCTGACAGGAAGTGGTGTATTGCTGCAGATGGCAGTATGACCGCAGGAAGGACGCAGAGGAGCTTGATATTTTTTCATGGATCATCTGTGTGACTCCAAACACTGTCATTCCAAAAGTAGAACTATTGCAAACAATGTTTATGCCATGTTGAAATTATGACTTCTTGACTACAATGTTGTACTTCTTGACTACAGTACAATGTTGTTACCGCAGGTCAGATTCACACCTAACTCTGAGTACCCAGCGCAGGTAACTGGAACACACCATTACTCTTGGAATGACTTTAGTTTAGTAATGAACTTGCATCTGTTAGTTTACATCTGAGTTATGTTCCTACTAATGAATCGTTATGCTGTGTGCATTCTGTTTGACAAAGAAAATCAGTTTAACATGCAAAATAGGTACTAGACATTGCAAAAACTGGGAAAAATCTAGAGCATTTCTGCAGGCATGCTAAGTTCAGCTTTTAGGATTTGATTCCACCATTGCATATAAATAAAAATCGCTTATTAAAAGGCAAGGCAATGCAAGGGAAAACATCAAAGTTGCATGCTTCGAGCAGTCATAACTTATCTGGCATGTCATACTTCATAACAAATTTATGCTGCATCTTTCATCCAACCCAGTGAAGTGAAGACTCTTCCTACAAGCCAGTTTTCTTGAATAAAAATGATTGTGGCATGAAGGCTAGGCAGTGATATTGAAGGGTTGGGAAACTTTCCAGAAGAACCCACTGTGTCATCTCCACATGCTAAAGTCACCAAGCCAAATCAGAAAAACCAGAGGCCTCATTTAACTCCAAACACTTATACTACAGGTCTGCTATCACATTATTGTGTTACACACAGAATCCATTTTCCTAAGACATTTCTAGCTTCTTAGTTGGGATTATACCAATGGGACAAAAGATATAGCATAACTCTCCAGAAGAATAGTAATACATTCTCACTGATAGATTTAATCTAAATCTGCCAGGGGTATGACTGACTTTGGACCTAACCATATAGAGTGGACCCAGTTTAACAGTTCAAAGCTGTTTTAGAGGGGCCTCAGGATGTCAGCAAGCATTTGTGATCACTGACCTCACTAATACCTGGAGTCAACTCTAATCAAAATGCTAGGGTGGATGTTTTCGTGTGAGAAAGTCAGAGATGCTTTGTTTTGGGTATATGTAGTTAAAATAGGCACGATGTAATCTGGACTATTTTCCAGTTGGTCACTTCTATAGTTTACAGTCCAAAACTGATACTGGTTGAGATGCCTTTGCTTTTACAACATCGTGATCATTTTTAGTCAAACATACAAATCTAGTAATCTTCCAGGCCCAAGGCCAGTTTGGTTGATGATGGTTTATTAGAATTGTTCAGACAAATAGTAAACATTTGGCACTTTTACAGAAATAATGTCAGTCTTGATCTTCTTACCTCATATGCCAATGAGGCGTACAGCTTCCTCTGCTCTTTCCTACTAACGTGTTTAGGAGGCATATTCCTCTTGTCAGCAAAAACTGCAAAGAAATCAGAAGAAACTTAAAGGAGCTACACAGAAAGTTAAAAAGATGCTATATCAGATCATTTTGTTAATCATGAAAAGAAAACACAGTAATCCCTAAATAAAAATAATTTTGTGTTTTCACAGTGTTGCTGTAAAAACAGTCATTTTATTCATTCAGTCATTTATTCATTCATTGCATAAAATAAATGGATTGGTGGATTCACATCAGGCAGCTAAAAGCAATAACTGAGACTTGGTTACTTTGATCTAAATGACTGTTTTAAACAAATTATTTAAAAAAAGGTAAAGTAAATGTTTGTATGTAATTGAGTGTTCAATCACATATAAACTTCATGTGTGAATAAAAATATCTTTCAATCTAAATCTGCCAGGGGTATGAATAACTTTGAGCTAACTGTAGATTAACCATGAATGGATGTGGAGGGTGATGACTTCATATGCCTCAAATGTACATGATTATATAAGACAAGGAACTCAAAAATCACACCAAGCAGTCCGAAATCAATTCACTTCTGTCTAATGGAAAATATATACAAAGTCAGGCTGTAGTTCTGCCTCTCTTCCACTAGATGTCATCAACAGATAATGAGAACAAACCGATTCTGCCTGATCGCACCCTGATCTGATCACTTCATCTGCAACTAACAAACTGCAGGCAAGTCTGACTCTTCTCCAAACATAGATTTCAGAGTTGTTTTTTTTATATAATGAAAAAATATATATTGTTAGTTATTTTCTTTCTACACTGCTGTAATAAAACAAAGAGTTGCAGTGGGCCACGTTTTTGCCTGGCAAAGTTCACATGTTGGCGTGCGTGGGCGTGTGTGTAAAGAGGACTGGGGGGGACTGTGTGTAAACATGACAAAACTCTGGTGACCAGAGTCTGGTCACAAGCGAGACATTAGGGAGGTACTTAATTTCACAAAGCAAATGATTCGACAGGTGTTCTGACTATCAGTGCTACCTCATCAGATTTTCCTACCGTAGCACGGATAGATAGCTAAGTCTATCCGTCAGTGCTACGCGTCCAAAACTGCTACCGTTATGTTTACAAATAGAAAACTATAAAGGGCTGTGTTAATGTTAAATATATTGGATAACATTATTTGAGTGATGGGACTGAAGTGGAAGCTTAGGAGTTATACTTAGCTTAGCAATGGAAGAATTTATATACAAGACGAAACCACAAGATCACTTCCTTCATCTGAATATCCTACCCGTTTAAAATGAAAAGCTACATAAATCCTTTTACTAGAATTTCCTACCTGTTGAAAAATATTTTAAATACAGAGGTGTTTGTAAGAATAAAACAGTATCAGACAGGGGAAACACGTTTTATTGGAGTTAAACAGACAAATACAGATCACTGCAACTCTTTTTTGAGCATTAATACTTTGTATGTCTGTTATCAGATGCAGCGCAGCCACAATGTGTCATCGAACTGCGCAGGTCACTCCTGAAATGATAGGATATGATTAATATACACTAATATTACACGGCTATTGCACAGCTTCAATCCCACATAGTAATGCTACCAACATCTACTTAGCAATCTGTTTTTAATAAGAAAAAAATAATGTAATTAAACAAAGATATTTTAAAATATAGGGACAAAATAGCCCACAAAACAACGTAACTTGTCCTGATTAACCACCAAACAATGACTTGTTCAGTAGTAACGACACTGCAGATGGCAAACTAAAGCCATAAATATACAAGCTGCCTGTCATGTAAACTAAAAACATGAAGTAATACAGCAGCTTAATGAAAGCCAGAAATAGAATAAATTAAATAAAGCTTACCGTAATCTTTGATGAAATAAAACACATGAAACGATACTTCCACAGGTAGGATGTATTTATAAGAAATCTGCTGAGTAAGCAATATGTGACGTAGCATCGATGTGCGCATGCGCGTTACCACTATGTAAGACGGATTCAGGCACCACTCAAATGACAGCCTGGCCCAATCCTTCCTGTCTAATTCCGCTCAAAAAAATCTTGTTTACAGCACAGCCTGGGCTTCCTCCCAATTCGCTTGGATTGCCTCCAGTAGATGTTTAACTGGGCCAATCAGCGAAAGGAAGGAAAAGTTGAGAACAATGTTGTTGTTTTTCTGAGCTGTTTTAGAAGCTCATGGGGACTACAGTCTCCTGTAGTTCTATCAGCGGCAGTGGAGGAAGTGAAAGAAGGCGTTCGGTCTGTGTTGGTCACACTTCCAAATATTAAACTAACATTAACAGCCACCTGGTTCAGATCAGCTCTTCTGTCTTCACGCTGGAGGACTGTGGCAAGCCGTTTTAACATAAATTTGGTTTCGTCTGACTATCCGTAATTACATTCTAGATATCTAAAAATGCATTTTGACTAGACAAAATTACCTTTTGAATATCTGGAATGGTAATTTAAGATATCAGCATTTACATTCTGACTAGTAGGAATAATAATTCAACATATCTTCAATTACATTTTGACGAGTCAAAATTCCTTTCCTAAAATTACGACACTGGATCTATGGCAAGCCGTTTTAACATAAATTTGATTGTACCGCCCTTACATTCCACATATCTCAAATTGTTTTATGACTAGACGTTTTAGCGATTTAAGATATCTCTAAATACATTCTGACTAGTCGAAATGACGTCAGATTTACCATTGACTTGTATGGAGACTTCAATTCAAGATATCTACAATGAATTACTGACTATCTGAAATACACATTTCAGATATCTACAATTAAATTATGACTAGTCATGAAGTAAATTCAAGATATCGCAATTTTAGTTTTGATTAGTCATAATTCTAACCAAAGATATCTCGAATGACAACATAATACATGATATCTTAAATATATTTTTGGATAGGAGATGAATTATAAATTAATTAGACATATCTTGAATTACATAGCTTTTCTATTTAAGATATATTAAATTAACATTCTGAATAGTGTTGAGACGCTTATCAAGGACACACACTCACAAGTTTAAATCATAATAATCAGAATGACATTACTGATATCTTGAATATGTATTCTGTATAGTCAAAACGTATCTGATGGCAATTTGAAAGTTTAATAAAACAATGACAAATACAAAAACGAAAACAGATGTTTGAAAATGCACAACTTTCATGTTGAAAATGCTTTGACAATAGCAATTTTAAAGTTTCAAGGTTGTTTTTAAGTGCATTCGGTTTGTCGGAAATGAATAAACAGGAAATTCTTTGCAGATTTGAGAAGCAGTCTTATACTTGATGAAGTTTTGCGTTCTCTGCATATCCAACATTACCAAGTTCTTTCTACGTTGTGGCATTTACTGACAATTTTGTGCAGGAAACAGAAAAATTCTGCAGGTAACTGTTTGGACAGCACAAAGGGCCTTCCACCAATTCTTAATTCAGATATCTAAAATTGTAATTTTGACTAGTCATAATTAAGTTCAAGATATCTTAAATTGTAATTACGGATGTGTCCCATCAAATGACGGGTTTGCGATATCTTGAAAGGGATTTTGATTTGTCAAAATGTAATTGAAGATATCTTGAATTATTATTATTACTAGTCAGAATGTAAATACAGATATCTTAAATTACCATTCTGGATATTCAAAATGTAATTTTGTCTAGTCAAAATACATTTTTAGATATCTAGAGTGTAATTACGGATAGTCAGAGGAAACCAAATTTATGTTAAAACGGCTTGCCATACAGTGCAGGCAATTTCCAGTTAGCTTCATAGTGGTGAAATGGCGCATTACATACGTCACAGACAAACGTTGTAATTGGGTAAAACCTCAACACAGGTCACGCATCCAGAAAGTAATCGTTTGCCACCAACTGAGGGTCCAGACCGTCTGGACTTGTGTAAAAAAAAGAACTGGGTTTACTAGGCTACTCAAATGGCACATTAGTGGAAAGAAAAATCTTTAAAACTAATAAAGAATGAATCAAATGAGGACTGACAGGGAGAATTTAAGGAATTAAAGATAGCAACATTAAGAGAGGATAATGGATTAGAAAAAGTTAAAATCAGTAGCTGAACAATGAAAACAAATTCAATCTTTATGATACAATATGATGTGATAGGATGCAATGCAGTACAATATAATATGATGCGAGTATGATGCAATATTCCTTTACAGTGAGAACTAGTGAGAGTGCATCTTGCATCACAGCCCTGTTTTCCTCACAAACACAATCAGAATCAAAAGTGCAGATTGTAGGATGAGCATATGATGGCATTCTACTCTGCCTAATGTTCCATGTTTAGTTTCAGGACTGACTGATTTACGAAAGCATGTCTCAATTCAACCTTACTAAGCACCAGAATCCTAGATGTTGGATCTTGGTCATACAACTCTCATTAAAACTGTGGTCAGTCATCAACACAGAAGCCTGAAAGCATGTCATGACTGTGTTTGGACAGTTAAACATAGATGTTTAATTCACTCATTAACAACTTGAAGATTCTGCTACTATTGTATGAAAATCTAAACATGCTGAGGCTGGAATACCTGCCTCAGCATGTTCAAACTTTTAACTACTTACTACTGCTTCTATTAGAGCCTTGCTAAAGGAATATAAAAGTAGACTTGTAAACACAGTGAAAATGTCCTTGAAGATAACTGTGTTGAATATTCAGCCTGTCTTCTTGCAGTTTATAACGGCAGCGTAATGAAAGAGGCATAAATGATTCTGCAGGGCCTGTCTCATGTACTGTTTACAAATTATGTATAAAGTATACATACTTTATACCAACATACATTCCCAACAATGTATATTTGTTGGGAAAGCAACTGTTTTAAGAAAATCTTTCTTATGAAATCATGATAAACATTCATTTCTTTGACGGGTTAAAGGTTCTTTTTTTCCTATTTTATCATTTGCTCCATCTACCTAGTTTTGATTGTTTAGTTGCTTTATTTCACATGACACCCATGAAGTTGTATTGTCTTAAAATGTGAAACAGTTTCTATTTATTTACACTTTGATGTCATGTTCTTTTGTCCCTCATTTCAGATGTCACTTGTTAGTACAGCTGTTTCACTTTGCAGAAATTTGTCAGCACTGAGACATCATTATCTCGCCCCATGGCTCTTATCTTATCTTATCTTATCTTATCTTATCTTATCTTATCTTATCTTATCTTATCTTATCTTATCTTATCTTATCTTATCTTATCTTATCTTATCTTATCTTAAGATCCTTTAGAATCAACAATCTCAAAACTTGAATCATTAAGGTTTTGATCCATATTTTGTATTTTAGATTACATTGTGAATCTTTGCCCACTTATTTAAAGAAACAGAAGAGCATTATGTGGCTGCAGTTGTTGAACTGAAGAAGGAGCTACAGTAGTTTAACTAACAGTGAGATAAGTTCAGGTTTGTGAGCCTCACAGTAAAATCTACATTCCAGGAGTTAGATGGTTCGTTACCTTCCTGTAGCTCCGCTGCCTGGGTGATATTACTTCAGACACAGAGCAGAGCAGAAGAGTCTGCTCCCAGTGCTGTTCAGCCTTCCCGAAGCCAGACAGCAGCCAGTGGTTTTCTGCTGCTTCACCATCTAGTCAGTCTCACACACACACACACACACACACACACACACACACACACACACACACACACGCGCGCGCGCGCACGGACACAGAGTCAGCAGTGTTCAGCCTGCTCCATCACTCTGAGCCCCCTTCCTCTGCCTTTCAGCTGCCCTGCACCTGCTCATGTGGAAGGGAGCTTTGCTGCTACAGCGCATGCGCATGTCCATCACGTCTGTCTGGAGGGTTCCTGTGATGTAAGTGTAAAATAAACCCTGCCCCTAAACACAAGGACAACAATAACCCCAAAAATAAAACCCAACATGTTGGAGTATAGTCCATCTCTCAACAAGTCACACATTAAAGTTTAATAAAGCTACACTTATTATCTTATGTTAAACTCCAGTTTATGTATAATTCTAACTAATGGGAAGTTATGGACAGGTAGAAAGGTGAGAGAACATTCTTATCTCTTTACACATGCAGTCCTTAGCATTCATGTGTTGGAGGCTTTAATTTTATATTTAAGCTTATGGATATGTTTCATTAAGGAGGCCCTCTCTTGTATGTATTTATTGGTTGTATTCTTATATGGTTGTTAAACTAGGATTTACATTTGATAAGCCAAGTACTTTTTATTGATTCCAAGTGCATAACAGTTTACACAAACACATTTTTAAATATTTAAAAGTTGACCTTTACTATTGAATTAATTATCTGATATTAGAAGCTACTATAACCTCATGGTGTTTTTGCTTTTAGGATTTCATAGAGCAGGAGCTCTATGAAGCACCTCTGCAAGCACTTCTGCTTGCAGAGGGCAGAAGTGTTTCCAGCCCCGTCTCCATGGCAGCAGCAGTAACAGGACTCCCGCCATGCGGTGTCTCTTTACCTTTAGCAGTCTAAAAGCTGAGCTGTTAAAAGTTGCAAAGTGACACATGTTGCTACTGTCACAACACCTTCAGTCATGGTCAGACGTTTGTCCACTATGGAAGAGGATTAGGGCCACCGAAAAAAAAAAAAAAAGAATTCTGACTTTAATCTCAGAATTCTTTTTCTTTTTTGGAGGCCCTAATCCTCCTCCACTGACACAATGCCTCTCACAACTATTTACCAGTTTGAATCTTTTTTTTACATAGGGAAGATAAACAACAACATTTTGATTTTTTGACAAAAAACATATTTAATTCCAAAGTGAAAACTGATTTCTTGAAAATTAAAATAAAGTAAAAATATTTAACATAAAATAAGAAATTGCATAAATGTTGACTCCTCTTAAAGGTGACTGACCTCACATCGAGCAGAATACAGATCAGCTGAGTGCAGTCAGTGTCTCCAGTGATTGTGGTGTAACAGCAGCTGGTTCTGGAAATCCATTCACTGGTTCATTGGTATTCCTGGCTACAATTATAGCATGAAAACTAAAGACTCCAACCAATCAGAGAAAATGTTTTAAAAAGAAAGAGTTGGGGGATGGAGGAAAAAAAACTTCTAAGGCCCTGACCATCCCCTTGAGTTCAGTTAAATCATCAAGACATGGGAGGAATCTGGTCCATGAGTAAATCTGCCTTGATCAGGCCGTTCTCATACCCTGAGAGACCTGGGAGACTAGTGAAAGAGGACACCGTTACCATGACTATGCTGAAGTAGTTACAAACTCTGCTGAGATGGAGAGACTCTGCAGACAACTGTTGCTAGTCAAGCTAATGTGTTTCTTTGTCTCGACTGAAAAGAAAAATAATCAAAAGCAAAGTAGAATCATTACTCCACATAAAACAGCTTCTGCACTCTGATGTGGAGATAGAAGATGAAGACAGACATGTGGAGGTTTTCTCAGTCATATGACCCTGATGGCAGAGTTGCAGATTCAATGCAGAAAGCTGATGGCTTTATGCACCAGGAAGAAGAAGCTAAACCAGCCTGTAGTGGGCCTGTCGTTCAAGATTAGGGATAGGACATAAAGATTGAACTCTGGGCTGCACAGGAAGCTGAAAGTGAACACTGAGAGCAAAATAAGCTCATATCAGATGAAAATAACGACTAATACTAAAATAACAAACAACAGCCATCGTCAGCCTGCGATAGTTTGTTCTGTATGGTGATATGTAGCAGCACAAGATCCAGAACTAACTAAGCAGTTTCTAACAACTCAGGTTTGTTCTGTCACCTTAGTACAAATCTGATGGATTAGATGTGATTTACCAGTGAGCTCTGGCTCTGCCTTAAAAGGAATAAAGTTTTGGATTTTGTTGCGCAGCACCATTGAATGACCCAGTAAATTGAATTAAAACAGTTATTTTTCTTTCTCTTTCTTTCAGAACTGGTTGTTTTGGAGAGTTTTTTTCTAATCATGAACAAAAGTGTTATTTGAAAACAACTTTCTATTTTCAGGCTAAGTTAAAATGTAATTCATATGAAATATATGCCCTGTGATAGAATAACAAAAACAGAAGCTACTATATGGCAGCAAACACTTTTTTACAACACAGCATCCGTCCATCCATTTTCTGTACACCCTTGTCCCTAGTGGGGTCGGGAGGGGTACTGGTGCTTATCTCCAGCGAACGTTTCGGGCGAGAGGCAAGGTACACACTGGACAGATCGCCAGTCTGTCGCAAACACATCATGTAAACTCAAACTAACTGAACGTTCTGTCTAATTAATGGAATGTTTTACTAAAGTTACATTTTAATCTGAAGATGCTAAAACGTAATGTAAAGCAGGAGGATGTGAGCCTGGAGTTAGTCTGACTGCTGTCATAGCTGCTCTTCAGTGCGCATGCTTCTCCTCTCCTCCCTCCATACGTCGACGCGGCCCCGCTCTCCATCTGACAGCTGGCAGCGCGACATGCTCAGAACCAGACCCGGAGCTCCCCACCAGCGCAGATTCGGTTCTGGTCCGAGCGGAAACCGAGCCGCTGGATTGGAGTCCGAGCAGCTGTCGGGTTGAGCTTCTGGATCCCATGCGGCATGACGGGCTCCTGATCCCGGCAGAACGCCTTCCTTTCCCCTGTTACATTTTGGATCCGTTTGGACATCCGGAGGCCTGATCATGTCTGTTAGAGAGAAGGGGGTCCTGACCAAAGACAGCGTCAGCCTGTTGCCCTGCTTCTATTTTGTGGAGGTGAGTCCTGCTTTCCACCCACCGGTGGCCCACTAACCCGCGCAGAGAGAGGGGGGACGTGGTTGTGTAACTGGCATCAAAGATCCATTAGTTGCGCTCCAATATCAGCTGAAAAACATCCCGTTTAATAAGAATGTAATTAAAGAATCGATTCATTTTGAACATGAGTTCAATTATATCTTCTTTCAGCGTGCTGCTTTCATCTGGGATGTTCCTCCAAAACAAAATATGCAGGATATTTATGGCGATTTGCACAATGCAGGTATCTGTTTTATCCTGCAAATACACGCAGAGCTGCATGATGCTCTCAGGACGTATTATGATACAAGATTGGCTGGCTAACACATGCAGCGAATCAACAACAATAACGTATGTTAGATGGTAAACATGTCTCCTTTATAATCTGTGCACCTTTAGTAAACAACAGAGATTAAAAAATGCAACTAAAATAACCAGAGGTTGCCTTATAGAGCAACAGTGCAGCCCTATCTATATTTGTTTCTGTGCATGAATTCAGGGAAAGTAGGTCAGAAGAGAAATATCGTTCTGTGCTTGTAACTCTCATTAGGGATACGAAGTAAAGCACGTCGGCCATCAAACCTACTATGAGGCAAAAATCTTTGCAGAATGCTGAAAGCATGAAGGAAATGAGTCCTATGCAGGACAAGTTTGGGTTTTCATTTACATTAGAGTGGAAAAGGATTAAAGATCCCATGCAGCTTGTGGTAACTGTCACTCCTCCTCCCGCTGTACACGCTTTCATGCTCCAGTTCACCGCTGGCCTGTAGCTCTCTAGTCAAACTGGCATCATGTGTTCTGACTATCAGTGCTACTTCGTCAAAATTTCCTACCATAGCACGGATAGATAACTAAGTCTATCTGTCAGTGCTACTCGTCCAAACCTGCTACCGTCATGTTTACGAATAGAAAACTATAGCGGGTTGTGTTAATGTTAAATATATTGGATAACATTATTTGACTGACGGGACTGAAGTAGAAGCTTAGGAGTTATACTTAGCTTAGCATTGGGATAATTTATGTACACGACGAAACCACAAGATGAAAAGCTATAGATGTATGCACTAATCCTTTTACTAGAATATTCTACATGTTAAAAAATATTTTAAATACATAGGTGTTTGTAAGAATAAAACAGTATCAGAGGAAACAGGTTTTTATTGGAACTAAATTAAACACAGACAAATCACTGCAACTCTTTTTTGCGCATTAATGCATATGACAGACTTTCTCAAATGCAGCCATTTGATAAAGTGGCTGAACTGAACTGCGCAGGTCACTGTGCTCCTGAAATGATAGGATATGATTAATATACACTAATATTACATGGCTATTACACAGATTCAATCTCACATAGTGTCGCTACCAACATCTATTTAGCATGGTTTAATAAAAAAAAAAGAGTAATTATACTAAAATATTTTGAAGTATAGGGACAAAATAGCCCACAAAACAACATATTTTGTCCTGATTAACAGCCAAACATTTACAAGAGTAATGACATTGCAGACGGCAAACTAAAGCTGTTTATATCTTTACAATCTGCAATTAAGAGTAGGTCAAAGCTGGAAGTTAATGGTTTCACCTTCTGCCTTATGATAAGGTTCTGTGATTGACATCTAGAAAAATCAGTGATTTGCAACACAGTTTCTGCTTTGCAGAAAGTTTCTGCTGAAATCAGAGGTATTCTTTCTGTTATCCTAACAATAGAACCCACATGTGGGTTGAAACTTGAAAACATTGAGTTTTTCTTCAGAAAACTATTTGATTGACACTGTGGCGTTAACCCTCCTGCTATGTTGCGGGTCAAATAAAAAAAAAAATTGTTAAAATATATTTTTTTGCATGAAACTTTTTCTATTTGTCTTAATAGGTACACTCTAAATATAAATTAAAAATGGTTCATTTTACACATTTGCAACGCCCCCCCTTCCCCCCTTCCCCCCTCACGCGTCTACATATTAAATAGATACTACTCGGGTCAATTTGAACAGGTGTTCTGACTATCAGTTCTACCTTGTCAGATGTTCCTATAGCACGGATAGATAGCTAAGTCTGTCAGTGATACTGGTCCAAAACTGCTACCATCATGTTTACAAATAGAAAACTATAGAGGGTTGTGTGAATGTTAAATATATTGAATAACATTACTTGAGTGATGGGACTGAAGTGGAAGCTTAGGAGTTATACTTAGCTTAGCATTGGAAGAATTTATATACAAGACGAAACCACAAGATCACTTCCTTCATCTGAATATCCTACCCGTTTAAAATGAAAAGCTACATAAATCCTTTTACTAGAATTTCCTACCTGTTAAAAAATATTTTAAATACAGAGGTGTTTGTAAGAATAAAACAGTATCAGACAGGGGAAACACGTTTTATTGGAGTTAAACAGACAAATACAGATCACTGCAACTCTTTTTTGAGCATTAATACACTGTATGTCTGTTTCAGATGCAGCGCAGCCACAATGTGTCCACCGATGCGCAAGTCACTCCTGAAATGATAGGATATGATTAATATACACTAATATTACACTACAGTATTACACAGCTTCATTCCCACATAGTATTGCTACCAACATCTGTTTAGAAAAGTTTAATAAAAAAAGACTGTAATTAAACTAAAATATTTTTAAAATATAGGGACAAAATAGCGCATAAAACAATGTATTTTGTCCTGATTAACCACCAAACAATGACTTACGACTTTGCAGATGGCAAACTAAAACCATAAATATGTTTACAAGCTGATGTCATGTAAATTAAAAACATGAAGTAATACATCAGCTTAATGAAAGCCATATATAAAATAAATTAAATAAAGCTTACCGTAATCTTTGATGAAATAAAACACATGAAATGATACTTCCACAGGTAGGATGTATTTATAAGAAATCTGCTGAGTAAACAGTATGTGACATAGCATCGATGTGCGCATCACCACAAGGTAGGACGAATTTACGGGTAGCACAGATAAACCGAACACCGGCAGTCAAGTTGAAGGGTAAAAAAGTTCAAAAATGTCCAATTCTATTTGTTTCCTTGCAACTATGAACCATATTTCACCATACACACACACACACACACGCACACACGCACACACACACACACACACGCACCCACACACACACACACACACACACACGCAACACATATACATGCACACACACACACACTTTCTCACTATTCTCTTTACTTCACTAGGAAACTGTGAGAAAGCAGCTGTTCATGCAACTTTTGACAGGAACCTTTTCTGTTCCTGTGGACAAACTCCATCCACTCTAAGTGGACACTCAGCAGAAGTGATGGGTAAACAGAAATACTCTGTGCATGACTCATTAGTCTTGATTTTAATCAGTGATTCAATTTGACCCACAACAGAATCCGTGTCTCAAGTTCAATTATAAAGATCACTCATTGAAAAAAAATTTGAAATGTAAGATAAAAAAAATAGTAGCATCCATGTAGCAGAGACTGTCCTGGATGATTTAATCAGTTAGGCGCTGTGCTAATCCGCCTCCTCTGCTTTTGCCGCTCGTCTTTAAACCTCTGTCTGGATGCACGGTTAGAAAGTCAGCATAGAGATGCTGGAGCCTGGGATGTGATTCTTGTCCAATTATTATGAGATAGTTTGAACTTCCTTCTTCTCTCTGCTCTTTGGTTCCTCTCAGGCAGTGACTCAGTCCAGGCGACCCTGTCAGAATTAGTTTCACTTGTGTTCAGTCAGAATTCATTCCAACTTTAGATTTTATAAATAAAAACAGCCACTGATGAAATATCTTTGTAATAGTTTCAGTCATTAAAATAAAAACTGACCCTGGCTAAGCAGAACTCTCCCAGAAGAGACTGGGCTTTATTCAGACAGGTATGGCAGACGCTGTGTGACCCTTTTGGACTCACCTGATTGCTTTACAAGCCTTTATCTGACACATTTATCACAGGCTGTATTAGCGGCAGTTTACTTACACAGCAGTGTGACTCCAAGTGATACTAATAATAAAATAACGATAAAATAAACATTTAAAAAAATTCTTGAATCCTTATTGTTGGTCACTGCTGATATTTGAATCATTGTGCATTGTTTCTGAAGCAGTGGTGCTGTGTGTTTGGTCTGTGAGAGCTGTGTATACTAGAGACAGAACCAGCTGTAGAGCACAGCACCATTCACTCAGGGCTTCATTATGCAGACTGGCTATCCTAGATGTAATATGTCATGAAGAAAACATGATTAAATATTGTTAGTTGCAGTCTGTGTTGTTTGACTAAAGGACATGTACTATCAAATACAGTATATTTTACTGTATAACTTTTATCATTACAACAAAAGGTTATGTTTAATATTAGACACAGCTGGAGTCATTTTGACTCCCAGCACAAGTCCGACTTCTGTCATCTACAGAAATACTCTGATGACTCTGCAGTTGTTGGGTGAATCAGAGATGAACAAGAGGTTGAGTACAGAGAGCTGATGGACTGCTTTGTGTCATGGTATGGGAACAAGCATCTCATCTTAAATGTGAACAAAACAAATGATTTCAGTTTGTTACTGTTCCTACTGATTTCAGTAGGAACAGGGTTAGATCAAACCCTATTTCCATCATCGCAGAATAAGTGGAGGTGGTTAAGGAATATAAATACCTTGGTGTTCATCTAGAAAACAGACTGGACTGGAGACGCAACAGTGAAGCATCTAGAAGAAGGAACAGAGCAGACTGTAGGAAGCTAAGATCGTACAAGGTTTGCAACAAAATGTTGCAGATCTCCTGTCAGTCTGTTGTTGAAAGCATCATCTCTGCTGCCTTCATCTATTGGGACAGCAGCATCAGAACCAAGGACATTAGAAGGCTCAACAGCCTGATAAAGAAGTCTGGTTCTGTTCTGAGGATGACTGTCTTCTTTCCATCCTTCTTATGCAAAGAAGGATTCTTCATAGGATCAAGAAAATAATGGACAACCCTGACCATCCTGTTCATGACACTGTCTTGGGAAGGCAGAGCATCTTCAGTCAGAGGTTTCTTCAGATTCAGCGCAGTACAGACCACTGCAGAAGATCTTTCCTGCCAACAGCCATCACCACCTCCGACCTGTTCAGCTCCCAAAGTCCTGTCCACTTATTCTGTGACAGGTTAGGTGTGATGATGTATTTGAGCTGCAGATAGTCTCTCAGGCTGTCTGCAGCTCAGCTGAGCTGTGTGAATGCCTGGCTCCAATAGCCTCCACAGAACTGTTCAGTGTTGAGACGTTAAGATGAGCTTTAATCCCACACATCTGACCAGATGTCTCACTGTTCGTCCTCTGTTGTTTCTAAACCCTAAATATGTAAAATATACTTTCATTATAGTTTAGTGGTCACATTTAGGATCAGTGGGTACATTTCAAGTTAGTTGTTAATTCCGTTCAACATCTTCCATTTTTCTTTTCATAGGTCACATCCATAATCTTCCATGCATCATTGAATCAAATTAACATGCTCATTGATCCAAAAGGCCATTACAGCAGCTACAGCCATAAAAAAAAGTATTGACTGGAAATCTACATAAGCTTCAGCTTTTATGACCTGGAAGTGTGGTAACTCTGTGTGGCTCTGGTCTCCATAGCTGCCCATCCTGGTCTCATCTGTGGTCAGTCTCTACTTCCTGGAGTGGACCGATGTGTTCAAGCCAGTGAATTCTGGGTATAACTGCCACGACCGCAGCCTGAGCCTGCCCTACATTGACCCCAACCATGAGGTCATCCCACTGCTGATGCTGCTTAGCCTGGCCTTCGCTGGACCAGCCATCACTGTGAGTATTAAGACCATAAACATGCACAGAGTTCCTGTTTCTTTGGAAAACCAAATGGTTGAATATGGGAAAATATCAGTATTAAAACAATTATTTTATTCAGAATATTTCACTGTATAAGGTACAGTTAGAAGTATAAACTCTCATAAACTGTACAATAATACAGCCAGAAGTTCACATGCAACCTCAGCTGGGGCTCCAAAGTGAAATGGAATCTGTAGACTGAGCTGACATTCACATGACCTGAGGCTGAGGGTGGCAGTTCAAAGGTTCATCACATTTTAATAAAGTGTTTTGAAATTGCAATGATAGACAGAGTGAGCTATGAATGAATGAATGAATGGACATTTAGATGAACTTATTCTTACTTTTTGCCTCAGAACCTCATCGTTGAGCGCCCCAGGCAGACAGACATATGGCACTGACCCAGGGCAATGTGAACGCTCCACACACTGGTAGACAGTCATCAAGGCACAGGAGTGTCAGCCATAGAGACACAGGAGATATAGGGGGTCAATCCCCCCCCCGCCCCACCCAGTCACACAACCAGTTCCCTCCACCCCATGACTGCACGTCAGACAGCCAAGTACCAAGCATGGAAAGACAAGAAATTTATTTTTAATAGTGATCTGACAGAACAGTGGATGACATGCAGCAAAGGTCATCGGTCCAGGCCAAACCCATGACGGCCATAGGCTAAGTCCTTCGTACGTGGGTCATGCGCTTTACCCCTGCGCCACCACCATGCCCAGAATTCAATTAAGTTAATGGCTCGATGCAATCAACTGTTGACTTTCCCCACATCCTTGCTCTGGAGGCGGATCACTGGGAAGTTAATGCAACTGGCTTGGATAACTTAGAAAACATTCTATCAGTTGGAATAATGAATGAAAGTTGCTTTGTTTTATAACTTGAATGAAACTGTAACATCTTGGATTGATTAAATCATATGTTGTGTCTGTCTGTCTTGTAAGTTGCTTGATATAATTGCGCATGATGTGAATTGACGCCATATCAAAAATTTCATTGAATTGGATTAGATCTGAAATTATGTAAACATTATTAAAGGCAACAATGATTCAGTACCAACCACAATGTGTACAGTAAAGATTAAGCCTAGCAAGTAAGTAACAAAAAACACATTGAAGACTAAATGTTGAGTCTGCTGTCATCCTCAGTAAAATCTTTACCCACCACATCTACATGGAAGCACATGCAATAAATGAGCGATTGTTCTCCAGATCATGATTGGAGAGGCCATCTTGTTCTGCTGCCTTTCTCGGAGGAAGACTGGCGGTGGAACGGAGGCTAGCATCAACGCAGCTGGCTGCAATTTCAACTCTTTCATTCGCCGAGCCATCCGCTTTGTTGGTATGCTCACTTTCTTAGTTTTTGGTTTAAGACCAGTAAACGCTTGGTTCTTCCTAATTCATGTTGCATTTTCTCACATTATCATCCCAGGTATGATTTTTGGACCTCTTGTACAGTTGTCTCACGTCAAACCTTTCATCCTCAGGTGTTCATGTGTTTGGCCTCTGTGCGACCGCCCTTATTACCGACATTCTGCAGCTAATGACTGGCTATCCAACACCCTACTTCCTCACTGTGTGTAAACCCAACTACACCACACTGAATGTCAGCTGTGATAAAAACCCCTATGTGACAGAGGATATCTGCTCAGGAGCAGACCCTGCAGCCATAAACCAGGGGAGGTGAGGAGGAAAATCATTCATCTCTTTCACTTACCTCTAGAACTAAGAACATCTCAGTGACAAAAGAAATCTATAAGACACTGTAATTAAGGAGTATATATTTTGTTCCTTTGCAACAGTTTTAAAAAAAATTGTTAAATAAGAACTGATCAACCGACGTGTGGGGACAGTTTGAGTTCTGAATACATCAGTCTCACACGATTAATCAGCAGTTCAGAATTTTTATTAAACGCATGAAATAAATGTTTAAACTGTTACAGAAAAGCATCCAGAGCAAGGGGCCCTCAGAGGTCTTGAGGGCCAATGTCCTGCAACTTTTGAATGTGTCTTTGCTTCGACACACCTGAGTCAAACCATGAGTTCATCAGCAAGTCCCTGGAGAACTTCACTGCAGACTGAGCAGGTCATAAACATCTGATTCAGGTGTGTTGGATCAGGGAGACATTTAGTAGTAACAGGACATCAACCCTCCAGGCGTGGACGTGAGCATGTTATTACTGTTAAACCCACGGTCTCTGTTTTTGTTGGGGTTTTTTTAAGTTACTCTGAGCAACATTTAGCAGAGTAGATAAAAGTGAAAAGCTGGAGATATTGGATGAGAAACTAATGTAAACACATGCAGAAACACACCTACCTACGTCATTTAGAGAGAACACAGCGGTTCTCAAGCTGCATGCTGCAAATGATGACGACGTTTGTGCTTTGATACTCTGAGCTCTGGCTTCGCAGTGTTTTCCATTTCATAAGAGCATTTAGGGACAGTTTTGTAGATGGAAAATATTGAGGTGAGAACTGATGTGATGCCTAACACTGACCTGATGTGGTGACAGCTCTGCTGGAATGTTTCTCCTGACTAACTTCATTCTGTTTTTCATCACTGATCCGAATGCCCAGACCCTAGTTTTCCTCAAAAGAAATGTCACACATTCATTAGTTCAGTGCACTTAATGTTTTGATAAAGTGGAAGGATTTCTATTGGTTGATCTATTTCAGCAGCTGAAGTAGATCAACCAACAGGTGTTTTAGTCGTGTATGTTGGCAGTCGTGTATGTTGGGGACCAGAGCATTGATTCCTTGAGACTCCCTCTAAAAATCCTTCTGTCTTTTTCAATAGTTCAAACACCAAATATACCTCAATGTTCATTGAATCGGACAATGGAAACGTCTTAGCTCTACAGCAAAAGCTGAGGTCTACAATCTTCCTTACCTCCACAGCCAATCACTGCAAAGGAAATGAATGGCGCTTCTTGATTATTATTATTACATAGTCCTGAGTTTAGATAATAATAATTTAACCAATAAGCCAGCCCATTTTAGTTGGATTACTTTATCAGTCAATTTTCCAATCAAATATCTGTGCATCATCCTAGTTGCCATAGCAACAGCTAAATGGGATCATGACAGCAGAGTATTTCGGGATATGGTTGCCCATAATTCTTCCATTGACCCACACACATCTCATAATTCAAGAGGTGTTAAAGAACGACATGTTGAGGGGAGAGTTGAACTTTTTTCCTGTTCTTATTGATGGAAGGCTTTAAATAAATTGGTTTTTAGCCTTGATTTAAAGGAATTCAGTATTTCAGCAGCTTTACAGTTTTCTGGAAGTTTGTTCCAGAAATTGAATGCTGCTTGAACCAGAACCAGAACCATGCTTGGTACGAACCATGGACTGAGGAAAACTAGAACCAGGCTTACTGCTGTCATAGTATTATTACTGGATGTATTTTAGTGAAAGGAATATTTGCCTGTTAGATTTATTTTTTTTATCTTTTATAAATCAAGTTTGCTTTTTGATGGATAGATGTATATTAGCAATGCCAAGTATATATTACCATGGTATGGTATGGTATGGCTATTGCTGCAATAAATTATTGTGGTTGCTGACTCATCTGTCACTTTTTTAGCTCAGTTGCCTAGTCAGTATATGTCTTAACTAGCTTTCTGAGGGCCACATCTTTATCATTTCCATCTTTCACAACAGCTTCTCCAGTCTGCACTGCACATCTGTTGATTTCACCCTGATGCCTCTAGATCATGATGGAATTCTCACTGTAGCTTAGAATGAGGTGAATTTACAGTTTTTTTCCCCTTCTTAATTAGCTCTAATTCCAATTCTATATTGCTTAAGGGAGGGCAAACCTGAACGGAGTTAATCCACACTAAGTACAGATTTTTAGACAGACTGATTTTTAAATACTTTATTTTATATTAGAAGTCATGTTAAACAGTATGTTGGCTTATTTTATATGCCAGTCTAAATAATTTTTATTTTAAATACGAAGTTCAAATACTTGTATTTGGAGATTTACAGTAAGTAAATTTGTGTGCAGATTTGTTTTTCACTTTTAATTATTGAATTACTGCTCTTAGACAATATTCAGTTAAAAGAAACAGGAAAGAGAAGGAACATCTGTCTGTACTAAACTAACTGTTAGCCACCAGAGGCACTCGTTAGCCATCAGGCATTGACTTCAGAGATACTTCACCGGAAGACCAGAGACTCATCCACCAGAGTCGTAGTAAAGAAATCTGCTGGACTGATTTCAGCTCTAAATTTAGGTCAGTTCTGTGAGAAGCAGCGCAGTCAGTTTTCACATCTGTATTAATTTTTAATGATTCCACAGATGTTTCAGATGGAAATTACATGAAGGCACACGTGGATATACTCAACTGCTTGAATGCACCAAGATGCTGGGATCCACACACATACGCCCACACACACATGCACATGCACACACAGCTAAGCTGGTTAGAGGACGAAATGTGAGGAGCTGGTAGAAATAGGTCACATGGATGGAGCTCACTGAGAAAGTGGGCCACAGGTTCACGTTCCCTCTGCAGCTCCCAGCTCAGCTCCTGCTGAAATGCACCATAACAAGGCTGGATCAGACACAGGCTGCACGCTTAGATATTTTTTTATGGGTCTGTGATGGGTTGTTACAGTAGGTAGAAACTCAGACGGGAGATATCTAATATGAATGATGAGAGAACCCATGGAAACAAAACACCCTGGCATCATACTTGGTTTTCTTTGGCCTTAGTGATGACTCCCTTGTTCTCTTTTTTGTTTTGTTCTGTTACAGAAAATCCTTCCCATCCCAGCATGCCACACTAGCATCCTTTGCTGCTGTCTACATATCAGTGAGTAATTGAGCCTTTCTAAAAACACACAGATACCATGGACAGATTTAATTACACTTTTTAGTTGAGGAAAATAGTATTTTATTATCTGCTCTATGTGCTTCGTTCATATGCCTGGCAGCTGGTTCAGTTCCTGGAGCTTCAGTATAGACTGCGGTAAAAAGTATTTAAAGACTTGTTTTCTTATTAGTCAAGCTTAAATAGCATGTCATTAAACAGATAGCGGTGTGTTAGCGGTACACACTCATTCCATTTTTAGTTCCCTTTAAATGGGATTTGCAAAAAGAAAAACAAAAAGTGACCACTTTGTAACTGACTGCCAATTTTATTAATAAATAATAAGGATGTGTAGCCAATGGATAAATGGATGGTTGGATGGATGGATGGATGGATGGATGATATAATAATAAAAGCACTTAAAATTTGTCAATGCTGTTGTTTGGAAGTTTTTAATAAGATATTTAGTAATAAAAAATGTTTAAGTAATATTTTAGTTTTGATACTTAGTTCGGTGTATCAGATATGCTCCCCGTGGTATCAACAGTGTGTTGTCACATCCTGTAGTCCTACAATACTTTAGATCAGCTGAAAACTGCAGGCTGCTGTATTTGGAGTTAAGCTGATTTTTCTCTACTACTAAAAATGTTTAGATTCACTCTGATGATGTTTCAGGTGACTGATTTAGCTAAGTGCAAAGTGAACTATGTGCTCATTTGCTGTATAGGCCTTCTCTGCAGCCCTATATGGATGGATGGACTTTGAATGATCTTTAGCAAGCCTGCAGAGCCACTCATCAGAAATGATATGTGTTTTTGTGTTGACAGATGTATTTCAACAGCACTCTCACAGACTCGTCCAAGCTGCTTAAGCCTCTGCTGGTCTTCTCTTTTATTATAAGTGCCATCATTTGTGGTTTGACTAGAATAATTCAGTACAAGAACCACGCTGTTGACGTTTATCTGGGATTCCTAATTGGAGGTGGTATCGCCGTGTACCTGGTGAGTTTGTCAAAAATTGCTCTCTTGCTAGCATCTTTTATATGGTGAAATTAGCTACCAAGAAAACAATTTACTTGTAACTTTGAAGTCTTGAAAACAGCATGTTTCATCATAAACAACTATCGATTTTTCACTTCAATACTTCTTTGGGCTGAATTCACTTCAGTTAATTAGATTAAATAATACTAATCCAGACATTTGGAGAGCACTAGAGTAATTAATCGATATTTTACAACTATACCATAATCTTGTATCAAATATATATCATTAAAATGAACAGATATGGGACTATCTGGACAAACTGTCTCACTTACATGTACATGTATCACAAGCCCACACATGCAATTCATAGATAGATATTGGATAACTGAGATGATTATCTAAAGTCGGGAATCAGTAGGATTAAGTATTTGAACACCCTGCGACTTTGCAAGTTCTTCCACTTCGAAATCATGGAGGGGTCTGAAATTTTCATCTTAGGTACATGTCCACTATGAAAGAGATAATCTTAAAAAAAATCTGGAAATCACAATGTGTTATTTTTTAATAATTTATTTGTGTGTTACTTCTGCAAATAAGTATTTGAATACTTGTGAAAATCATTGTTAATATTTGGTAGAGTAGCCTTTGCAGTTACAGAGGTCAATCGTTTCCTGTAGTTTTTCTCCAGGTTTGCACACACTGCAGCAGGAATTTTGGCCCATTTCTCCACGCAGATCTTTTCTAGATCAGCCAGGTTTTTGGGCTGTTGCTGAAAAACACGGCGTTTGAGCTCCTTCAAAGATTTTCTATTGGGTTTAGGTCTGGAGACTGGCTAGGCCACTCCAGAACCTAGATATGCTTCTTACAGAGCCACTTCTTGGTTATCCTGGCTGTGTGCTTCCGGTCATTGTCAAGTTCTTCCATGACAATGACCTGAAGAGAGCTGACACTACATCCTTAACACTAGGACTACCAGGATTTTGAGAAATTCCTATCTCTACCAAGAGGGGCCAGATTGGGTATCTTCCTAGAGCTACCGAGAGGGGCCAAACTGGGTTATTAGCATCCAAATGTGGCCAAACTGACGACTCTGAATGGTTTAATTAGCATCCCTGTAGATGAGCAGGGGGGAGGAGAGCCAAACTCACTACATCAACTTTCACGCTCAAAACACAGCAGTTAAAGTCACCTTCTCCCCACTCCCCAATTCAACATTTAGGCGTATGCTCACATTTTATACATATAAAAATGACTGCAAACAGACGTGCAATTGCACTGTTTCTCTTAATTTTAAAACATTTCAGTGGATAATTATGTAAATGGAATAGAAGATAATTTATTTTTAAGATTTTTTACTCAATTTTTACCATTTGCATGTGAAAAAGGCAGAATTTTGTGTTTCATAGACTCAAGTGTGCTCACCAAAGTGTTTAATGTAAACATTTTCATCAAATCCAAGGTTCTTTATTGCATTTACATTTTTATCAACCCTGATGGAATTGAGTTACAGAGACCAATACCTTTACCCAAGCAATTCAGAAATGTTCTTCTGACATTTTTACTGTACCAGCTTACATCTTATTCAGGCCCAAAAACTGGATACAGTTATCTGTCGATGATAGGCAGAATGTATCTTAGGGAGAATTTAAAGTTCAACACAGGGCTAACACAGAAACACACCAAGATGGCTACTTAGATGTACTAAAACAAGGTATTTTGAATATTATTAATATTTATGCTTTAACACTGCTAGAGGAAGTCCAAACACCAGAGCACGAGAGAACGCAAACTCTACAGAATAAATCCAAGGCTACGATTCAAACTGGAGATCTTTTTTTCCAAGGAGACATTGGTAATTACCACACCGCTGTGCTGCTTCTGTGTAACTTTGTATTTATTGATATTGTACATGAAAAATGTTTGAAATGTATCTTTGTTCAATGCATTTGTGATTTTTTTTCACAAGTGAATTGGATAAAATACACAGCAATCTTCAGCATAAGATAGCTCATCTTCTCCACAAGTTGGAAAAAATTGCATTTCCTTTCCCACTTATAACACATTGGCATGTGATGTACAAGATATTGAGAGTGGATTTGCACACATCTGCCACAGGTTCCCAAAGTTTCAGGAGAATTGGGGTAAATTCACACCAGCCCTCTTTAGCCCACGTTAATACTCTTTTTCATTTGCCTAGAAAATTTGGTTGATTTAGGGAGGTGTGAATGTGTACTCAAACTTTGGTTTATTTATCCAGAATGCTTTGACCTACAATTCACGTTTTGCTTTTGGAATGGTATTCACTTTGCTTGGCACATACTTATGCATTCAAACCACACCTAATAACCCTGGTTATTAGGTAGACCAGAGTTTGCTTTTCGATTGCTTTATGGTTCCATGTCATAAATGCCGGGGGTTATTTCTGTGTTTTTTATAGAGATAAGAATAACATTGATGCTGTGTAAAAGATCGACAGCTTGTTGAGTATTTAAGCCTACAAAACCAACAGCAGAAGAGGCAGTCAACAGACGGGGGTGAGGATGCATGCAGTGTGATAGGCTTAGACGTTGACAATTGTTGAAAGGATGTAGATGACCTGCATGGAACAAGTACTCTTAGTTTTCCTGCTAATTACTCTCTGATTCCAACTGAACACACCTGGAAGATGGCAGCTAACATCCTTTCATCGACATCATTAAATTGACTTTTCACCATAGTGTACTGTGAAACCCCAGTCCTCTATTGCAATTTCAGAGAAGAAATTATAGAAAAGACCATAACCATCCACCAGTCACTACAACAGCTTATTACTAAATAATTAATATAGGCTAGTGGACAGACATTTCTGCCTATAGTACACATTTAAAATCAATTAAATGGTGCAGTTGTTGTTGCTTGTTAGGTTAACAACTGACCTAACAAAACGTATGCAGTAGATCATGAACAGTTTATTAGCTGATAATTTAACCACTAAGAAAAGACATTTAATTTTGTTGTAAAGTTTGCAAAAAAAAAGCTGTAAACAAAGGATGCAAAATATACAAAGTTTTAGAGCGCATCTGCTATTAAACTGGTTAACATGTTGTTTAAAAAAGAAAATTGAGAGTCAAGACAAGATACTAGAGGGACAAAACTTAGAAAACAACATCAGGATTTGTTGTAAGAATTACCATGCAAAGAGAAACTATGCATGGGACTTGAAATATACTGCATTTGGGTTGAAGCAGCCGATACCACAGAAAGGATTGCAGAGAAAAAGCATTAGAAATTAGCATCCCTGTAGATGAGCAGGGGGGAGGAGAGCCAAACTCACTACATCAACTTTCACGCTGATTGTCCTTGGAACAGGATAGTAATGGCCTTATTTACATAACAAAGGCGCCTCTTCACACCCTCTCTTGGAGGGCCAAACTGGCCCCTCTCTGGTAGCTCTATGGACAGGGCCAAACTGGCCCCTCTCTGGTACCTGGACGAAGATTCCCATTTTGGGAATCTTTGGTAGTTCTAGTGTTAAGTGGGAGAACTTGCAAAGTCGCAGCATTCAAATACTCCAGATACTCCAAATACCCTTCCTATGGTGTTAGGGTCCCTACGGACCCGTTTTGAGTTTTAGCATGCATAAAAGTACTTCATACATTTGTTTTTTGCGTTGAAACTTTTTGACTTTGTCAGGGACTTCCATTTGAACAAAGTAAAATCAATTTTTTTTTTTACTAAATTATAAAGTGCTCTGGTGAAAAAAATGACTTTTGTGGTGTTCAGGTCATTTGTGACCCGGTTAAAATTTTCGATTATAAAACAATAAAAACTGCCAAAAATTAAATCATGAACACACAATCAACCAACAGCCTCTTCCTCCAACCACTTGAGCTTCATTTAAGGGCTTTTCTCTTTGCCTTTTTGCGAGAACAAACAAAGGGAGACATGTCCAGGCTTGTCAAGCCATTTGAGTGTAGAGGTGGTGACTTGCAGAGTACACATCTCCAATTCACAGGATGCAACAATGAGAAGATTCAGTGTAAATGAAGCTTTGGATCACATCTTTGCTGCAAATGAGGCAGAGGACACACAGGATTTTAGCGATGGAGATGAGCAGGCCTCTGAGAACGAAGATGATGTGGAGTACCATTTGGAACAAACAGACACAACTGATCAGTCTGAAGAGGAGGTCACTGGTGCTGAAGCTGCTCCTGCAGAATCATTCCAATCCAAATGTGGCAACATCCATTGGAGCACAGTTCCTCCTGATGTGCATGGAAGGACAGCTGCGCAAACATCATCAAAATGACCCCTGGGGTCATGAGGTTTGCTGTGACAAGAGTAAGTGATATCAAGACGTGCTTTGATCTTTTTTTGCCATTGTCACTAAAAAAAGTCATAATTGCTATGACAAACCTTGAGGGGGAAAAAGTCCATGGCAACACGTGGAAAGACATTGATGAGACGTACCTGGATGCCTACATTGGTGTTCTCCTCCTTGCTGGACTTTACAGATCCAGCAATGAGGCAACTGAGAGTCTCTGGGATGCATCAACGGGCAGAAATATTTTCCGGGCAACAATGTCTCTTCGGACCTTTCAGATGATCTCAAGAGTCCTCAGATTTGACAATCGAGACACCAGAGCAAAATCTGACAAGCTTGCTCCCATCAGGGATGCTTGGGAGAGATGGGTGCAACTCCTTCCACTGATGTTCAACCCAGGGCCAGAGGTGACAGTGGATGAACATTTTCTCCCTTTCCAAGGAAAATGCCCGTTCTGGCAATACATGCCCAGCAAGCTAGGCAAATATGGCATAAAAATCTGGGCAGCCTGTGATGCTAAAACAAGCTATGCGTGGAACCTACAGATTTACACAGGCAAATCTGCAAGCGGCATCCCTGAAAAAAACCAAGGAAAACGTGTAGTCCTCGATTTGACTACTGGACTGCAGGGTCACAACATCACTTGTGACAATTTTTTAACTGATTATTTTGTTGCCTTCTTCTCTTAAGGTTCATTTGACCACTTTTTAGACATTGAAAACGAGGGGTATGCTGTTAAAACAAAGGCCCATGGGGCCACAAAAAAATATTAAAATCAATCTTTTCATGGATGAGGGAGCCCAGCCAGCTAAACAAGAGTTAAGAAAAACATTGGATGATAAAAGATTGTTTTTAGGGTATTTTATGGCTGATTTAATACACGGGTCCAAAATGACCCGCTAACACTACAGATGGCAGCAGAAAGCTAACACCAGAGGAAGGATACAAAGATGGTAGCATAAATGTTTGGCTATTGAATTGGACCATTCAAGGTCGCTATCAAACTAATTTTCTATTAGCAACTCCACAAATCTTTTTGATAAACATTACATTTTCAAGAGACATACAAACAAACCTTAGCTTGGCTTTTTCTCTATTCTTCCTCTTTCTTTTCTCTCTCCCTGACGGATAAGTCCTCTTTTGCGACATTGTTTTGCTAACTTATCTTCTATCGTAGCTTTTGAGGTTTGCATGAACTCTGCAAATAGCAGCTCAGTACTGGTGAAGCGTGACCTACCGCGGCCACCAGGGGACCACCAAGAGCAATTCATGTTTATTTCCCATATAAAGAATGATTTCTACATTAATTATCAAATATATATTATTGTAAAAATCAGAACTCTATAATAAAATTATGTGTTTTTGTTAATATAATCACATAGAATCATTACTAAACAAAAAATAGTTCCACTTAGGGGACTCCCTAGTAGCCCTAGGGCCCTAAGGAGCCACTTAGTTTGCTTATGCTTTGGTCTGGCCTTGTTTGAAATACATAAGCAGTGAGGACATTTCATAATTAAACTTGTTCCATGAGTGGCATCCTGTTCATTATACCCATTGACATGAATGGATTAGGAGACCTTGATTCAGTTATTTGAATGAGTTATGACATTCTTTTGGAAGTACATTGGAGCTCACTGTTACCAATGTTTTGATGCCAGTCCTTAAACTCCTAAAAGAAGACAGGGTGTCTGCCTTACCAAAAAATAAAGCTGGGAGAAAAACCTGATAACCAAACTGAACCTCATATTTATTTATAAAGCACATTCTAAAACAAAAAGACATAAATAAATAAATAAATAAATAAATAAATAAATACATACATACATACATACATACATACATACATACATAAAGAAATATTGAACATGGAACAGAACAAAACTACTAAGTACTAGATAATCCTTGAAATAAGAATGAATGACAGTTCACATCGCTCAAGTGCCACAGAGTTGATGTCATAAGTCCGATTTTAAAAGACTTTGAGAGGAGCAGATGATCAGATGACTACAACAAGGATCTGATGGGATCTGAAGAGAGGGATTAATGGACTAGATCTGTTGTATCGGAAGTGGCAAGATCATAATAGATTAACTATATGCTCATTTATACACTCTAGGAATTACAAATTCTTAGAGTTCCTGCAGTCCGAAAGTGAAGCACTCCAACACACCAATGCAGAAAGGCCTTGGCAGGAACCTAAATGAAATATCACTGCTCCATAGACTATGTTTCCACCTGTGGTTCTCTGTTTTTACCTTTAGGATTAGTGAAACACTTAAGCTATAAGAACCTATTAAAACTGTATAAAATAAAAGGTGTCACAGTCATGTCAATGATTTATGCATTATCAAGTAAAGTACGTACTTGTGTTTGATTTGTTTCCAGGGGGTGTATGCAGTTGGAAATTTCCAGTCAAGTGAGGAGCCCAACAGCAGTCCTGTTCTTTTGCACCACCCTTCTTGCACATTGCCACATGTAAGTCAGGAGGCTGTTCTCCATCACCTTCAGATGAAAGCTAGTATGTCTAGTGAGACTGGTATCCCCACCTCCCACTCTGAAAGCCTGCTTCACCGAGGCCTTCAGCAGCAGAGACCTGAAGACAGCCTAAAGCGCTCCAATGCTAATGTGGAAGTGATGTCGCCCTGCAGCCCCCAGAGCAAAGATGCCATGATGAGTTTTAGCCATACACTCCCTCGGGTTCACACCCCTCAGGCCATAGCAGCATATGAAGAAGCCGCCAGACGCCATGCTGCCACTCTCCACCATGCGTCCATGGACTCCAGTCGCTCAAAACAGCTTCTGTCTCAATGGAAAACCAAGAACAACAACCATAAATGCTCCATGATGTCCCCAGACTCCTTTTCCTCCTCTGTCGACTCATCTTCTGGACACCTTCCACATCATGGCAGCATTGAGCTACGATCCAGCTCTGAACCATCAACTGTGGGCATAAATGGTGGCCTTGATGCCAGCACATACTTGTCCAAGCTACCCACTGGTGCTAGTACCACACTACCCAGTAACTGCAGTGGAATCACTGGAGGCACCAGGATATCAATGCAATCTAGACCTGGGTCTTCACAGCTAGTGCACATACCAGAGGAAGCACATGAAAATTACAATACCTTTTCCCAAAGGACAGGAGCAAGTGACATAACAGTCAACAGTACAGTTCAAGCTAACTGGCAAAGAGCAGCTGAGAAGACTGGAAACATGCAGAGCACCCAGCCACGAATCATGCAAGTGATTGCTATGTCCAAGCAGCAGGGTCTACTTCAAACCCATTCCAAAAGCTTAGATGAAAGCAGCATGGGTTTTAATGATAATGGAAGTTGCCACGGTAGTACGCGATACAGAGCACTCACCGATCAAGACCCTATCAGCACCACAGGGCCCAGCTCACTGGGCAGCACCACTGGTAGCATTTCAGGAAGCACTGGAGCAATTGTCAGAGTAGAGGCCCACCCTGAAAATAACAAACCAGTTATTCAAGCTCCATCTACAGATGGAAGTGGATCTTGGAGGTGGCGATCGCTGGATCATGGCAACAGTGTCGGTGGAAGTACAGGGACTAGCTGTGTTGGTAGTGGGTCAGGTCTCAGGCAGACTGTTGAGCACAATGATCAAAGCGTCGACTCGGAGAGTTCAGACTCAGCTCGTGAAGGGTCCATTGACCAGAAACGTGGCAAACATATTATTATCACCACCTCAACTGTTGGAACCCCATCCATAGTTACTGTTCACACCCAGAACACTGGCCAGTCAGAGCAGAGGCTCCATCCTCAGGGCCTTTCCACCATAAGGGTCACTCCAGGAGATGGATGTGGTTCTGGGGCTGGAGGAGGTGGTAACTTAGGGGGAGAGGCAGCTTCCGAAATCCCCTCAGTTGCTTCCAGTCGTGAGTCAACACTGCGAAGAAAAAGCAATAATATCATTATGATCCCAGAGAGAGCCAACAGTCCTGATAATGCTAGGAATGTTTTCTACAAGGGAACCTCAATTACTCCTACTTTCAAGGAATAAAACACGATCTGACCGGACTGCCATTTGAAGAAAGCAAATACAACAAGTGTATTTTCAGAAAATTCTAATTCTAAAGAAGTTTATATGTAGCATGGTTCTTGTACACGCTTACACTGAAGCGCAACAGTTTGTGTGTTGTTAAAATAATCACTGTGTATTTCTTTGTGGTCACTCCTATGGGAATCCTTTTTATAGAGTCATATGTTTTGGACTAAAAAAAAACAACAAAAAACAATGTGCCAGTCACATTAAGACAAAATTGTTGTTCCATAGCTGTGAAACCAATGTTTACTTCCCTACATTGTAAATACTGTGTATACTTGAAAGTGGTGCTACACCAGCCAAAACTATTTACTTTGTATAAAACATTCTGTATTCTCCAAATACACCAATAATTATTTTACAAAGAATTTCAACTATGTCAAGAAGGATTATGTAATGCTTCTGTTCTGTACAGGTAACCCATCTTTAACAGAATACTGTTGGAACCATAAGTGAGCTTAGCATTTATCATGTAGCTACAAAGACAAATTAGACGTAACTTGCACTAAAGTAAGCGTTTACTGTATGCTGCATCATACTGTTTTATACATCTGTATACATATACTACTCACAAAGTGTTAGGGATATTTTGCTTTTGGTCAAATTTGTGGAAAACTTAAAAAGTTCACACAACAATGATATCATGGCATGAAAGTAGGGAAGTTTAGAAATATCCTACAATGATTTCCCTACCTCACACAGTGTATTAAAAGAAAAGCCGAGTTGTGGGCATGCAACAATAATTAATGTCAATGTCTCTATAATGTGTCATGTGACTTGAGCATTAATTACAACTTGACAACAATGTCTCTGATTGTTCACAAGTCAACTTATAGTCTGTTGTGGCATGATGTCCCTCTCTTGTTGAAGGGTGGCCCTCAAATCATTGAGTTTCTGGAATATGAAGTTACAAGTCCCTGTACAGCGACTCAGCTGACCCCACAGGTTCTCCATGAGAACCAGTTCTGGTGAAAATGTTGGCCACTCCAGTTATGGTATCCTGGTGTTCAAGCAGGTGTTCCTCAAGATTGCAGCCTTGATGACCTGGAGCATTGTCATCCCTTTGTTTTTTATCATTAATCCATGACTGGATTAATAATGTTATTTAGGTTGTATCATTTCTGCTAAACGTGAATGAACTTACATCAGAGAAACGTTCCCTGGCCCATAAAAGGCCAGGCCACTCAGCCTGTTGGTGTGATCAGTTATGGTTGCAGGCCGTCCAGTACACACACACTGATGTTAATGATTCCTAATGATCTGATGTGGCATCTGGGAGCCTCTCACCTCCCTTAAATGTACCAGGAGTTGAATGGCATTCATCATCCAGTTGTGCTGGGCAATGTTCACTTCACAGCAGACGTGGCCAAAGAAAGTCCACTGTTATACCTTTCTGTGACTCTTCCAGTCTTTCTACTGTATATCTACATTGCAACCTGCTGAAGATACTGTGACTCTGTAAGCTCAGTGGCCAATTCCGCCTGAGAACATCCTGTTGGAAGCCTCATAATGGAAATTATGTTGGTCAATTGTTAGCTGTTGCTCTGGTCTCATGATGTCAAAATGTCTGCAGTATGTTGAGGAGAACTGTTTTAATACAAGAAAAAAACAATTGAGGTAGGAAAAGTATTGGTTGATTCAGGGGTCAAATACCTGTTCTGAATTTTGCCATTAAAAAACAGTACGTTGTTCAAAATGTATTGAAACATTGAACAGTTGGATATGTGTATTCAAAGATTTAGCGAAAGTCACATTAAGTTCAGCTGTAAAGGTGATAATGCATCCCGACACTTCATCTGATAGGCTAATATCCCTAACTTTTTGTGAGTACATTTGTAAATGAATGGCAATCAATTCTTAGAGCACATACATCAGCAAAAAGTGCACTATTTCACCAGTTTTACAACTTCTAAATGTGTTGAAAGATTGACAAAACGTCAGGATTTTTCTGACTCCATTTTGTATGTTTTGTTTTTTTTTTTAAAGTATTTGAAGTATTCCAGTGAAATCCATTTTGTGCGCATGAATTACCTGAGTCAGTAAGAGTGAATAAAAAAGAAGACCTACTTCAGTCAGTGTAAATACAAAAAGCGTTATGAGATGAATATCTTTTTAAAGGACCAAAAGCTTTGCAAACCAGCAATATGTGAAAAAGAAATTGTGCTTTCTTAAATCATACAGTTGCTATGATTCACCATGTTTTATGTTTGTTTCTCCAGTCCAGCTACTGTTGGACCTAAATAGCCTTCCATTAAACCTCAGAAAGAGATTAGGCAGCCATCAGCTTGTGGCGGGTTATGCACCAGGCAACACCACCTCTTAATATAACATGATGGCTTTGGAGTGGCCAAGATAAAGTATGAAAGTATTGAAAATCCTCCAGTGGTTGAATTAGAATAATTCTGTAAAGGAAAGTTACAAGCAGCTATCATGCTTAGGAGCATCTATGGCTTCACATAAGGCAAACTTGGATTGCATAGCTTGTTTTTCTTTATAGGTAAAATAAATCCTTGTTTGAAAACTGCTTTTTTATTCACTCAGGTTTGATTTTCTAATTCCAAAAACTGTATAATCATCTATAGCAATTACATATGAGAAAAACTCCTTTAAAGGAAAAGGGAGCTCCCTTAAAAGACATTAAGGGAGCAACTGCAATATCTATTACTGAGGCTGCAGTACTTCAATATATAGTGTTTTAGAAAAAGGGATTTTTTTGTTCACAATATCTAAATGCTGTATTCCTCTGTGTACACCAATGTAGCAAAAGCACAGATTGTTTTAAACAACCTAATGTTGTTGTGTAGCAGAGCTCAACAAAGGTTTCCTAAAAGATTTAGACATAAAGTGTCAATTTCAATTAAAATGCATTCTGTTGGTTTTTGTTTGTGTATAGCTATATTGAGTTCTCTCTGTTTTCTTGCTTGACAACCAGGAATTTAAATGAACTTTTTGGAGTAAAGTGGAATATTACTGTCAAAAAGAAGTAAGACAGGTAACAGAAACCTGAGCATTGTTGAGAAAAATCATCGTTTTCTCCTTTATGTGTTAGTGAGCTGAACACTGGCATTGTTCATCATTCTTCAGGGTGAAACAGCTCTGATGCCTTCAGGTTCTCTGGTTCTGAAAATTCCTTATAAGAGTTAAACGACATGGTGGTTCTCTAACTCTTTACCTTCACACTTTAGTGTTCCGTTTCCAGTAGACTACAATCATGTCTCATGCAAAGTTTTTTTGTTGATTTTTTTTTGCTTTTAACAAAATGCAGCCTCACCTTTTAACTGATCATTTGTCTTATCTTAAATCACCAGAGCAGCTTTGTTAAAATTTGTTTATTTAATTATTATTATTATTATTTTTACAAACTACAGCAGGTTTGTGCAGACTGACGTAGAGAAAGATTGCTCCAAGATAATTGGACTTCAACAGAAACTCTTGAATACTCTATGTAAGAAACAGGGGTTAACCCTAACCCTAAGAAGAAAAAAAAAATCAGTCAAGCTGACCAAATCATTTTAGGGATAAAGTGGCCCCCTATATTTGTGGGGGTTTAGGAAACATCACTGCTTAAAATCTGTGAAAACTTGAAACCCCCTCTAAAAAAGCTTAGAACTGCCTAATTTACTAGATAGAACACCAAATATACCTTAACATGCATAAAAGTTTTTGCACTCCTGGATTGGCTGCTTTGCAATTACCAGCCAGTGATGTGTCAAGTATCACTGTTGGTAAGATTTTTTTAATTATCCTTTAGAACTAATAAAGTCGTGTGTCCAGCAGCGTATAACTTGTACCATGGGCTGTCAATCAGACTAGAGCTTGCTCTGGGTTGTTGACCTGCTAAATCATCACCTTCTGTCTCAGCCTTACATCACTGGTATACGTCTGTTAATTTCCCTATGAACAGTTTCTCATTATTGTCTGGCACCATTTTTAATTTTTGTATATTTTCAGTCACTTCCAATAGAAACCGCCCAGAGTGATCCACCATGTTCCACAGTAGCAAAGCTTTTTCAGCATGCCAGAGATTACTTTGATGTTGACCTTTTCTGGTGACCCCAGCATCTTATTACACTTATGCAAGTATACATTTACAAATTGACAAATTCTTAATTATTACCTTAATTTTACTGTCAATACCAGCTTTTTATGGACCCTCTTATTTGAAGCTAAGTTTTTTGGGGGAAAATACATAAAACACCACTTTTAAGTTTTGTATTATTGCTTTTCACATTTACTTTAGTAATATTTAGAACATTTTTGTAGATGCATTACTTATAACTAAATTCTATTCAAGTTCCTGGTTGTACAGTACAAAAACAAAGAATCTCAAATTTGTTTTAGACTGTGCTAGTTTGATGTTTTGGTTTTGGTTTGTGCCAAAAGGTATTTCGTGAATTTTCTGACAAAATTCATGTTTATTATTAAATGTTTATGTAATAAAAAACACACACGTGCACACCCCCACACACACTTTTGGTATTTTAGAAGTTACAAGAAGAAACTGGGACAACTGTTTCTTGTCATATTGTGATATGGCAAGATGTACCAAAGTCTGTTTTTTCTCACATCAGAACATTTGTGTAGCAAATTTTGTAACCCCAGAAACATTATAAGCATGTTTTGTATAATATAAAACAGTAGAATTTAGTTATACTATAACCATATATCATCATGTCTTTCTTTGTCTCTGTCTGACTGTCATAAGGCTAGCTTTGTATCTAGGTACTCCGATTATTGCTTTTACAGTTGTCACTGTACATGATGACAATGTGAAATGTGAAATACTCAAGAAAATTGCAGGAAGTAGTCTCAAAAGCCAAGACAAATTTTCAGTAAGGAAATAATTATTTACTAAGCAGTCCAAAATAGTTTACATATGAAACTTTATGTCATGTTAATTTATTACTTAATTTAATGGTTTGGCTGCTCAGGTGGTGAATTGGCTGTTAGAGTTCACCTCAGAATCATTTTACTTCTCATTTTTGAAAAGTACCAAGAGAAGTCTCTCTGCCTGTCTGCAATGTGAAACACACAAAGCTGGCAGAAGTTCAGCTTTTATAAAAAACTAAATTAGAACATCATCTTTCAACTCTTTCTTTTCTCTTATGTCACTTGGGATTGTTTGGGTACATATAATATGTGATGAAAAGGGAAAAAGGTTACAGAGTAGCAGATAAGTAAATGAGGTTCTGTCTTATGGCCACAAAGGCCACAAACTTATCCTGTTTGTTGCTGCCAGCACCAGCCTCAATAGTAATTGATGGTGTGGCTTTTGATATTTACTGGAGTAGATTTTATGATGTGAAAAATCTATAAATGTGTTATTCTTAAAAAGTATATTTCCTACAAACTTTGATACTCTTGTCATCTTGAAAAAAAATTATTTGGATCCAAGCCTTAATGTTCTAAACACTCCATACAGCATGATGTTCACTGAAAAAGCACACCTTGTTTTACAGTTAGAAGAAAAAAACAACAGATCTGATTTTCTGTACTTCCTAAAAGTCAGTGGAATCCAAAGTGTAGCGTGACACTGGACCAGTCACGCCATCCACAGTTTGGATCCTCCATCCAAACTGTGGATGGAGGATCTTTGCATGTGTAGACTACTGTGCCGTCTCTGGATGAACAATAAATGTTTTCTGATTCTGTCGTCTGATGTATGGTTTCTATTCATCAAGGGAAAAAAGAAAGGGCTGGAGGATATAAAAGAATGATTGGAAGGAAGTGGTAAAAATATCACAAAAAATAATTACTAATATCCTAAAGTTCTTGAAATGAAAAATTAAGAGTATGTAACATTTTTAAAATTATGGTTTTTTAAAACTGTCACCTTGTTGTATCATTATCGTATGAGACAGATAGTCTGTGAAAACATCATGCTCCTCCACCTCCTACCTGAGCCGTCTGCAGAAATACACCGCTCCATCAGAAACAACCAATCAGAGTCAAGAGGAGGGCCTTAGCTCTGTCAATCACTTCGTGTACATTCTGCTCACACTCTCCCTATTGCTCTGTTCTATGCTGCAGCTACATGCCACAATATAGTCTGTCATGAATGCTCAAGATATTTACCATTGTGACGATCCCCTCCTGTCCAGTAGGTGTCTCTAGTTCACTATTTGTTTGTTTTGTTCTTTTCAGGAAGCAGGTAGATGGGCTGTTAATTGAGCGCATCGGGTGGCTGATAAATACTGACATCCAGTCACCAGGCCCCTGCTTGATTGGCCTCCAGACCAGACCGGAACAAGCAGCATTGGTCCACGCTTCTCTCTGACTGGCTGAGCAGTTCTCGCAGAGGATATTTTGGATAAAATAAATTATTGTTTCTATGGATCTGCTCGTCTGTCTCCCATTTTGTCATCGCCTATGAGTGGGGCGTGACAAATGGGGGGCTCTTCAGTTTGAATCCAGATTGGAGATCAGCTGTCAGGTAGTATGTTTTGAGTTGTGAACTTTGGCTTGTTGGGGGAAGTTGACAATCGTGCTTGGTTTGGTGAGTGAAGCAGCCATTATACATCTGTTTTGAGAGAGTGTGTTTGTGTAGCAGTTTGAGTGATCGCTCCCATACAGTCGTAGTAAGTCGCGGTGGTTCTGTCCCTGTTAGGCTTAAAAACGATTTCCCTTATGGAGTTTGTTGTGGGGGAATTTTAGTGTGGTGTGAACGTGGGTAGAGCAGTTGTCTCGGGAGCACATCCGGAGTTGCAGTGGGGTTGCCATTTATTGGTTGCTTTTCCGGACTCTCGGGCATTAGTGCATAAAAACCCATCACCGTAACACCTGAAGACTAGGGGGGAGATTAGTTAGATTCTGGTTAGGCAGTTAGAGGGACGGGGTCACTGTGATGTTGTGGCTGTTTTGGGATTGTGGGAGCTCAGAGTGCTACTGGTAGGGTTGGAATTCAGGTGTTGTGTGAATAATTGTTAATGTTATGGCTAATGTTGACGGGTTTTTGCGAGATCCGTCTGAAGAGGGGTTGGAGCGCTGCATACGCGAACAGTTGTTAAAGATCGCTGAACATTTTAAATTGGAGGTCAGTGATAAGCGGCCTAAGGACAGTATTAGAGCTATCATTAAAGCTAATCTAAATGACTCCAGTGTGTTAGGACCAGCTAAGTTGCAGGCTACCGGGACGTGGTTGGACACTGACGTTTTTGACAGTAGCTTGACTTTTGAACAGAAGCAGGAGCTGCCTTTGCTGCAGGCTGGGATAGAACAGAACATATTAGATGTGAAAAAACTGGAGTTGGAAGAACGTAGATTGAGTTCAACTAGTGAGGGCCACACCCCCCTCGATGCTTCCGCTATTGGAACTTCTAGCTCGTTTGATGTTGGCAATAATCTGCGTTTAGTTCCTCAGTTTGCTGAATGGGATCCAGATACATTTTTTTCCCTGTTTGAGCGTGTTGCTGACAGTAGAGGTTGGTCTGATCTGGACCGAACACTGCTTTTACAGTGTGTGTTCACAGGCAAAGCGCAAGAAGCATACTCTGCTCTCACAGTGGATGACAGTAAAGTTTATGCCACTGTGAAGAAGGCTGTTTTAACAGCTTATGAGTTAGTACCAGAGGCTTACAGACAGAAGTTTCGGACATGGCAGAAGTGTGGTAAACAAACCCATGTAGAATTTGCCAGGGAGCTGGGAATCAATTTCAATAGGTGGTGTGCTTCCTTAAAAATTAGCACTTTTGTTGACCTCTGTAGTTTGGTTGTCCTGGAACAGTTTAAAAACTCTGTTTTGAGTCACATTGCTGTATACATCAGTGAACATAATGTGAAGACAGCTGCTGAATCTGCTAAGCTAGATGATGAGTATGTTCTTATACACAGGGGTGGCTGTGGGTGTCAAACTTGCAATGATTTTGGTTACAGGAGCGGCAGTCAATCTTTTGTGGGGAATCATGCAAAGGAGGAAGGCATTGGTCGTGATATGAACAGTAAGACAGAATGGATTTCAGGTGGGCATGTTTATTTGGATCCGACTGACATATGTCATTATTGCAAAACCAGGGGCCATTGGAAGCGTGAATGCCCTAAACGGGGTGCTCAAGTGAAATCTGCTGCTTTTGCTGCCTCTGAAAAACATGCTGGTTTTGTTTCCTCTAAGCAGGTGGAAGTAGGACGGAAATACACTTTGGACCAGGGGGATTTTTCACCTTTTGTTTCTGATGGCCATGCGTCCTTAGTGGGGAGTGATGCTACAGGGCTGGTAAAAATTTTGAGGGATACTGGGGCTTTTAATTCATATATTGTGAGCTCTGTATTACCCTTTTCTGAGGAAACCAAAACTGGAGACCATGTTTTGATGCGGGGAATGGGGCTTTTGGTGGAACCAGTTCCACTGCATAAACTGACATTGACTTGTGGATTGGTTCAGGGAGAGGTTATCATGGGGGTGCACCCTGCACTTCCTCTTGAGGGAGTGGATATAATTCTAGGCAATGATCTTGCTGGTGGCTGGGTGTGGGCTGATTTTCCGTTACCTGCACCCATAGTGTAGAGGAATATAATTATATTAATAGTTAAAAATTATGTTTGTTGGTTGGTTCGCACTAAGATATGTTTTAACCTAAAATAAATGTATTGTGTCAAATGGACTGGGTCAATCTGACCTAGAAGTCAGGAAGGAATTCAGATTTGGAGAAGATATGGAATAACAATCATTAAAGAGAGGAAAGTTGTTAGTTAAGCTGTTGTGCAAGAAAGTTCTGGCGCCAGACATTTCTCCTGCTCGCCAGCAAAGGAACTGGGCCGGAGCTCAAGACGTGGGAAAGAACTGTTTGGATAGATAAGAATAATAATTGACTTGTTTTGCACCTTTGAAATGGAGCAGATGTTGGAGGTCAATAGGTCTTAATATTTCCAAGGAACTTCCAATACACATCCAGTGTAAGACGGAGCCAAATGAACTACGTAAATGGAGGAAAGCAACGCCATTGGTCGAGGCTTTCCAATACACACGAGTACAGCTCGGACCCTATAAAAAACTGATACCAGAAGTAGAAGGCAAGAGATTTTGGGACTACTGTAACGATGTGTATGTGATGTTTAGTTCCGCAGATGTGCATTGAAATCTCTTCTCGTTTTTACTATGAAGAGATGGAATTCTGAGTCTTATTTAACCTTTATTAATATACTCTATGAGTTTAGGCACCTTTAAATTCCTCAATAATAGTAACTTCTTCTCCTGTTTTAGGGAAGTTGGATGAGAGTGCTCAGTGTTTTCCTGGGGTTTTTACAGCTTGTGCAGTGACAGACTATGTGCCGTGCTGAATCTGCATCTGTCCCTGACCATGAAGGTGAGGGAGCAGAGGAAAGTGATTTTTTTTTCTCTGTATATGTCCCTGATTCTCTTTTGTCTTTATCATAGTGACCTGATGGCGGAGCAGATTCTTCTCTTTGTCATCTGTTTGATCAGATTGTCACTGAGGAAGAAGAGAGTGTGGCCAGTGGGTACGTGTTGAAGGATGGATTGTTGGTATGGAAATGGTTGGTACATGGGGAGGATTTTGTTGGTGGTCCACTCTGGCAGACTGTTCTTCCCTCCAGCTTTCACAGTGAAGTGTTGCGGGCTTCCCATGATCAATCAGGGCAGTTAGGGGTCCACAAGACTTATAATTATATCCTGCTTTATTTTTTCTGGCCTCGGTTAAAAAAAGATGTGTTTGAATATATCAAAACCTGCCATACATGTCAGATGGCAGGGAAGCCAAACCAGAACATTAAGCCGTTCCCTTGTATCCAATTCCGGTAATTATGCAACCCTTTGAACATCTCATTATTGATTGTGTTGGTCCTTTGCCTCAGTCTAAGGCTGGGAGTAATTATTTGTTGACAGTGATGTGTCAGACAATAAGAAATCCAGCTGAGTATCCACTCCGTACTATTACTACTAGGTCTGTGGTGAAGGCTCTGAACCAGTTTATTTCTATTTTTGGTATTCCAAAAGTTATCCAGTCTGATCAAGGTTCAACGTTTTCTTATGTTTGCTCAAGTTTTGAAACTGTTACAGGTAAAACATAATCAGGCTTCTGCATACCATGCCCAGAGTCAAGATGCTCTTGAGAGGTTCCACCAGACCCTCTAGTCCTTGTTGCGTAGTTACTGTGTGGAGTTAAACAAGGATTGGGAGGATGGTTTACCATGGCTTCTGCTGGCTGCTCGTGAGGTGGTGCAGGAGAGCACTGGTTTTAGTCCAAATTAGCTTGCTTTTGGACATGCAGTGCGTGGGCCGCTTAAACTGTTGCATGATGCTATGAGAACTTCACAACCTCCAAGTAAGTTAATTGACTTTGTCAATGATTTTAGGCATCGTTTGTATGTGGGGGTGGAAATGGATAGGGAGAAGTTGACCTCTTCTCAGGAGAAAATGAAACGCATCTATGACCGTAAGGTGGAAAGTTATTGTTTTAGTCCTGGTGATCAGGTACTTGCATTATTACCAGTTGTCAGCTCCCCCTTTCAAGCTAAATTTACAGGCTCATTTACAGTTCTGCGCAAGCTGTCAGATCAAAACTATCTGCTGTCAACACCAAGGTGGAGGAAGTCAACACAACTTTACCATGTACATTTATTAAAACCATATTACACACAGGATTCACAGGTGTCTGCCATTAAAGGTGAGGAGGCGCAGGTTGATAAGACAGACTCTGTGGTTACTACAGTGGGTGGTGTGGGTTTCTTGTCTGCACTTGAAAACGATGTGGTAATTCCACCTAATGAGTTTGTTGACTGGCAGGCTGAAAAATTCTGATGCACTGAGGAATCTGGATTCTTTATTTGCACACTTGTCTTAGGAGGGGGGCACTGAGTTGACTGCTATGTTTAATGAATATTATTGTTTGTTTGATGATGTGCCCAGCCGAACTCACTTAATCCAACATGATATCGATGTAGGTAAGGCACAACCATTTCGGCAGTTCTTTTACAGAATAGCTGAAGAGAAGCGGAAGGTCATGGACGGGGAGATTTGGTACATGCTTGATAATTGTATTGCTGTACCCTCTGCATCTAGCTGGGCATTACCTTGTTTGTTGGTGAAGAATCAAATCAAAATCAAATTTTATTTGTATAGTACATTTCAGCAGCAAGGCATTTCAAAGTGCTTTACATCATATCAAACACAATGCAACATACAGTAGAATCAACAATCAAAACATGACATTAAGTCAAGTTCCATCTGTCATGAATTGCGGGTGTTGAGGTGGTGAGGCAGACGCTGTAGACCCAGGTAAGATGAATAAGTGGTTTTAATAAAGAAAAACACAGTCCAGCAATGGGCAGCACGGCCGAGCGGAAGCCAGGGCTCGACGCCGGTAGCAACCGTTAAATTGACTGGATAACACGGAGGACAGAACGCACATTAGACGACTGCAAGACAAGGACCCGACGGAGACGCAGAGACACAGAAAACTCGAAATTAACACACAGAAAACACAGATCACGACAGTACCCCCCCCCCCTCAAGGGCGGCTACCAGACGCCCAAAAAACAATAAACACAACAAGGGAGGGTGGAGGGGCACTGGTTGGGGGGCCAGAGTCCAAAACAAACCACAAACAACCCACCATCGTGGGCGGAAACAAAGGAGGCAGAACCCGCGGAGGTCCGCGGCGCTGGAGGCGGCGATGAAGAGTCTCCAGGGCCGCCCAGAGGCGGCAACGATGACGACGAGGAGTTCCGGGGGCCGCCCAGAGGCGGCGACGACGACGACGACGAGGAGTCCCGGGGGCTGCCCAGACACGGCGACGACGAGCATTAAGACGCAGGGTCTTGGGAGGAGCACTAAGATGCTGCGACTCAGGAGCACTGAGGGGCGGGGTCTCGGGTGGAGCACTGAGAGTCGGGGTCTTGGGCGGAACACTGAGAGTCGGGGTCTCGGGAGGAGCACTGAGAGTCGGAGACTCTGGAACATTAAGGGGCGGAGACTCTGGAACACTAAGGGTAGGGGGCGACGAGGGAACTCTAACACTAGGGAGCGAGGAAGATGCACAAGGGTACTCGGAGAAGGGACTAGGAAACAATGAAGAAACACTAGGGAACTCAGAGGGAACACTAGGGGACAACGAGGGAACACAGGCAGCCCTAAAGGATTCAGGGAGGAGACTAGGGAGCTTGGAAGAAGCACTGGGCAACAACGAGGGAACAGATAACCCACTAACTGGGGCCAGAAACGCCCTCAGCCGCGTCGCCTGTCGGCCAGGTGCCAGGTGGGCCGCCTGGAATCCCATCACCATGTGAACAGTGGCTGCAGCAGTCTCAGGAGCGTGGGCGTGAGGCTCATGTGTGCCGGCGGGTGCGCCGGCGGGAACGGGCGCAGCGAAGAGAGGCGGAAGATCCGGAGCAGCAACGAGAGTGAAGGCAGGAATGGAGGCTGCAGCGGCGGCCGCAGCAAGCTCCGGACGAGGAGGAGAGGCTGCTGCTGGCTCGGACTTGGGAGCGGAGACTGGAACAGGCCTGTGAACAGAGCGCTTTTTCTGAACGAACTCTTCATAGAGTTCAAACAGAATCTCCAAAACAGAGTTTCTCCTGAACTGGTTGAACACACGTGTAAAGTCCTCCTCTGAATCCAAATTAAATAAATCGGTCTGGGTTGGTGGGGGTTCATGATTGGTGACTGGTGGGGTGTGACACTGGTGCTTCCACAGATCATAGTCCGAATGGAGACCCATCTCTTCCAGCAGCAGCGGAGATGGCAGGATCTCTACGTCCTTGTAGAGATCCTGTTGAGTCAGCTCCAATTGCTGCTGGATCCATACCTCTTGGTACTGCTGAGCCATGAGCTGCTTCCTCACCTCGGTCTGGTTGGGTCCTACTGTCATGAATAGCGGGTGTTGAGGTGGTGAGGCAGACGCTGTAGACCCAGGTAAGATGAATAAGTGATTTTAATAAAGAAAAACACAGTCCAGCAACGGGCAGCACGGCCGAGCGGAAGCCGGTGCTCCTCTTTAGGTCCAAAAATAATAACTTCAGTTTTGTTTCTGTTCAGCTGGAGAAAGTTTTGGCACATCCACACATATATCTGTTCTAAGCATCTGTTCAGTGATTGGATGAGTTCAGAGTCACCTGGTGACATCGTAATGTAGTGCTGTGTATCATCTGCATTGTTCCAAATTTGTGGTGCATAGATGCTGCTTCTCCTCGTTTGGTTCTGGTTCTGGCTCAGGTTATAACAGATTCCTTTTATAATCTGAGCTAGTGGGAGCATAGAAATATTGAACAAGAGGGGTCCTAGGATTGAACCTTGGGGTACCCCACATGTGACCTTTGACCTCTTTGATGAGAAGTTTCCAATTGAAACAAAGAAATCCCTGTTCTTTATGTAAGATTCAAACCAGTTAAGCACTGGACCATAGAGTCTGACCCAACTCTCCAGTCGATTCAGTAATATGTCATGGTCAACATGCATTGAGGTCCAGCAGAACCAGCACTGTGGTTCTCCCACAGTCTGTATTCATATGGATGTCATTGAACATTTTTACGAGGGCGATCTCTGTGCTGTGGTGAGATCAGAAACCAGATTGAAAGGAGTCAAAGCGGTTGGTTATTGTTAGGAAACTATTTAATTGTTTACACACAGCTTTTTCAATAACTTTGCTGATGAATTGGAGGTTGGAGATCGGCCTGTAGTTCTGCAGTAGTGATTTGTCCAGATTGTTCTTTTTTATAAGTGGTTTGATTACTGCTGTTTTCGAAGCCTGGGGGAAAACGCCTGATGAGAGCGATAAGTTTACTATTTGGATCAGATCAGTAGCAATAACAGGCAGGACTTTCTTAAAGAAATGTGAGGGTAAAACATCCAGACAGCAGGAACTTGAGCTTAGTTGACTTATAATTTCCTCTAGGGTTTTATAATTAAGTAGTTGAAATTGGGTCATTTGTCCTGTATTTGTTTTGTTTGGGCACAGCATTGGTACTGACTTTATAGTGGATGTACAGATTAATCCTCTGATTTTTTAAATTTTCTCTGAAAAGAAGCTGGAAAACTAGTTGCAGGCAGCAATACATTGAAATTCAGGCTGTAACGTCATAGGAGGGTTTGTGAGCCTGTCAACTGTTGCAAATAAAGCTCGAGCATTGTTAATGTTTTTGTTTATGACATCTGCAAAGAAAGCCTCCCTTGCATGTTTTAGTGTTAATAGATAGTAACAGTACGTAGTCTTTCTTTATAGATGTCATAGTGAACGTGAAGTTGAGTTTTATGCCATTTTCGTTCTGCCCTACAGCAGAGTTGTCTTGCAGATCTGACTGTTTGTGCATTTCTCCATGGAGATTTCTTCCTGGGAAGAGAAGGTCGACAAAAGTTTTAGATTTTGTACTGATTACCAGAAAGTGAACACGGTTACAAAATCTGATGCTTACCCTATGCCATACATGGAAGACTGTGTTGATCAGGTGGGTTCAGCTCAGTTTGTCAGCAAATTTGATTTATTTAAGGGTTATTGGCAAGTTCCATTGTCTGAGAGAGCTAGAGAGATTTCTGCCTTTTTAACTCCTGTTAAAAGGCTCCTTTTAGGCTCCTGTCTGTTCTTTTACTCTGTAATGAGTTTCGGATTGCGAAATGCACCGGCAGCGTTTCAGCGTCTCATGAACATAGTTGTGTCTGAGTTGGAGGGATGTGCTGTATATTTGGATGGTGTGGTGGTCTTTAGTGACACATGGAAAGGACATCTGGCTCATACATGTAAGCTGTTTGAATGACTGGCTGAAGCACACCTGACCATTAACTTCTCCAAGTGTGAGTTTGCTAAGGCCACTGTTACCTATCTGGGTAAGATGGTGGGGCAAGGGTCAGTGCGTTCAGTGGAAGCCAAAGTAACGTCAATTTTGCAGTATCCTGTACCAACCACAAAAAAGAACTCCAGCGGTTCCTGGGGTACTACCTCAGTCTCTGTAAGAACTTTTCTACGGTGGTTTCTCCATTGACAGATTTGCTGAAGGATAAGGTGAAGTACACCTGGTCAGATTTCTGTCAGAAAGCTTTTGAGGATGTCAAATCTGTTCTCTGTTCTTCCCCTGTTCTTGCAGTTCCACGACTGGATCATCCTTTTGACCTGCATGTGGATGCGAGTGATGTAGGTGCAGGTACTGTCTTATTTCAGCAAGATAATGATGGGGTTGATCGACCTGTGAGTTTCTACTCTAAAAAATTCAACCATGTTCAGGTGAACTATTCTGTCATTGAAAAAGAGACATTGGCATTAATTTGGGCTTTACAGTATTTTGAGGTATACCTTGATCCTGGCAGTGTTCCTCTGGTGATCTATACCGATCACAACCCCCTAACATTTTTGCATTTATTGCAATGTCCGAATCGCATGCGATGGATGTTGTTTTTGCAGCCTTATTTCCTGGATTTCCGCCATATTAGAGGCTTGAATAATATTGTGGCAGATGCTTTATCCAGGGCACCTTGTCCCTAGATTTAATATACCATGTATTTAATTTTCATTCCCCTTCTCTACAAGTTTCTTATAGGCTTCTCCAGAGACCAGAGTGGGTCAGCTGTTGAGGTGGGGATTGAATGGGTGATTGCGGTAAGGCAGCAAAGTCTGTTAGTATTGTAATAATCACCTAATTCAGTTGAATTGCTGTCTCTTTTTGGAGTTCCATTAGGGACTCCATTTTTATGGGGAGCTGACGATCCCCTCCTGTCCAATAAGTGTCTCTAGTCCACTATTTGTTTGTTTTGTTCTTTTCAGGAAGCAGGTAGATGGGCTGTTAATTGAACGCACCGGATGGCTGATAAATACTGACATCCAGTCAGTGACTGGGCCCCTGCTTGATTGGCCTCCGGACTGGACCGGAACAAGCAGCATTGGTCCACGCTTCTCTCTGACTGGCTGAGCAGTTCTCCCAGAGCATATTTTGGATAAAATAAATTATTGTTTCTATGGAACTGCTCATCTGGCTCACATTTTTGTCATCGCCTACAAGTGAGGCGTGACACCATGGACACCGATTATGGTGGATAAATGGTTTTCCCGTCACTGTAAGTTGTTCATCACTGTTAGCTCTTTTAGCAGCACCTACACAAATTTGATTGACAACATTAAGACCATCCTCTTGGCTCTGATAGGTAATTTTTGAGCAGTGCATTTCAGCAGATGGTTATAGTAGCTCAGAGAGGAGGTGAAGGAGCATGATTTTTTTCGCAGATTATCTGTCATGACATGGTGACAATTTTAACAAATATATAAAAAAACTTTCTTTAATAAAAGTTATACAGCAGCTTTATCTAACCACTTGTTTTATATTGATTCGGGTATTTTGTATGCAAGTAACAAAACATTGTATGAGAAGTCACTTGTAGGAGTTATTATTTCTCTAAGTTCAGACAGTTACCTCACAGCAGGAAGGTCCTAGGTTCAAATCCCAGGACCTTTCTGCTGTGAGGAAGGTCCTGGGACCTTCCTCACAGGGCAGGCTGTGTCTGCACACAGCCTGTCTGTGTGCAGACAGGCTCCTGCACACAGACAGGAGCCTGTCTGTGTGCAGTTTGGTTTTTACCTGTACAAGAGAGATTCTTCTCAATGTACTCCAGTTAACTTCCACACTCCAAGACATGCAAGCAGTCTGAATTGCTCCCAGGGAACTGTTTCCTCATATGACCCTGATGAAGAGGGGATGTGGAGAGCTGACCCCTCACTCAACCTGTGGCTGCTGAAGATCCCACTGTTCTGCTCTCAGCCATTATTTTAGAGTCTGAGGTCATTATCCTGCTGAAAGACCCACGACCTGCCACTGAGACCAGGCAGCACATTTCTCTCCAGAATGCTGTGTTACTCTGGGGATTTCATCATATCCTGAACAGAATCCAGACACCCTGTGCCAGATGGAGCAAAGCAGCCCAGAGCATAACCCAGTCTCCTCCATGTTTCACAGTAGGGACAGCAATCTTTTCTTGCTGGGCTTCTTTTTTGTGAATGTGAGCTTAGAGCAGATGAGCCTTGCCAAAAAAAAGGCTCACAACAAATTTTGCAGAATTAAATCAACACTATGCCGAGTCTCTTTTCAGAATTGGCATTAATCCTGAAAAGGAATTAATACCAATGAATTCCTTTTCATAAATTAATTTCCATTAAACAGTTATAGTTAGGTATAACAATTTCAAGTGTTAAAATTACTAAATTTCTTGTTAATTTAACTCTTACAGAGTTATTTTAACACATTCTGATGAGAACCAAATAGACTTGGCATAGTGTTGATTTAACACTGCAGAATTTGCTGTGAGTCTCATCTGTCCAAAAGACATTCTCCCTTAAACTTTATGGCTTATTAATATGCTGTCTCACTTTGTAATGCTTTGTTTCCTCCGTGTTCATTTCCTGTGAAGTCCACTTTGGCTCAAACAATGGTTTGTCTGATCTGACCCTACAGCCCTTGCCTTTAACATGCTGCTCTATAATCTTCTTTCCAGGGAAGCCACTGGACCAATAAAAGCTCACACAAGCTCAAGGTCAGACAGCAGTGAAAACAACTCCATGTACGGCCAAATCTGTGAAACGTTTATGGGATCAACAACAATGAAGACACTCATGTTTTCAGTCAAAGCAATGAAATTCTAAACTGCACGGACTGCAACTGCCTTCAAATGATTTATCTATCCACTTGTGGTTCAACAACGCCTCCTGCAGGACACCGTGTGTGGAACCCATAACAATAAGAGGATAGCCGCATATTAAGCTGATTAGATTATGAATTAATTTAGTAAATGAACAATGTTGGAATTTCAAGTATGTAAAGGGGCTGCATCATGTAAAATTGATTTTTTTTTTTAGCTTAAAATCATGTTATGATATTTTTCACTAATCATTCAATCAAAAACATAGCTGGAGTGTATCTTTGATCCTTTCATGCATGTTTGCTGCTGTTTGTGGGCTCAATGTTGTCATGCAAGACGTAACCAACAGAATCCGATTAAAGGATTTTCAAAATAAAAAATCCTCCAGACTCAATACATAACACGGAAATATTTAATTATTTTTTGCGCGGCCCGGTACCAATTGGTACACGGACCGGTACTGGTCTGCGGCCCGGGAGTTGGGGACCACTGCTCTAAGCTGTACTTCCGTATTTGTTGCTGGAAATGATAACTTGGTGTGCCAGCTGTCGATTTTGTGAGGGCTCTATCTTTAGACTGTAGAAGCTAAATCACTTCATGTGTTGCCATAGTAACAAGACTGCAAGACTAAAAGCACAAGAGTAAAAGTGATGTACTGGTGATGGAGGTGGAAACAGTGATGAAATTATTAAAAATGGAAGAATTGTTCATGAGTGAACGAATGAACAATCGGGTGAGTAAAACCATGACACGGCCGCCTCACTTTCCAAAGAGTATTATGCAAGTTACAGTGCGGGAAATCATTATGCCATCACATAAGTTTTCCACCCTGAAAAATTAACACACAATAACTTTTATAGTAGCTTTTTAATAGGGAGACAGAAAACACAGCAATGAAATAAATATCTGATAATCAAACAAAAGTCAGCTTAGTAGCTACTAGGTGGCTCAAGCTTTACTGGAAAGCACTGAAGTCAGGTTGGTTTTAGTTGGAGTTAGTTACCACAATTTTGCTTCTCTCCTCTTTGTGTGGAGAAATTTAATGGCAAAAATCAACAGCTGGCATTTTAATTGAAGAGCAGGATTTTATCTCTCTTTCAGATACTCTACACTCTCAAAACTTTATTTCTTCACTCAGATTTGAAGCGTCTCAAACAAATTTCTTCTCCACTTGCACAAACTTTCTCTCTGCATGGATCTAATCTGCACTTACAGGTCTCTGCTCTGCTTGCTAATGTTTTTTGCTGTCACAAATCAAGGAGTTTTGTTGCCTAGCAACCATTCCAACCAATAGGATGACAGTGTTCCTCTGGGAAGAGAATCTGTGTGTGATTGTGTGGCTACAATATATAGCTGCATTTCCTCCTCTGGTGCCACCCACTGAATGTAGGAAAAAGAAATTCCACTTTCTACTCTATGTTACAATTTTCAGAAAGTCATCAAAGATTGATCTGTAAAGACAATAAACAGGGTAAAATATGCTTTATTTATTTAGAGTATTTAACTTTCCGGGGTTTACATTGATCTGATTGTTGTCTCTTGAGTGTGATGTGTCTTCAACTCTGACATTCAGTATGGAGAAGGTCAACCCATGGCACAATAACATCTAGGTTTAATCAGAGTTCAATAAAAAGAACCAATCTGCAATTTTCTTAAAAGGCTCTCTGAAATTTGGAAAGACTGTGTTGCTATAGCAACAGCAACCTCTCAAATTAAAGCCTTCATGTAAAGCATCACAGAGGGAACATAATAGGCAAGCAACAATTTCCTAATATTGGCTGTCAGGTCTGTTCTGGCATTATTTCTGAGGCTGGTGTGTGAAGCTGACAGCTCACACTGAGTGTGTGTTGAGGGTGTGTGTTTGGCTCTGGGATAACTGCAGCTGAGTCACAATGGATGCAGATGGAGGCATGCCTCTCCATACTGCGCTGCTCACACTCTGACATGGTGGTGATAGTTGGATGTGAGATCACAGTCATTGGAATGAACAGCTGAATTTGTTCACAGACACAATTTCATTAATAATCTTATAATTATTTTATTTTGTGAAACATTACTGAGATCATTTACATGCATTGAAGCCTTTATTAATGAAAAGAAAGTACAGTTTGTCAGACTGTGCCTCCAGCATGCAGCGCTGCAGAAGCCCTGGACTAATCCATGTCCAGAGCTGCACAGGTGGCTAGCTTTTAATAGCTGGCTGGGCTAATGAGAGATATCACGCTAAGCTAACTTTACTGCGGTTCCCCTTACAACACAATTTTTTTTTGAAAAAAGGACATTCTTTTGTCATGAGAACTCCAGATCTTAAAGTTTGCTGTAAACTCTGCAGGCTTCCATCATCTGAGGAAGCAGCCAGGTTACTGCAGCCTGAAAGGCAGCATGCACTGATGCACTGCCACTTTTATGATTCCAGATCTAATAGATCCTCTCGCCTACAGAGACTTACTAAAATGGAACACACAGCAACAACACACAGGGTGTAATATTTATTGTTATTTTCTAACACACCTTGAGACGATTAGGCAAAGACCATACCAAGGTTCCACACACCTCCCCAAGAGCCAAGCGGAGGGAAGTTGCTGGGTGCTGGTATTTCAGGCACACAGCGCGGCTCTATGACAGATAAAGACACAGAGAGAGAGAGGTGGAGGGGGAGATCTGACTCGCTCCCAGCCTACACATTCTCCCAGCAGCCTCAGCCCCAGTAATGTTAAGTACGCTGTGAGAGTGAGTTCTACCTCTCTGAAACATTCTGCAGTTGGAGGAAAGACAAAGCTAAAACCTGTGAGTACACCTTTCTAATCCTTCTGGCTTGTCCTGCTTGCCTTGATGCCTGTAATATAAGCAATGGAGAATTCCACAGTAAAAACATCTTGTTATGTATGAGACCGTAGACCAAACTACTGCTGCTCTGCTACTGCGTAGGCTGAACAATCTGCAGTCATCAGGACACAAGTTGTTGTTGATCTGGAAATAAAAGGAAGACCAAGGGTCTTTTGATCCCTAATCTCTTAATTCCTTTAAGCTGTCAGCTGTTTGCAGCATCCCGGCAGGGTTCTGCTTTTAACTAACTATTAATATTCACATGAGCACAGCTACATGGAATCACTGCATGGAATCATGTCGTCGTTTCAGAAACTTTCTCTGTATCACAACGGCTGATCAAATACTCACCAAAACTGACAGCAGCCATCATGAATGTGGGCATGTGCAAAGTAGGACTGTTACCCTCCCACTCAGCCGATTCTCACTGCCTTCAGAGAGTCAGTAAATAAGTCAGTCAACCAGTCAGTCAGCCTCTTCTTCATTCCTTTTTAACACGTTTGCAGAGCTGAGGACAGAGCAAAAAATGATGTTCTTTATTACATTTACAGACAAGAGCTCACAGCTTAAACATATCAGTCAGGAGAAAGTTTGAGGAAAAAATTCCAGAGAAATATATTAGGCTAAGTCTGTCGACCCCAAGCTGAACTTTTACATATTTTGTCACATTAAAAAACTGAAAACTGTAGGGTGAAAGTATTCAACCCCCTTTTCTCTGAGTGCAACCAATTTCCTTCAGAAGTTTCCTGATTACTGCTAATGACTAAACAGAGTCCAGCTGTGTGTAATCTAATCTCAGTAGACATCCAGCTGCTCTTTGACGCCTCAGAGGCTCAGAGAATATTGGAGAGCAGACAGCATCATGAAGTCCAAGGAACACAGTGGATAGGTCAGGGAGAAAATTGTGGAGAGGCTTAAAGCAGGCTGAGGCTGGAAAAAGATTTGAACATCTCACTGTTCAATCCATTTTCTGGAGGATAAAGAAATCTATAAAGCTTCCACCTCATGGCATCAATGAGTTAGAATGGCCCTGTCAAAGTCCACACCTAAGCCCAATCTAGAATCTGTGGCAAGATCTGAAAACTTCTGTTCACAAAAGCTCTCCATGTAATCTGACTGAGCTTGAGCTGTTTCACAAAGAAGAATGGGCAAAATTTTCAGTCATTAGATGTGCAAAGCTGGTAGAGAGAAACCCTAAAGACCGGCAGCTGGAACTGCAGCAAAAGGTGGTTCTATAGAGTATTGACTCAGGGGGTGAGTAGTTTTGCACACCACACTGTTCAGTTATTTATATGTAAAACATGTTTTGAATCAAGTAAAATTTTATTTCTACTTCACAATTGGAGACAACTACTTTTCATGTTTCTGGATGTAATGTAACAGAATATGAAAAAGTTCAAGGGGTTTGAAGACATACACATATCTCTCTCTCTCTTCTCTCTCCCTCTGTAAATATATATATATATATATATATATATATATATATATATATATATATATATATATATATATATATAGATACTGTATGTATAGTGCTCACTTGTGAAAATCTCAAGTGAGCATCAATCTGAAGCTAATCACCTGGACGAAGTGAGCAGCAGACTGAGTGCTGAAGAGCAGGCTGGCAGTGAGTGTACAATTAATCCACCAGAGATCAGATTAAGAAGGAGAAACTGGGATTGGAAGTCTGGAGAGTGTAGGTCGAATGGCCAGACAGAGGGAATAGGTCACGCCTCTGGGACTGAGGGTTGCCATGGAGAGCAGACATGGCAATGACCACGGCCAAACTCACAATAGCACACCTCCAGTGGAAACAATAGGACTCATATAACTATTAGAAAATAAGTGATTATAACCAGCTTATACACTAAGTCAAACTTTACTATCCAATGTTCGAAAAAACTTTCTGAACAATCAGGAGTTTGCTCCAGCTTCATACATGAACCAATACGATGCTGATTTCCATTCAAAACTAAACGACACATAAAAATTACAGATAATGAGTGGATGTGTAAACTTTTACAAAGTAGACTTTCCCCTCTTCTTCTTTGGTGTTGGAGAATCTGACTAAAAAGTTTGTCTTGTTCTTCAGGTTGATTCCAGCCTGGTTTTCAGTGATTTTCTGACATTTTATTTATGAATATTTCCCACCTCTCATGCTGTTGGTTATATTTCTGGCTCACATGGAGGCAAAAAAAAGGTGAAAGTTAATTAGGTTCTTTTTGAACAAGCAATAATAATAAATGCTGGTCTTTGGAGGCGTGGGAAATGAAGAACACTGGAACAGAGTAGTAGAGCGGCCTCACTTCACTGGCTGCCGGTATATTTTAGGATTCATTTTAAAATTCTTATGTTTGTTTTTAAATCACTACATAATCTTGCCCCGGCTTACCTCTCTGAGCTTCTTCACCCATACATACCTTATCGGTCTCTTAGGTCCGCAGATCAGCTGCTTTTGGAGGTACCGAGATCAAGAAGGAAGCTCAGAGGGGACAGGGCTTTCTCTGTCATGGGCCCCAAATTATGGAACAACTTGCCTTTGCAGGTCAGGGAGGCCCCTTCACTGTCCACTTTTAAAGCTCGTCTTAAAACCCATCTATTTTATTTGGCTTTCAACTCTAGCGGGATCTAGTTTTAAATTGTATGTTTTTGTTTTTTAAACTGTAAGTTTTTATTTTATGTTTTTTTTATTGTTATGTTGTGTTTTGATGTACAGCACTTTGTATCAGCTGTGGTTGTTTTAAAGTGCTTTATAAATAAAGTTGGTATGGTATGGTAAAACTTGGAGATTGAAAACTGAATGCAAATGATGAACTGAGATCTTACTGATGATGACGAAAAGTCCAACAGGGAGAGGCGAGTGTAGTCTGGGGTGTGAGTGTGTGGGGGGAATCCGGAGGAACATTGGAGCGAGGAACCTGAAGAAAGCTGCAGGATAGTGGGAATCTGTGAGAAGTGGAGAGAGAGAGGAAAACCACACAGAACCCAAACCTGACACCACCGAATCACTGCTACAAATGAGTTCTGGATCCTTATTTCCTGCTCGCTGTTTTTAGTTTTCCATCTTCCCTCCATCTCCACATTCACCTTCTCTCCTAGCTGCACTCTGTCACTAATCATACTCCCCGGAATTTAAGCCTCTCATTTTGCAACAGAATTGTTCAATTTTCATGCAAAATACAGTACATGAAATAGAAAAGCCCAGCTGTGGAGCAATGTTTTTAATAGACTTTTCTCCTGAGGACCCACCAGTAGCTCAAAGTTGTTAAAAAAACTTAACCAGGACATCTACAAGAGTCAGTCGGAGGAGTCTGCATGATTGTGTTGCTGAGATGAACCTCAAAGTGTGGAGTCACTGTAGACCAAGCAGCTCACTGTTCAGCTCAATGTACAATCATGTTAAATGTAAACTTCGCACATCTTTTTCTAAAGTGTGAAAAGACTGGTGTCAACTCACCTTCCAGGATGTTATCTCAACCAAGACTTCACTCGTGTAATTCCTGGCAGTTTTTGCCCAGATATCATCCCAGGACCTGCATTTGGGTCAGCAGGGACACTGGCTCAGAGAGTGATTAGACGGTTGCCACAGCAACCCTGGAGGAAGTGAAAGTCCTTTAGCTGCAGTCTTGCTAATGATCGCTAGAATGTGAACAGTGCTCTGCTGAACCTGTTGGTGAACACTGCTCAAATTGTTGAGATCAAGTACATTCAACCATATGTCATTCTGGGACAAGATCTTTTCAAATGATTTTATTGGGAAAGAATATTGATGCCATGAGGTGGAAGCTTTATAGATTTCTTTATCCATAAAGAAATCCATAAAGGACAAAAGTGAAATAATAAAAAATAATAAGTCAGATAAGCCTTTTTTTGTTGTTGTTTGTTTGTTTTTTGCCCCGATTTTCCCTGCAGTGTGCGGTGTGTGACATGGTGGTGTGTTGAATATGCCCGATCCAAAATCAGGCATATTCTTGGCTAGATTATCGAAGCCTGTGGGGTTTTCCCTGACTGGGAGCGAAACTCAGCCTGTTGAATGTGACAAGTAGCCAATCAGAAAGCGCGGTGACGTAAGAACGGAGTGGAATCCCAAACAGTTGACATGGCGCAACTGAAAGTCCGGTGGACATCGGAGGTGATATGTGGAAATGTTTATTACTATACGTAAAGGTCATTTTCATATATGTTTATTATATGTGGTTATGTTTATTCAGTTAAAAATACTACGAAAAAACATAACTCACCTCCAAATCATAGTGCAGCAAATAGAGCGGCTGCTCTCCTGTTCATTCTCCTGTCTCTTCTTCCCCTTCTTCCTTTTCCCCTTCACAAAGAAACTTTCCAAAGACATCTGATCTGTTTCTTACTCATTTTGCTGCTTGTGGGCTCAATGTTGGCGCGCAAGACGTAACCGAGAGAATCCGGTTAAAGGATTTTCAAAGATCCTCCAGATTCAAATAACACATAAAACGGAAAAATTTTATTATTTCTTGCGCGGCCCGGTACCAATTGGTCCACGTATACGGTCCGCGGCCCGGGGGTTAGGGACCACTGATCTAAGATATCATCAATCTAAAGGGGACCTTGTCAGTGGCTCCAACCCAAATGGAGGAATACAGACGCCAATGTTTGACCGCCCATCTGACTGGGATCGAGAGATTAAGAGAACCAGGGCTTCGGAGTGGCGGGTTTGCTCTATCAATGAGTACATTGTGGTCCCAGTTTCTTTGACAGATCAGGAACTAAAGCAATTATCATCATTGTTTAATGATGATGCATTGCAGTCAGAACCGAGGCGAAGCGGCTCACCTCTGAAGACGTTAGCATCACAGACTAGCTGTTGAGAGTTCTGCTTCTCAGTATATTATGTTCCACCTCTCTGGCCTGTAACACTGACATGTTGCTTCTCTCTCTGACTCTAAACCTGTCAGTCATCCACTACACATGTGTGTGTTGGTATGTACTGCAATAAATCCCAGGAAGGGAACAAACACTGTTCAGTAGGTCCAGCAGTCAGTTAGTTACTGGAGAAATGACTGCAGTCATCAGTCATGCAGGGTGGGACTGGCAGGTGGGCTGACACCTCACTGGACCAGGGGCCTTCAACATTCACAGTACAAAGAGCCACAACCTAGTTCAGCTCAATCAAACTCATTTAGAGCTGCAGTCATCAGTGACCTGATGATTAATGATCAATTTCTAATCCAGGAATATTTATTTTTTGAGCATTTTATCTCCATGTAGTTTTAAATTAATGAAAAGCATTAAACTTTGTAAAGGATGGATACATCTTCACCTATGTGAGGATGATGTTTGATAAATGATCACCTTCCATGTTCCCAGTGTCTCCTTCATTAGAAGCAGAAACAGGGCCTCTGGCTTCCACACGATTTGGTGCAGTTGATTTTATTCATGGGTATCAGAGAAAAGAGGTGGCTGAAATTCATATGCAAGCCACACCTTTCAGTAACAAATTCAAAGCCATACATTTTTTTCCTCAATCAATTATGATTGGGGAAAAAAAAACATGAGTAGTCTCATGATCATGTCATGTTTTTATTCTTAGAATGGACTTTACATCATTCCAAGAACTTTTGTTTTTATTGTCTAATAATTAAAAAAGACTGATTAAAAACAACAGTTAATTTTTAAGCGCTGGTTTGTTTTCTGCCTGAATTGAATGGTTTCCATCTGTGTTCTCACTAACAGACATGCACTATTAACGTACTGGTGTAAAAACAGAAGAACGATACACAGCTCATCAGAAATGCATGCTACTGATTTTAGAAATGAGAATGTTGATTTAGATAGAGATCAGGCAGAATAAGACCCTGTCTGATGATCATACAACATGACCTATTAGCTTCTGTTGGGTTGGAAGTAGAGATGGTATATTTGTGTCTCGAATCTTATTTTGCATTTAGACATTCAGGTGTTTCCAGTAGAACTAAACTGAGCTGCGGTTCTATTTATTTGCTTCATGGCCTTTAATTTTCTTCCAGCCCACCATGGAAGAGGCGGACCTGCTGAAGGAGAGGCTCCAGGCAATTACAGTAAGAAACTCATCATGTTCTCCAGGTCACACCTTCTCTTCCTCTGCTCTCCCTGTTGGTTCCCTGTATGCCTGAGGACTGGGATTAACTTTGATTTAGCTTCTGTTGATCCATCCTGAGTAATTTAGATCTGAAGACCTGATAACCCATCATCAGGGTGTCTATGTGCTCTAGACCAGGAGCTTGTTTTTGGCCCACTGCATCACCAATCCCCAACCGCACATTTTTAACATTATACTATTCCACATGTTCATCCAATCAATCAATCAATCAATCAATCATGATTAGTCCATCCATCCATCCATCATTAAGTTTATTTATACAGCACATTTTAGCAGCAAGGCAGTTCAACTAACAACAAAATTTTAAAGTCTATCCTCTCAGTGTAGGTGACTTCAGAACTGCGTGATGTGCTCTAGCTTCTTGGTTTTAGAGAGAACTCCAGCAGCAGCATTCTGGATCAGCTGATCTCTGTGTCTCCTGGTGGAGGCAACTCTGCTCTACAGACTGATGCAGCTTCATACAATAGAATAGAATAGAATAGAATAGAATTACTTTATTCATCCCAGCAGGGAAATTATTTCGCAGTTACAGCAGCATAGAGACAAGACACACAACAACCACCACTGAGTAGCAATTGTAGACAAAATAAAAATAAAATATAACATGCTGTCAATATAAAAAGCAACTTAGAGCAGTCCTTGTGAAGATTAAAAAAATGCAGATACAGTATGTATATGTAAATATATGTACAGCAAGTGTGCCACCGTGCAGTTGTGCAAAATTAGACTGATTTGTGCAGAACAATGATTTAGCTTTTATTGTACAGTGAGATGGCATGTGGCAGGAAGGATTTCCTGTATCTGTCCCTACGACAGTGGAGCTGGAGCAGCCTATGTGAGAAGGTGCTCATCAAATAGAAGCAGAGATATAAATACCAGCAGATGTCACGAGGGGATCCCTTTTCACTGTGACCAAGAGTTACACTGATCCTGGGTCCAAGAGCTAATATTAGCCATCAGTAACCGACTCATTGTGACATTCAGAATCTTGTTTCCTTACAGAGTCACAACAATGTGTTGCTGGAAGAAAGCCTTTTGTTCCTCTTTGTCTTGTTTCAATCAGAGACATGTGAGGAGATCATCTTTTAGACACAAGAAGCAGACTGAAGGACAGGTTGGCATGAAACAACAGGTAGAGAGCAGGAGCTCTGTGCCTTTAGGCATTTCTGACTTCTTCTCTCCAGCTGTCAGGCCTAGGGTGAAGAGTCAGCACTGGGATGCAACAGGTGGAATAGTTTCCATGAGTGCATACAATTCACTCATGCTGCAGACATGTCCTTTTTGTCCACAGGACAAAAGAAGAATCCAAGAAGACATTGCCAAGAAAAGAAGACAAATTGAAGAGGAGAAACTAAAACTCCAGTACATCAAGGTATTTAATGCTTTACAGTGTACTTCTGAAGAAATGCTCAAAGATTGAATGCCAGGTCCCAATAATATGCAGTACCTCACTGGAACAACGGGTGGCACAATCCCTCAACAAAATGCTTGTGCAGCATTGTTGGTACAGTATCTAAGCAGTAAATACTGATTTGGAAGATCATTTCTTCCCATAAGGATCTTCTCACCTTTAGCAGATCACATTCTGATGTAATGATCTACAGAATGTTCCTATTCTCCCCCATCTTGCACACAGTAAAGCCCCCTCCCATGAGGAGAGACCTCCAATAGGAGCAGACTGGGGTGGTGCAGCCATCTGTCTGCTCCACCTGGCAGTCAGGCAGCAGCCAAAATCTGCCTGATACAAAGCAAAAGAAGCTAAAGTATTGGGAATTAGAGATGGAACTCTGCAAGGACAAGCAGGGAAGATTTTATCTTCAGTGAGATTTCATGTTTATTCTGTTTCCACCAAGTGTTATTCCAGTGTATCATTGATCCAACAATTATTGATGCCAGACATGACACACTAAGTATTCATCTCCTACAACAGTCTACAGTTGCTTGCAAAAGTATTCATATCCCTTGAACTTTTCCACATTTTGTCACATTACAACCACAAACATGACTATACACTCACCGGCTACTTTATTAGGTACACCTTGCTAGTACTGGGTTGGACCCCCTTTTGCCTTGAGAACTGCCTTAATCCTTCATGGCATAGATTCAACAAGGTACTGGAAACATTCCTCAGAGAGTCTGGTCCATATTGACATGATACAATTGCTACAGATTTGTCGGCTGCAGATCCATGATTCAAATCTTCTGTTCCACCACATCGCAAAGATTTTCTATTGGATTGAGATCTGGTGACTGTGTAGGTCATTCAAGTTCATTGAACTCATTGTTGTGTTCAAGAAACCAGTCTGAGACAATTCAGGCTTTATGACATGGCGCATACACAGTTGGACAGGTGTACCTAATAAAGTGGCCAGTGAATGTATTTCATTGGAATTTTATGTGAAAGATAAACATAAATTCATCAACAATTGTGAAGTGGAAATAAAATTATATATGATTCAAAACATTTTTCACAAATAAAAGACTGAAAAGTGTGGTGTGCAAAAGTATTCAGCCCCCCTATGCCAATACTCTGTGGAACCACCTTTTGCTGCAGTTCCAGCTGCTAGTCTTTAGGGTTTCTTTCTACCAGCCTTGGCTTTATGTTTAGGGTGGTTGTTGGATCTAGAGTGACCATGGGCCTCTTGGCTGCTCTGATCAGAGCTTATTCAGCTGGAAGTTTAGATTTAAGTTTGCATGTGAATTTGCTTTGGTTAATGGTAAATTGATTAAAAAAAAAAGGTAGTTTAATTTATTTAATAGACAGGAAGGGAAACTTGTTGAATTGAGCGAGTCAAGAGTCACAGAAAGTAAAAAGTAAAAAACTGAATATGTAGAAGGTGGTGAAACTGTGTTGGTGTGTTTGACTGGCAGAAAAAATCCCTGCGGGAGCAGTGGCTGATGGATGGGCTGAGTCAGCAGTCGGAGGAGGAGCAGCAGGCCATGAGGCTCCAGGCTCAGGATGAGCAGCAACAGAGTGATCAGCTGCAGAGCAACATCCTCAGGTAATCCCATCCTGGAAACATCTGGACACAGATGCTAGAGAACACACAGCTGGAGTTGGTGTTGGTGTTCATGATAGTTTCTAGTGTACTGATGAACGTTAGGAAAACCAACTACTAGAAATGAAAGTCATGAGTGTGTTTAGAACTGCTGTTGGTATGATTCTTTTATCATTGGGGAGGAATTCACTTTAATGGCAGTCCCAAGTGGTCAAGTATAGATCAGCAGCTTCTGAAAACAAAAATCTCATTTCATTTTTGCCAACAATTGCTTTATTCTGATTAGGGATAGAAGAGCAGATGGGACTTTGTCTCTCTTCTTTTTTCAGAAGGTTTGACCTTATTGAACAGTTTTGTCCCATGGCAAATTGGTTTCTGTGCAAACTTGTTAGTAAGACATCCTTTACTGTCTTTACTGTTCTTCTCTAGAAGAGTGGGTTGCTCTCGGCAGATCTCGTATATGCTGCTGAATCCCACCAATGGAGAAGACCACATGTGCTGTTTTACTCCAGAAACACTTGCTCTGATTGCTCCAAGCTGTAATGAGTGAGATCAGTAATTCAAAACTAGATTTTCAAGGTTCCAGAGATCTCTTCCTGTACCTTAACAAAGCTATAAGGCTGTGATGGGCCAAGTTAAAAACAAGAGGAGTCACAGGACATATTAGAAAAATTGCTTTTTTTTAATTATTATTATTATTATTATTATTATTATTATTATTATTATTATTATTATTATTATTATTATTATTTTAACCCAAAGATTATAATTGACAAAAGATAAATTGAGCTCATAAGAGAGGCCAAAGAAACAAAAATGAACTCAGGCAAAAAATACATAAACAAACTGGCTGAACAAACAAACATAACTGACCTCAAAAAGAAATGACACACAGGGGTTTACATACTGGCTGATCAGACCAATTAAGACACAATAGGGTAACTAAACAGAATACAATTACAAATAACAATACAGCTAAGTTTGGCTAAACTAAAAACCCAAAAATGAAAATCAAAAATATTAAACTTTAAATATCAATATCTACTTAAATACAAAACTTATCTAAACAAAGAAACTATAAATTCCCCCTGCCAGCAGGTACTAGTGGTGCAGTCCAATCAGCATTTAAGCCTGCTGAGCTCTGGCCCCCATCTTTTGTCTGGCAACTCCAAGGCAGGTAAGTACCGGCGGGAAAACAAACAGAATTAATCTTAAGCAAACAAAATTAACTTTAAGTTGATATAAATACACATGCTAACTAAATGTGCGTGCTAACAAATAGAACAAATGCATTGAAATCAACTAATAAATGTTTTTATTGAAACTAAAGTGTTGTGTTTATATGAAAAAATAAACTGTGCATAAAAAGAGTTACAGACATAGGAGTGTGGCCATGGATTTGGCCATCACAAAGGCACCAGGTTAGTTATGGTGATTTACTTTGATTTTGATTCTGGTCTAGCACATTCACTGCTGTTTAGACCCTGATGTTGGTGATGTCAGAGAAGAAGCTAATTATGTGTTTCTGAGGTTGTGAGATGGTGGAAAACCTGAAGGAAGGAAGTAAAGAACGAGAGGGTGGAGGGCTCCAGCAGCTGAAGGTCTGAGCTTTGTAGAATAAAATCTCCTCACCAACTGGAATAGGAAAATTAAATCTGAATGGTTGTACAGACGAAAGGGGAAACTAAAAGTGTCATGTCTGATGGTAGCCTGATGCTACAGCATACACAGTTTACACAGTCACACACCTTGACCTTTATATTACTGCAGTTGGTGTTAGGAATAGGTAAAGTCAAAATCCTCCATCTCATTTGGTTGCTGAAGGGGTCCTCTTCAACTACTGACAAAGTTTGTTGTTCCCACACACAGAATAGAACAAGAGATCGAGGAGTTGGAACAAAAAGAGCTCAACATCTCATTCAATGAAGAGATAGTCCTGAAGCGGTTGAAAGAGGTGGAGAGGACACCTGAAGACATCATTAAGGTAGGTTTTAATTAGACCGCTACCTTTAACAAAAAGCTTAATGACTTGTTTTTGGCCACACTGATGCTTAGTTCTTAAACTACTAGTTTATTTCTGTCTCACTGCTTGAATAAACTGCAAAAACTATAAGAACTAACATTTTTAATCTTAAGTAGTACCATGTTGTTGGATTTATTCCCAGATGTTGGAGATGCCAAAACATGGATTTGTCAAACATTTGCGTTTGTTAACCCAACTTTAATTGCATACATGCTACGAACAAGACGATCTGCTTTCAGTAGTTTGTATCTACACTGATGACATTCATGATGAAATGGGAGCTGACTTACTGATGTTATGAGGGCAAGTGACACTCTTGTCAGTCTTATCATGCATATTACCATTTATGAACAACATAAAGGCTCGCCTTTAGGACTCACACTGATGAATGGCCAGTTTGATGGCATTTCTTTCCTTGGGTGAATGCATTTATATCTGTCTAGTTGCATGTGAAACTGCTTTCAAACATGGTTTAAGCAGAAGCAGCCTGATGTTAAATCAGACAGGTGGAGACAGTAAAATGTTCAAATTGACTCTAAGGGCTAATTAAATTTACTTGTGTAGGTCATTACATTTGAATAACAGTAAAGCTGCAGTTTAAGGCTGTATTCTTCATAAACAGTTATATTCAATAAATTAGAATATCACTGAAAAGCTAATTTATTCCAACAGAATAAATTAAATCACCAACAGAAGCATATCATGTAGATTAACTATATATTAACTGATGTTTTTAATCCTTTCATGTCTGTTATTTATGATGGTTTTCTTCTTACAGCAAATGAAAAAGATTAGAATATTACATCAGATCAATAAAACATTTTTGATACAGAAATGTAATGTAAACCACTGTGAAAGCTGTTTTCAAGTCAACTAAAATCAAGTTTATTCGTGAAGCACATTTCAGCAACAAAGTGCTTTACATGATAAAAACATAACACAATGACCAATCCGAAACAGCTAAAGACATCATTATATTTAGTCAAATCACATCATCAAAGTATTCAAGAATGAACAAATATATATAAATGTCCCAAATGAATCAAAATCAGCTCTAAATAGGTGGGATGTTAGCCTTGAGTTAAAGGAGCTCAGAGTTTCAGCTGTTTTGTAGTTTTCTGGAAGTTTGTTCCAGATTAAAGGAGCATAAAAACACACTCAAGTCTCCAATCATCGGTACTAACATGTATTACTGACACATATGTCATGATCAACACTGAGGTCGAACAGAACCACCGCTGTGATTCTTCAACAGCCCATATTTATATCGATGTTATTGAGCAGTTTAATGAGGGTGTTGGAACTGCGGTAACCATGGAATCCACACTGAAAGACATCAAAGTGGTTGGTCATCTTTAGGAAGCTATTTAACTGTCAGAACAGTTTTTTAAAAATAATTTTGCTGATGAATGGAAGGCAAGGCAAGGTTGGAGATCGGCTTGTAGTTCTGCCGTGGTGATTTGTCCAGATTGTTCTTTTTAATTAGCGGTTTTGATAACTAATGGTTTTAAAACCTGAAGCGGGAAACACCTGATGGAGCAATGAGTTCACTATTTGGATCAGATCATTTGTAATGACCGACTGAACTCTCTTAAGGAAAGTTGTGAGTATGACACCAAGACAGCAGCCACCTGAGCTTAGAAGATTTATAATTTCTGCAAAGTTTTCGTGGCTAATGGTGAAATGTAACCATTTTCTACATTTGTTATGTTTGAGCACAGCATTAATATTTGATTTCGGATTTATGTGCAAATTAACCCTTCAATTTTTTAAATTTTCTGTGCAAAGAAGTTTGCAAATTTACTGCAGGCCGTGTCAGAGTGGAGTTCAGGTGGAACAGACAATGAAGGGATTGTGACCCTGTTAACTTTTGCAAATAAAGGAACGAGCATTGTTATTTTTGTTTATGATTTCCACAAAGAATGTTTCATGTTGCATGTTTGAGTGTGGAGATAGCTTCACAGTCTCTCTTCATAGATTTCATAGTGAGTATGAAATCGACTTTTACGCCATTTATGTTCAGCTCTATGAAAAAGGCTTATTTCACATCTTGCTAGTGGAGCATTTATTTATTCTAAAAAAAAAAAAAGCACAACCAATAGCAATGGCCTCTTCTGGAACAGCAGCATCTGTTTAGAAGGCTCTGTTTTTGAGGTGAAAAGATTGGTATTGGGCCGTTCAGACTGCTTTGAAAACATTGCGTATAGGTCGCATATGGGCCAAAAACTGGGATTTGGATTGCATTTTCCTGCTGTGTAAATGTAGCCTAAATTGGGCTCACAGGGTTTCATGCTGAACATTTGGAGCTGCCTATCATAAAGCTTGAATCTGACCACCTTCCACTTTCCTGCTTCCCGCCTGTGGCTCCTCTTCTAATCTCTGCTTGTTTCTAACGGGATGAACTGACTGCGTGGTCATGTTTCGTCTCCTGAGAGGATCCCTCACACATTCAACTTCCAGGTAAATGGATTACTCACACAGTTCTGATATGCATGACTTGGCCTTGGTTCTACTCAGGGTCCCTCAGACTCACTAACATGTTAACTTCTAGATTAAATGTTTATGGAATGCTGTATTCTGCTTCACAGTGAATAACTGGCTTCTCACCTTCAAATTTTCACTCACAACTTCTCTGTCTTTATGTATAGGACCTAAACACAGAGTTCCAGCCAGGTAAAAAAAAATTTACTCTTTTAGCTTATGATTTATTTCAAATTCAACTCAGAATATGTTTAGGATACTTATTGTGTAAAAGCTATAATGCTTTATATAGATTAATTTTGGATCATGAAGATTTTTGTGATAAGCAATAAGATGTATCGTTGTGATCATCTATTATTACCAACATGACCTTTTCATATTTTGATGGATATATTTGCTGTTTCAGGGTAAGCTCGTTGTTTTAGCTCCATTATTTTCAGCTCCTATCTCCTATGTTTCATCAAAAGCACAGCTCTCCTTTCCAAATACAAAGCACCTTTTCTGTTTATAGCACAGTAATCACAAAACAGAAATTGGTTCTTTCCTGAGATGGCTGTGGGTTGAGGGTACTGAGACATGTTGAATCTATTTCACATGAAAAAGTCTCTTGTATAAAAGCCGGGACGTTTCTATGGCAGTGAGCTCTTCAGGTTCTGATCAACTAATGTTAATTGTTATAAATCTTATAAACAATCTGTGGACAGATGGTTTATATCATAGGTGTCAAACTCTGGCCCGCGGGCCAAATTTGGCCCGCAGTGTAATTATATTTGGCCCGTGAGGCAATTTCAAATTAATATTAGAGCCGGCCCACTGGTATTATACAGTGGCAACGCTGTGACGCCGTATTCACCACTTATACTACAAATCCCATAATGCTCTGCTGTTTTTGGCGCGTCAATCAGGACAGAGGCAGACCCGCCTCCTCCTCTGTGTCAGTAGCACTTATGGTAGCGGACATGGATGTATTAGGAAGGTGGTGATTCGTCTTTCACTCCTTGGGTGAAAGCCCCGGCGCACCCCGCATCCCCGGGCCTCTCCCCCAAACCACACTGCGACCTCAAACTACAGCCGTCACTGTGTTACCCTACCAAAAAATGGCGAAAAGAAAGACAGAAAATAGAACTTTTCTGGACAGGTGGGAGACAGAATATCTGTTTACATATGTATGTGAGCAACTTTTCTCCTCAGTGAAGATGACCAAAACGTCTCACAGGAGACGTCTGACTGACGAACACCTTTGTTCGATAATGAAGGTTTCCTCAGCTCAAACTCTGAGCCCCGACATTGATGAACTGGCATCCAAGAAAAGATGCCAGATATCTGACTTTGGCCGCATCAGAGTAGATCAGTGTGTCGCAAAATGAGCAATAAATACGTTTTCTATGCACCTTTTCTTGTTACTCCAAGGCCTGAATGGTTTATTCATAGTTTAATTAATGATTTATTCATAGTTGTTATGTTATTTTATTTTCAAATTTATTAGCCTGTGTACGAAGCTAATTTTGACATTTACCTCAGACAGGAGGCATTAAATTTTTATTTAATATTCCATTTATATGTTTTATTATTATTTTTAGCAACTCAATTTTGCACGCCTGCATTTTTAAGTTATATAAGCCTTCCTTGTTCAATATTTATTGTTAAATCAAAACTTGTTTGGGTCCATATTAAAAGATTTATTTGTTCAACCTCCCCAATTAAAATTTTTTGTTTTAATTGGGGAGAGAAAATAAAACACCCATTGCATTTGGGTGATTCACTGAAGTAGCTGATGAGGTAAATTTGGGATCTATCTGTCCACCGATTAGGCTTCTACCACCTAAACGGATCTACCTTGTTTTCCAACAAGCTCCTGGTCATACAACATGTAAGGAAACTATTGAGAACAACTAAACAGAAGCTCGCTTCCAAAATCCAAACTAACTCTGAGGCCTTTTACACATCTGTAGCAAGGGGATCAGTGAACATGGAGGACAGCATAATGGGCATAAAAACATGAACATGAGCACGATATTAACGTCATGAAATCATGTTCTTAAAGTCATTTTGATCAAACTGAAAAGGAAGTTTTCACTTTTAAAGTGTTTAATTTTACTAATTTTTCTTTTGTTTTCAGATGTGTCATATTCTCCCCTCAAGACCCAAAACATCCCATTGTTGTTTCCTCAAAGCAAAGCAGAAATCCCTGAAGTTAAAGAAGCTAACAGTGCTGAAACAAAACAAGGTCTGATGCCTGGAGTCCAGGCATTGAACATGCTTAAAGATTTTTTCTGTTTAGCAAAATAATCCCACTACTGGCAGAATATTCAGGTGGAAACTGGGTAGGCACAAACAACAGATGCAGAATCTGGTGACAAATATTAAAACAGTTAAACACACAGCACAATGTTTTGTAAATCTTTCAGACGAGTGGATCAACTCATTGTTTACCTAATAAAAAAACTTATAAATATAGCTACTAAATAAAAATCACAAGCTGCAATCTAGCTAACGTGTCTTATACTTGTTCTACAGTGTCAAAGTTTTGTATGCATCAATGTATGAACAAAACCAATAAATCATGTTGACTTGCACATTCCAGCAACAAGGCCGTTCAAAGTGCTTTACGTCATAAAAACATGAGAATAAGAAGTCGTAAACATCATAGAATCATTAATGAGAAAGTAGTAAATAAAAACAGAATCATGTGAAGAGTCATTAATCTGGCTGTTTATAATCCAGTAACAGATCCTGTATATTCTGTAGGGTAGAAGAAAAAGAAAATAATTTTATTGCTTCATCTAAGAAACCAATAAACTAAGTCAGCTTCATTTTCTTCACTATTACTCTGTAATGTTTCTGTTCTCACTGTACAAATGTCTTTTTCTCTGTTTCAGCAACCTTTGCAATTCAAATCAGTGTAGAACATAATAACAGAACGGGCAGAAATCAGGTGGTTTCTTCAGCAACCGTAAGCCCAGACACCATTCACAAGAGAGGGTTAAAGGTATATGATGATGGACGCAAGTCTGTGCACGCGCTGCTGCCGATGGAGGACACAGTCCCTGATGGCGTGCTGGGAGAGATGTCCAGCACTGAAGTGGAAGAGCTTCTGCATCAGGCCACAGACCAAACAGTGCCTGCTGAGGTTCAGTTCCATCAGCCGGTGTTCTCTGTACCATACACAGGAAACAGCAGGCCAGCAACCCCAAGGGCACCAAGTCAAATACATAAAGAAAAATCAGCCTTTATTCAAGAGCAGCAACCTCCACTTAAACCTCACAAGCACTTCACTTCAGGAGCCTTCCAGCCTAATGAGGAAGCAAAGCGGCGCTGTTGTAACACTGCAGGACAATTCAAAAATAACATGAATCTAACAGGAAGATCAGACCCTGGTGCCAAAACCTCACCAGGATTTCCCCGCAGTCAGGCAGACGCCACCAGTGCAGAGCCTGGTGGTCCGGTGCCACTTACTGTGAGGTCTGACGTAATGCCTGCAACCCAGCCAATTCACTGGGGGTTAGATCAACTTCTACCCAAAGTCATCAGAGACTCAACCACAGCTGATGAGACACGGAGTGACTTCGACATCCACCCAGCCACAGAAAACACTGTGAAGCTCTTCAACACACTGCCAGAGGAAGAGGAGGAACCAGTCACAATGATTTTCATTGGCTATGAAAATGCTCTAGATGAAGAGGAGGAAGACATTCAAGCTGAGCTGGTGATCATAGGCGACAGTGATGGTGAAGAGGATTACAATGATCACCACAAGTGTCTCGATAATTTGCACTACAGAGAAGAATTTCTGTCCTACCACCCAGAAGGATGCACCAGTAAAATCTTCCAACCCAAAGTGGGGCTAGCCAGGGCTGCTGGAAGAGGACAGCCAGGTGGAGACAGCTACACACACTGCAGGGATCTGGAGCTCCACAAGCCAACATTCATCCACAAGCCAGGAAAACGCAGCCGCTCCACACAGGACCAGGGCGAGGCACAGCCTGCAGACTCATGCTGCATCAGACCGCAGCAGCTCTGTTTAACAACAAGATGAGACAGAGTTTGACTAGGTTTCTTCTTCTTTCATTGGAATTGGTTAATTATAGATGCAAACTGTGTCATTGCCACCTCCTGGCAAAGACTTGTCATTACATAGTCTTAAAATATCCAACCTAAGTGTCAACTGGAGTCATTTTTAACCAGCTGGCGCTAAGTGTATTTATAGTAGGCCACTGCTTATTAATAAGATGCTATTTAACTAATGTTAGGTTTTTCATGTTTTAAATGAAAATGTTAGATGGTGAAGCCGACATGGCAAACTCAGGATTTCCCTTAAATCCAGTAGAAGATGTTAAGTGTAGAAGCTCCTGATTCCAGCTGATGTCAAAATCTGTAGTGGTAAAAATGTTGTCAGATATAGTCTCTTTTTCAACCTCAATAAAGTTGCTTTCCTGCAGGATAAAAACATGTTGGTGGTATTGTTTTAGTATTTTGTTTCTAATCCAACCTGCATACAGGAAGAAGAAAAACTTTTTACTGATTCTAAAGTTCATTTGCTTGTTTGTTCACACTTCACCCCTTGATACAGAAGAATTTACTCTGAAACAGTTCCATCACTAGACAGATGGAAGTAATGAGAGTTTGATGTTTCATTTTATGACTAAATTGCTTCATTTCTTCACTATTAGGATGGAAAAAATGGTAGAAAATGATCACACCTCCTCCGCTGTGGCTCATGCCTGATTAAATACATCCAGTTAATACAAGGACATTCAGGCTGTCCTGACTAATACCCCGTCTTCCCCCCTTCCTCCATCTCCTTGGCAAAAGTGCTTATCACTTTTCAGATACTATAAACAACCATTAAAATAAAACATGTCTTCCTGTTTTCGCATGTTGTGCTGACTTGAAGCAAACCGCACCAAAAAATCTTCATTTCTGTAAAACGTTCAATCAGTGTGTGTTTGGTCCCTTCCTACTGGGGGTTGTGTATTGGCTGTCAGTCTGGCCCCTCATGCTGGGTGGTGTGACTGATAACACAGAAGTGGTCATTTTGGAAAGGCATGCATCCTGTTATGTCTGGTATAAACTATGTAGCATTTTAGCCATGGCTGTTTACCCTAAAACCTTCCAATGTGGCTGAATTAAAGCAAAGGTCAAAATTTCTCCTGTGACGTAAGAGACCAGTTGCACTACGAGTTGCAACCAGCAACTGGTAATGGCTGCTGTTGATGGTGGACTGGAAAAACCAGTTATTAGATTCAGATGATTTTTCACTCAGCGTGGCTTTTCATATCTTTTCCCTGTAGTTAGGGCTGCAACTATTGCAGTTTTCTGGCCGATCATTAATCTTTAAAATGCCTGATGACAATTTTGGCCGATACTGACTTTTCTTTGTCTGAAATGTCATTTAGCAAGAGTGGTGTAACTATCAACTGCAGACATGACCTGGTGGGAGGTCTGTTAGTCAAATCTCTGTCACAGTATGGCAACAGTGGGCAGTCGCTGATATTTAAACCTTTGTTGAGGAAGAAAAATCAATATCAGATCGGCTTCACGTGTATGTAAAGGCCAATCAGCAATCTCCCTACCCACAATAAATTAAATCTTAATTTTTGTGTGCATTTGGGTTGTTTTTATGTTGTTAGAGGTGGACATTATGGAGTCTTATTTTGATATTTTGTGTGGCTGTTGTGATAATAAAGGTGATTATAAGAACTATTACTTGTTTTTAAGGTAACTGTATGGCAGTCATTACAGTAGAACCTCACACACACAAATGCACAACCATGAGAAATGCATTTCTTTAGGACACCATTCACATAGTGTGTTTTGTATCACAACACTGCACACAGTAACTACTGTACAATGAATCGTATTTTAAAATTCATTGATATCTATTGATGCTCTCATTGAACAAACAGAGGAGAAAACAGTAAAGCTAACAAATCCAGTTTGTGGGGAGAATAGTTTGACTAATAGTCAGAATAGTCAGTTGAGAATAGTCAGACTATTCCTTCTAGGTCATTTTCTTACACATTTGAAAATAAAGTGAAGATCTTAAAGGCAAATCAAACAATTTAAGTACATTTGTAACAAATTGTACAAACATCCTGTAATTTTCCATCATTTCCCAACTCATTTGCAGAGAAGTGTGATCAGGTGATTTAACTGAATGAGCTATGGCATTGAGTACAAGGTTAGCTCTCCTCCTCTTCAGTGTGTGTTTATCAGAGAAAGCCCCAGTATTGGCTGCCTCCTGTGCATTACCTCCCCTTCAGCAGCCGTCCAATCAGAGGCAGCAGCTTCCAGTCAGAGCTGTCAGTGCACGGTGGCACTTAGAAACAGAGCAGATCCTTTTGCATTACTCCACCACTTGGGCTCAGGTAGGTTCATTTAAACAAACACACACAAACACACCCCATTCAGAACTTGAGCAGAATGTTTTTGGTAGTGCCTCAGTGCTTTTAGCATTGTTGGCTTCAGCTGCTAAAACGGGAACCACGTCATGTGTCTTGAGTGGATGTGCATGGAGGGATGCAGCAAACCTCAGAGCAGAGCAGAGTCCTGGACTGATAGTAGGCTGTGTGTCGATTATGTGCAGCGTCAATTTGTCTCCATGGATCATTACTGTAGTTCACTTCTCATATGGGGTAAGATACATTGTTGCTGATAAAAATAAAAACTTGCTAAAGGTAATCAGCTGATAAAGCAATCAATACTAAACACTCAAATTGTCCAATCATTAGATGCTCGCCATGGTTACATAGATATTCTCCACACATTAATTATGAATGCTTCATACTGTTCATTCAGATTCCATGTTCTGCCTTTAAATTGCATTTCTCTGATGTGTGTTTTAGGGCAGATTTTGATTTTTAAATGTTTCATCAGTTCAATGATCATTTTGTTGCTGTCCAGGGTTCTGAAAGTCTATTCCACTGATTAACAACCAGACATTCTGCCTGTTATATCACTGCCCATCTTACCTAGTGCAGCCTAGTGCAGACAGTTAGTTCAGAGTCATAGTGAATATAAGAGGGTTTTTTGTCTGTTTCTAACTGTAGAACTTTTACTGAAACTTGCCTCCATACTGTCTTTATTCATGCTTTTTGCTGCCATTAGGTGCATGTTTGTGTATTGTGATAGTGCGATCAGTCCTTATAACACAGGAGCACAAACATCCAGCAGCTCCACATGATTTTGATCTGTTGGAGCTTTCCACTCTGAGATGAAGGAACAGACAGGAGCAGACTCAGTGCTTTCTGTGCAGGTCTTGCCATGTGTGTGGGCATGTGCGTGCGTGTGTGTGGGGGGTGAGTGTAGTCATTATAATGACAGAGTTATTGTGATTTTGCACTTGTGGTGTCTTTGAAGACAAAACAAGTTCTGGCAGACCCCACTGTGAACAGCATGATTCAAAAAATAATGCTTATTTATGCTGGGGAATACTTTAGGAGAATCATGATATTGCTGTTGTTTGGATGCTTTTCTAACACAATTGAAGTATTTCATATTTTTCATAAACATCTTTACGGAAAATAAACACTCAGTAAAAAAAACCTAACTATTAAGCTGCTGGAAAAATATGGAAAAGTTTGTCATCATTGATAAAGTTGACAGCATCAGAAATTGATCGTAGAATAAATAGAAACTACTTTACTTTACAGATTCACAATGTTTAAAATGTTTTCATCTATGGAAACCCAACAGACTGCATGGAGTCATTGACTTGCAGCATTCACTCATCTTAAACAGGCATGTGGTAACAGTGGAAAGTAAAAACTTCTAACAGAACCAGAACCTGGCTCAGTGTGAACGGTCGTCTGCCAACATCCACTGGGGCTTTTGAAAAGACATACAAGAAAACCATAAACACTGGAGAGGCGCAGGGGGGGTTCGCTGTGCTTTTACACCAAAAGTGGAAGTGACCAAGTTGTATCAAGGCGTATCGCCGCAACCAATACAAAAAATTCAACTGCCTAAGAACTGTTTGACCGGAGAGGCCCGTAGTGAGACGGTTTCAGGCAAAACAATGCCAAACCAAAAGAATTGCACAGAAACACACAGATATAACCATAAATAATCTATTTAGACAGTTTATCACCAAAAAGAGTTAATTGGGGGTGAGTTTCACTTTAAGTTGTTGCTCTCTAATCACTGCTACCACATGAGCCACAGGAGGGTGTCATTTCTCCTTAGCCTCATCTTAACCCTTTCATGCATAGAGGTTACTACAGTGGAAGCTACAGTATCTAAAAGCCATTTTCTTATGTTTCTTGTGGATTTTTATGTTATAAATGCACACAGACCTCTAAAGTGGACTCTAGTGCATCATACTATACACTGCATTTTCTTGCATTTCGGCAATAACAAGAAAATGTTTGTTAAATCCAAAATGGCAGAAAAATGAAAAAGCAATATCCTGTCCCTCCTTATAAGATAAATCTTTATTATCATTGTCACAAGAACAACGAAATTTAAAAAGCGCCATCAGTCAGTGCATATGCTTAAAAACAAAAAATAACTGTCTCACAATCCACACTCAATGTAAGAATTAACAAATAACTGGAAGAAAAAAAAATCACTAAATAAGAATAGCCACATTCTCACATACATCATTTATGATGATTAATGGTTGTTTTTGATTGCATTTAGTTTTGTTATTGCTATCGGGTAGAAACTGTCTCTGAGACGGTTGGTTCTGGTTCTGGTTGCTCTGTATCTTCTGCCTGAAGGCAGCAGTGTGAACAGAGAATGTCCGGGGTGAGAAGTGTCCTTTGTGATGTGTTGTGCTTTTCTTAGTCAGCGGTCGCTGTGCAGGTCCTCCAGTGAGGGGAGAGGGCAGCCAATGATTTTTTGGGTTGTATTCACAACCCTTTGGAGAGCTTTCCTTTGAGCCGTAGTGCTGCTGTTATACCAGACGCAGATACAGTAGGTCAGTATGCTCTCTATGGAGCACTTGTAGAAGGACACCAGCAGCTTCTCCTTGATGTTGTTCCTCCTGAGAACCCTCAGGAAGTTCAGTCTTTGCTGGGCCTTTTTTATCAGCTCGAAGGTGTTCATGTTCCATGTGAGGCCCTGCTCAATGTGGACCCCCAGGAAACGGAAATCAGCTACCCTCTCCACACATTTTCCCCCAATGGTTAGTGGTGTAATGTCCGTTTTATTCCTCCTGTAATCTATTATGAGTTCTTTTGTCTTTCAGTTGTTGAGGAGCAGATTGTTCTCCCTGCACCACTGCAACAGCCGCTCCACCTCACCCCTGTAGGCGGACTCGTCGCCTCCTGAGATGAGCCCCACCACTGTGGTGTCATCAGCAAACTGGATGATGGTGTTGCTGTGGTGGGCAGAGGTGCAGTCGTATGTGTACAGACAATAGAGCAGGGGGCTCAGCACACAGCCCTGTGGAGAGCCAGTACTAAGGCTGAGGGCAGTGGATGTATGTTTTCCCACCCTAACTCTCTGCTGTCGGTTGGTCAGTAAGCTCAGAATCCACATGCAGGTGGAGTGAGGGAGGCCCAGGTCCCCCAATTTGTCCACCAGTCTGTGAGGGAGGATGGTATTAAAAGCAGAGTTGTAGTCTACAAAGAGCATCCGCACATAGCTCCCCTGCTGCTCCAGATGTGACAGAGCAGCATGGAGGGCCGTGATCACAGCGTCCTCTGTGGATCTGTTGGCTCTGTAGGCGAACTGGTGGTGGTCAAAGCCAGGAGGGAGAAGTGCTGTGATGTGACCCCGGACCAGTTTTTCAAAACACTTCGTCACCACAGGGGTTAGTGCCACAGGCCGGTAGTCGTTGAGGCAGGAGATGTGAGGTTTATTGGGTATGGGGACTATGGTGGAAGATTTCAGGCAGAATGGGACTGTAGACAGGGCTAGGGACTGGTTGAAGATCCTGGTGAAGACTCCAGCCAGCTGATCGGCGCAGTCTTTCAGGACACGTCCAGGGACGCCATCAGGTCCAGCAGCCTTCCTTGGGTTGACAGCCCGCAGTGTGCGCCTCACCTCGTGCTCCTCTACAATGAGGAGTATGGTGTTATGGATCGCTTGGTGTAGTGTGGCTGCCTCTGTTGGCTTCACCTCAAAGCGGGCAAAGAAGAGGTTCAGCTCCTCTGCCAGAGTGGCATCGCCTTCCGCAGCTGCGAGGTTGGTCCTGTAGTTGGTGAGATGCTGGACTCCCTGCCACACCTGCCTGCTGTTGTTGCTATCAAGATAGCACTCTATCCTTCTCCTCTAGTCGGACTTGGCCATTCTGATGCCGCTCTTCAAGTTAGCTCGGGCTGTACTGTAGACGGTCCTGTCCCCAGACCTGAAGGCGCTACTCCTGGTCTTTAGCAGTCGCTGGACCTCCTGAGTCATCCAGGGCTTCTGGTTTGGGAAGACCCGGATGCGTTTATCCACAGCTACAGTGTCAATACAGTTCTTGATATAGCACAGTATACTGTCTGTAAAAACCTCCAGGTCCTGATGTTCAAAAACATCCCAGTTTGTCGAAACAGTCCTGCAGCTGCTGTGTTGCATCCTGGGGCCAGGATTTGATGGTTTTGGTGATGGTTGGAGCAGTTTTCCTGAGGGGGGCATAAGCAGGAATTACATGTGACTGACCCAGGTGAGGAAGTGGTCTAGCCCTGTAGCCTAGCTTGATGTTGGAGTAGACTTTGTCCAGAGTGTTAGCCTCTCTTGTAGCACACTTTACATCTGGTGGAATTTGGGGAGCGCCGTCTTCAAGTCTGCATGGTTGAAGTCCCCCGCTATGATGTGCACAGCATCTGGATAGATGCTCTGCAGATGGCTAATGCTGCCATGCAAAAGTCCAATAGCTGTTTTAGCATTAGCATCCGGTGGTATGTAAACAGCGGTTACCATGACTATGGTGAACTCTCTGGGGAGGTATATTGGTCTGCATCTAACAGTCACATACTCCAGGTCTGGGGAGCAATAGCTGATGACAGTCGCTGTGTTAGTACACCAGGTGTTGTTCACGAACACACAGAGCCCTCCTCCTCTGCTCTTACCGGAGTCTTTCGTTCTGTCGTGGCGCTGTACTGTGTAGCCTGCTAGTGTAACGGTCGTGAAACAGGAAGTCAGGACCACATCGGAATCAGGATTCAGGATAATTTTATTCCTGTTCAAAACAAGAACATTTTAAGCACAGCAGCTCCTGGGCTTCGGATTCTCCACAAACACCCTCTCCCCAGCGCAGCTTGGCGCGAACTGACAGAAATGCATTAAACAAAACTAAAATTCTCTGACATACAAAGCAATTAAAATAAAACCTTAACAGAAATAATCTGCCCTACAATTACAATTTTCCACCATAACATAGAAATATACTAAATACATTAATTTAACATCCAAATAAAATCTGAAACAACCCACATACCTGTTCGAAACAAGAACATTTTAGACACAGCAGCTCCTGGGCTCCAGATTCTCCACAAACACCCTAATCAACCAAAAGAAAAAAAAATAACCACGTTGATACGGAAAACTTGATGGGTGTCACCAATGTGGGAGACAAATGCCCATCATAGTGCTGCGCTAAACATGAATATATTTATATGAGTGTACAACATATTTTTAGAACGCTTTCAATATTTTAATACTCAAATGAAAGACAACTCTGTACACTTACCTCTCCCCAGCGCAGCTTGGCGCGAACTGAGGAGGGCAGCGGGAACACCCAGGATATAACGCACAAACAGGAAGTAAGAAAATTAAAGCTTCCCCACCAAAACAAAATACAATTAAAAAACAAAGGAAAACCAATATTCATAGATGAGGATGGCCTTTTACACACTAGGGGCCAAAAATGAAAGCAAGATAAAACAGAAATAATATATTACAGACATGTCAATTCAAAGAAAATTAGTTTTGAGAAGGTTCATAAAGAAAAATAAAATAAATAAATAAAATTAATTCTGTTACATAATTACATTACATGCTACACTAGCTCGATGGCAGAGTCCGCTACCTCTGGATGCAGCCAGGTCTCCGTGATCAGAAGAATACAGCTGTTCACTGCGCTGTGAGATGCAGCCTGTAGTCTCAGTTCATCCATCTTGTTTGCAAGGGATCTGGTGGTTTGTGTGGTTGCCTCCGTAACCTAGCTAGCACGCCGGCCCTGCAGCCCGCTTCTGCCTTCTCTCTCTACGCCGCCGACGCTTCCTCCCTGTTGCGATGGTAATCCACGGCGCACCGGGGCTCCTCGCTATGTCCCCCGGAATATTGAACAAGCCTTGAAAATCAGCTGTAACATCTAGTTCGTAGCGGGCACCGATCGTCAGGAGATCGTCCCGACTGTATATTTTGTTTGTCCGACATGACGGAACACAAATCAACACGTTCACTAACAGCCAAACATAGCACCGACCGAGAGAGCAATGAGCCGCTGCAACTGCGTGCGCCGCCATCTTTCTATTCTATTGTAGATGACTCTTGCAGGTAAAAAAAAATTAGAAACCCCTAAAGACTAATACTACTGATGTATTTTCCATATAACAAATTTGTATTTAGAAAAAATTACAACTGATCACCTAGAAAAAAATCCAAGATTTTTTTTTCTTTTTACAAAAATGTTTTCCAACTTTTTATGCCTTGAGAAAATCAAAACATTTGGGGAAAAAATCCTAACATAAAGGATCATAATTCATGCATGAAAGGGTTGATAACATTTCTGTAAAATACATGTGTGTGTATTTGTTGTATTAAATGTTGGTTCAGAGATTTCCCCTGCCAGTGCAGCATTATGTTCTAAGATATCGTTACTATGTGGACAATCTCTCACTAGTTGATAGGAGATTAAGATCTTTCAGGTTATTGATTTATTAAATTTGCCTTTAGCTTTTTTGTGAAGACATCTTGAAAACTGAACATTTTGCTAAATAGGTTAATAACACAACAAACTTTTGCAGTTCATGAAATTTGATATTTATGTTATGTGTTTTTTTCCAGCAGTCAAAATAACGGGTTACTTACAAGTACCTTTCCTTGATGGGGTTTATGTATTTTGCTCATTACTGCTCAGTCTTTCTTAGAAGAAGAGAAGAGTGTTTGGGACAGCTAATGGTTCAAACCAGCATAGATGACATCTATGTCAATGAATCATTCTACACCACATAACTTGTTTGATGCAATATGATGAACCCAGTTCAGATAACGGAAATAAAACATGTCTTGTTTTGGCTGCTTCCTTAGATCCTGCCACTGTCTATATAAAACAATGAGAAAAATGTACTTTGTTTGGTCAGATTCCTTGAATATAATATCCAAAGATGAATATTTAAGTCAAACAAGAAATATAGACATATATATATTAATATACATGAATTTTGAATTCATGCACATTTCTTTGTGCACATTCTTGTGTCCATTTCATGCACAAGTTGTATTTGCTTCAGTTATCTATTCAGCAATCCAGTCTTCCCCAGCAATAATCGTACCCCATACTGGTGAGGGTCATTAGCTCCAGGTTGTCCTCAGGTGTGGTGGTGTTGGTTCCTGGTTGTCTGGATAGGCTCCAGCCCTCCCACGGCCCTGAACAGGTTAAACAGAAACAGAAGAGGAAGAGATTGATAAATACTGACAACCTTGTGTTAACAGCGTCATGCAGCAGAACAAGACATTAAAGTTATTACTTTCTTCAGCTTTTGCTGGAGTTATATCTGATCCTCTGTCTTTTTAGACTTCCTGATGTCGCTCTGCTGCACTGAGTAGTTGCTCTACATCATCATTTAATTAGCTGGACAGACTGAAAGTGGATGTTCATAATTATACATTGAATAGTTGCATTAGCTTGAATTTGTTGTGTTTATACTGATTTCCATTATTCCCGCTGGCATTTCAGTGCAGCCCTGCTTCCTGTCACATTTAGCAGTCTGCTGATGAACTGTTGAGGGGGAGGAGGTGACAGCTGAGCAGTGAGTGTCAGGCCTGCTGATGGTTACCATGACACTCAGTCTGTTGCAGGCACGTGTCCCTGACAGAGCTTGTGAGAATGTATCAATGTACTCATTTCCAAGATCTTAAAAACTGATGACATGTGATAAGGACCAGCAATATGTCCTGTGTGGAGCCAGCACTTATAGGTTCATGTTAGAGGCACACATGGGAAGTGGTTGTATCTAAGTGTGTAGTATATTTTTGGTTTTAGTCAACCTTTATGCAGGAAATAAATGGCTCTCCTAAACTCATAATTAATAATGACACTGCCATTGTTAAATCTGCATTGTGACGAGTTAAAGCTAATGTTTTGACATTCAGGAGTTGTGGGAGTGTCAGCCTTGAGATAACAGCGCATTATGTTCATAAAGTAAGAAATGGCTCTGAACACACTCTGCTGGAACAATTGTGTCTTTGCTGCAAAGAGATTTACTGTAGATTCAAGCACCCATTGGTGGCTTTCCAGAAACACTACATGAGATATGACACTGTTTAGAATGCGTTATGATATAAACATTTTCTCTTTATTTTAGTTTTTTAATGTTACAGGAAGGAAGGAATTGAACAGGTCATGTGTTACTCCTCTCGAGTTAAATCAAGGCTTAACACAGTTCTTGGTTTCTACAGCCATTTATTGTGGACACATCTTACAAAGTCCCCAAAAATGCTGTCAGAACTAAAAACAAAAGGTAACATAAACCCAAATCAGTTCACAATAAATGGAGTATTTACATAAATAAAAGATACAAATAAACAAAACCGTACCTCATTGACTCCAGAGGAATAAAGTTTCAGCTTCTTGAGCTTGAATGCCCCATGTGGCTCTAAGTGCGCCCGCTAATGCTTCCCCGGGCAAAACATGATCCGTGGACAAAATAAAAGGTCCCCCCACGTTTGAATGTACACTTATCCAAACTTAATGAGCATCAACACAAATTTACTAAAACTACCACACATATTAAACTTAATGTTTAATATTAAATAAACTTTAACTACTGCCACCTTAAACCTAACATCAAAACAATAAACCAGATGCAGTTGTCTTGACAGCAGCTACATCATGTGAATCCCCACCACTGTTTACAATTGAGTAGGACCACTGAGAAATCTACCTCAAGTCAATTTATTTATGACTTGTTTACACGTAGTCACATTCAGGGGAAATAAATGAATCAGTGACATTTGACACGGGATCTAGTAAAGCAAGTGTGTTTGTGTGAAAAATGAGGAGGGATGAGAACAGCTTGTCATCGTGCAGGGACACTTACTCATCTGGGAGTGTGTGTGGGAGGCTGACCCAGTCCAGCAGCCTTACATAAGAACACACATCAAAAGATCTAATTCAGCTGCATTTCCTAACTTCCTCAGTTTTTACAGAACTGATTTAGGAAAGCATTCAGAAAGCATAGCAACAGCAAGCACAGCCTCCTGCTGCCAAGCCCTGAACACAACACACACATTAATGAACACAGAGAGAACTAAAGGAAAGTTAGACTGAAATGCAGATTGTCATAATGCTATGACACTATCCAGTGCTGTTCCTGTGGCGGTGCTGTTGATGCCTGACAGTGTGCCATTGCTGACAAATACTAAACCACAAAGGACATAATAATAGGGAATTTGCCTCCTTAATTCTGTAAACTTGATCTGCTGTTTGTTTCTTATTTACAGACAAAAAATAAAAATCTCATTTCACTTTTTATGAAACCAAAAATTACATTAAATGTAACAAGACATTTGAGGTACGGACGGAAGAAAAACGTCTGAGCATTGCATTTGCAGTTTAAGGAACACAAAGTTCATCATTTTACCATTCTCCTTTCTGTTCTTTGTTTTTACACAGAAAGCTACCTCTGTGGATAAAGAGGCAGATGAAGAAGTGCTGAAAGAGCCTTGCAGCACAACTGAGAATCACAACTTCATTTCTGTCACCATGGAAACAGCCGAACAATCAAAGCTGGTGATGGACTGTGAAATGGAGGGTGCTGTGTGTGATTCACCTGTGCATGAAATGGATTGCAGCGTTAGTGATGAGCTAACTGGGTTAACAGCAGATTTATCAAACTCTCAGGACGCAATAGTTAGCTCCTTATTAACTTATGTTCCTAGCAGCACAAGTCTGGCTGACAACAGTAACTCCCCTGAAAGCAGTCTTTGCATCTTGAATCCCTGTCAAGAGGAAAAAGACACATTAAAACTAGAGCAAGGGCACGAGGAGCTCAATAGGCATGAGTCAGTCAACTCATCTGTGTCTGATACCCTTTCCAGTGCTGACAGTGTTTGTGAGAATGAGGCCCGCAGTAGGAGGCAAGACACACGAGAGCAAGATCCTGATCAGGGACATGAGTCGGAGCAGTGTGTCAAGCCTGAAATGGTGCCAGAATCAGAACAGCATCCAGAGCCAGAGGAAGATGGTGGTCTGGTGAACATGTCAGGCCAAGAAACTGACCAAGAAACTAAAGACGATTTTGAGATGCCAGATTACCCTGATCACAAACAAGACCTTCAACCTGAACAAGGCACTGAGCTTGAGCAATACTCTAAACTTGACAATGACCCCCAGGTGGATTTGTGCAGTGAACTTGACCCTGAGGGAGGAGATATCATCAATTTAGATGATGAGCCCTATCAAAATCTAGCAGAATATCCAGATGAAGGCCCAGAGCCAGATGAAATCCTATTTGAACCACCTTTTCATGAAGAGTCTCCATTAGAGCAGTGTATAAGAGAAGAGGCGATGTCAGATGTGTCAAATGAGTCCTACCATAACCCCGAAGAGATAGATGAATGTTTGAGAGTTGAGATTGCAGCAGCTTCTTCTGACAGTGATACAGATGAAAAATGGAGAGCAATTTTCTCTTCTTCCATAAATAAAGAAGACGATGACTCATATTTGGATAGTCTTCAGCTGAGTGCTCAGGAGCTCTTTGTCCAGAAAGTTGAGGAGACAGACTATAATGATCAGGAGAGCAGCAACTTTGAAGAGGTTAGCTTTGAGGTCCCAAAAGTACCAGACGTTTTGGAGCAACCTGAGGTAGTGCCTTCCTCTCCGATGCTCCCTCAAGAGGTTAAGTACAATCCTTACAGTCTTCAAGGTTTGTCAAAAATATCTGAAGATGAAAGTGAAAGCTACAGAGATGCTAATCATGACCACTCTAAACTCCAAGAGAACACCAGTGTGGACACAATCAAGAAGCTACCCAAAGACTTCTGTGTAATTCAGGAGACAAAGAGTGAAAATGTCAGTACAGAACACGTAGACTTCCAGCTAGCTCGCAAGCAATGGAGAGAAATGGAGGCGCAAATGAAAAATAAGACTGTCTTACCTGCAACAAAGCAGTCACACCTCCAAAGCAGCCACAGCTTCATGTATACACCAGTCCGCAATATTGAACGAACTCCCAAGAAAGCGCGGGATCTGGAGAGTTTAAACCTGGTCACAGATTATTCTCACACCCAATTCAGCCCTTGCTCAGAAGACTCTGGCCTGGATGATTCCAGTTACAGGTCCCCCTATGATGATGCTGAAACACCCATTGAAAGGGAAATTCGTATTTCAATGGAGAGGGAGGAAAACTTGAAAAGAGAGAGGGGACTGGCCAGGATGGGAAAATCAACAGATTGTGCTCCATCACGAAGTATCCCTCGATCCACAAGTACTCCTCTGACTCCATCGTTTATTATAACCTCCTCACCAACGAAAGAACCAGTAAAGCATGAAGTGTCTGCCAACAATGTTATAATTGTAGACCCACAAAATGATTTCACATCCAGCTCCAAAAGTGGCAACGACAGCACAACTTCTGGGCCTGTAGAATGGTGCTCTGAGGAAAGTAGTCCCAATCTAATCATCCTTGAAACATCTAATTTGATCATTCGAAGTGCCTCTGAGTTCTCCCTTAATAAAACCTGTGAAGAGCCCCAAGAAAAAATGTTCCTCAACAACCCCTTCTTCAAACTGCGGTCAAGAAGCACAATCTCCCTGGTAGATGAAGAGATAAGGATGGTGAAGCAGAGGGAGGAGGAGCTCAGAAAGGAGAGGGCAACCCTGTATGGTAAAGACATGTTCAGCACAGAAACTGGCCTGTCAAATCGCATGGACACTTTGACATTTGATACCTCAGGTATAATAGTAAAATACTCAATACATTACATCACTCACAACATTTTATATGTTTATTTATAATTCAATCTCATTAATAGGTATTGTACCAGTTAAATGCAAGTCCTCCCCATCATCTCCAATGAAAGCAACCCACAGGATGGATCGCTCTGCCTTATCCTGTGATCACAGGGTGAGTTTCCAAGAAAGAAAACCATCCTTCTTCTCTCTCTTTTAGCTACACTGATTCTGATTCTACTCAGATTCAGTCTTTGTCATCTCTGTTTACTAGCTGTAAGATGAACAACTTCACATTAATCTAAAGTTAGGGCTATTCTCCTTAATGCTTGTGTGATCATACTGATCAAAGAGAAGAAAAGCTTCTAAAAAAGACTCATGCCAGATGCATGAAAGTTGATTTAATTTGTTTAACTGGTAAAAAAAAAAAAAAAAAAAAAAACACATGACAACACCTTCCTATTTGAAAGTTTTCAGTTTATTATGGTCATGCTTTACTTATTTTTTTAAACATGTAGATTGGTGATGTTGAAGCAGTGAAAAACTATAAGAAGAACCTGTGCATCATATCTGACACTCTTGAAACACATTAAAAAACATGCTGAGGAAAAACTTATCATAAGCCTGTCTCAGCAGCCTGTAACCCAAACAAGATACAATGGTGTGAGGAAGACGTGATGATGGGAAGAATGGATGTCACCCAACCTTCACCTAAAGTTATGCAGTATTCTGTGATAAAGGGAAAATAATGTACTCAATGCAGAATCAAATATCGGCTAAGTTATTTTCTTAATAAAATGACCAAAATCCTGTGACTAAGAGTGCTGACCCTGAATGTTCTCAAAAAACAACAGTAGCTGAGATCAATGCAAATACTGCATGAGGAGATCAACATCAGTGGTGATCCTTCTAACAGCAGAGGAACAGTCATCCAAATGTTTCAGTCACAGAAAAAAACAAAACACATAGCTGACCGTAGTGCTTTCCAACAGACGGCTTTTGCTGATTTCCATGTGTGGGATGGCTGGAAGTCAAATAATTGGAGAGAACAGACAGATGATAGTAATAACTGTGTAATAACAGAAGGAAATCTTTACCTGCCTTTCAGTTTCCTGAGGCTTATACCGGAGGAAGACGGAAGAGCGCCATGGCTCAGCGCTGGGAGGCAGGCGAGTTTACAAAAAACAACTGATGTGGAACAAGTTGCAATTTTGCCATTGGAGGTGCAACGGTTGATATTTTCATTCAAGTTAGATGCATTTATTATCGTTATTTGTTTCATGTTGTGACATAACCTAAGCTCTGCTTTTGTGACGCTGTGGAAAAACAGTGAGAATGTCAGGAAAGGTCCCTTTTTAATTTCAGCACCAGTTTTGTGCACTATATTAAATGCGTTAGAAAAACAAGGTTTTGGTTAAAGCTTGTACATTATTTTCATTTAAAATGACAGTTCTAGCATTTTCCAATAACTTCTGAATCAACAGAGGTGGAAAGAGGACTAAAATCATTTATTAAATTACTTGAGCACAAAAATCTAATTATTTCCAACTAATATTC